>NW_011967208.1:1694601-1768101 GCF_000949405.1 Vollenhovia emeryi | reverse complement strand
AAATTGTGCTGCTATTTTGACACTTTTAAGGATAATTTACACCTACATAGACCAGTAATAACGTACTTTGACGACATTATATTTTTTACTCCTCCCGTGAATCTTTAATTTAAAAATTCACCTTAGCTCCCACTTAAAAGGACCTACTTTCATGCTAAATTGGTAAAAGTAGAAATGTCCGATAGTATCAATTTTAAAATAGGAGTATATTTTGTACTTGCAGTTCGATCTTTTTTGTCTCAGGTCTTACTGTATGTTAGAATTAAAGGTTCAACATAGGGGCAAAATTTCGACTCGGGAAAACGATTTGTTATTGAATTTGGCCGTTGAAAACCTGCTGTCTCCTATTAGAGGACTTTCCTCTACAACAAATACCCGCATGTCTTAATAAAATGACAAATTGACCGACGTTGGTTTCTCTTCGACCCAGTTCCATCGCGCACGTGAAATCCGATAGGATTACGAATTTGAATTTTACTCGGAAAAATGTATGTCCAGCCATATGAAAAGAATAAAGCGTCTCGCGCGAGGGAACAGTTGGAATAAATCGACGCTCTATAGGCTCTATAGACGCTTGTATCGCGCGGCTAACAAACCCACTTCACGGAAAAACAAGGGGCTGAAAGAATAATCGATCGCACTTACGCAGGCGGTGTACGTCTGCCCTCGGACAATGCACTGACTTGTTAGCGTTGACACATGTGCTAAGAGACCGCGAGTCCCGCGCGTTTCGCGTTCGCGTAATCGCCGAGGACAATAATTGCAATACGAGAACTGCCACCCGATGAAATGAACGCTCCGCGTATAAAATATGCCGCGTTAATAAATTTGGAGAATAACCGGGGACACACTATGAGTAAATCGAGTTTTAACTTGGCGGCGTGCACCGCCGGGCACATCAGATTACCGGGGCGGTCTCATAATTAATTATACACTTTTAATTATCTCGGGCAAAAATTTTCATTACGCTCACTCTTCTCCCGGTACGTGATTATTTGCAAAAAACACTCGTACGGGCTGGCGCTGTCGCGGTCTTTGCCCCCCTCCCCTCCCCCAGCGCGCGCGCGCGCGCGCCACTGTGAGTCTTGCTGCAGCCGACGCGTGCATATTACGTCGCTAATTAATTGCGTAGATCAAAAGAGGGAAAAATCAAACGCGCGTCTCGGGGACGGGGACACAATCGGGCGGCGTGACGTGGTGGCTGCTCCGGAATTTCATCGCATATTTGGAATCCGCAGACAATGCGCCGCTCATATTGAACTCGGGGACGAGGCAGGTACGACAGTCGGGCTTACACAGTGGTTGTAAAGCGGGACTAAATGAAACGCAATACGGCCCTCCCGCGGGAGAGTTTTATATAATTTATTTCGCCCGCATTTCCCCGTGTAATACACGGACGGCGCGAGGCACAAAAAGCACGGGCGTATTTGCAACGTGCACGCGCGGCGGCGGCGGCGGCGGCGGCCGCGTAGAACAACCGATAAAACTTATCGGGCAACGGGACGTTATGTATGCGCGCCACGTCGGGGATTGAAATAATTTTTGTAGCGCCGACAAAAATCTAATCGCGAGCAACGAATAATGTCGCGTTATCCGCGTTTATGTGTGTCAACGATTTATGCCAACGTTTGATATTCAGGCCCGGGCGTCGTGTGCTCCGGCGAGTGCCGCGGCGTCGTGTTTCAATCCCGAACGCGCGGCAGATTTAATATATATGAAAGACCGCGGAGGGAACAACACACGTTGCGCGCGGCGCGCGAGGCAGCGGCTGGAGCCGCGAAAGAATGGTATTGTATGCAAAGGAGCGCAGCGGCGGTGTCGCGGGCCGTAACTGTAACACATCGACGGCGGTCGGCGATATTACGTGGATCGACTTAAGTCGTAACACGTTTCTCTCGTCGCCGTCGTCGCGGCGATTCCGAGATTGGCCTCCGCCACCGTAATCTCGCAGTTTACGACGGGGGTTAACGTTATTAACGTCTCGCGGGACGACGACACGATCCCGGGCGTCCGCAATCTTCCCCTCCCCTCTCTCTCTCACACACACACACTCTCTCTCTCTCTCTCTTTCTCCGCGGATCCCTTTCAAGCGGGCCGTGTACCCGGAGCTTTTATCCGGCGCTATGATCTACTTATTCTGTATCATACATACTGGATAAACTCCACTGTTGCTGGCTGCACCGCAGTCGTTTATCACCACTCCGGCTTTCGCGCCGCACCGTGGGCCCCGCGTCTCAGACGTTGCGGGAACACCGAAACGTTTAACACCGTAAAATAGGGAAGCGGAGATCGCGTCTGAACGCGGTCGGTACACACGGTATCACGGACGTATTTAATTACGTAAGTGCGCGCCTTTAATCATGTGAGGAACATCTATCTTGTTTGAAGCTCGGGCTGTACCCTTTGATAGATTATACATCGCGCGCGTAAGCGGGCCGGGAGGGGGGGGGCGGGGAGGGGAGGGGGGTTGAGAGCCGAAAGACCGGCCGTTTATAAATTATTTCTTGACTGCTCGCTGCAGATACGCACGCATGCGACCGCGCTCCGCTGCTTGCGCGGAATAAATCGGAAACCGCGGGGCCCGCGTAACGCCTTCTAATCGTCCATCACGCGTGCCTTTGAAGGCGAAATCTAATGTATACGGCACATTACCCATTTATTACGCGGCATGAAGTTATACATTATTTATATTTACGACGCCGCCGGGTTATACCGCCTCGCTTCGAATTTTCGCGACGCTGAAATTGGCCGCGCGTCGTTATTCTTTTGCCCCGCGATGTAACAACGTCGTTGAAATCGCTCTTTATTGCGCCATTTCCTCAACATCGATTCCGGAACGCATCGCGGGATGTGCCCCGGGCACCCGCGATGCGTCTCGACCGATCGCGGAAGAGAACAGTCACTGTCGCGGGCAAACGCGCGTTCGCTCACGGGCGTCCCCCAATGGAAACGCCCGATTTAATAGAAATCTCAATTAAACGTTTCCGGAAGCGTTGCTCCGCAAATGTAATGCGATCGTTTGCGATTAAACGCCGTCGCGAACAAACGCGGTTCTCAATGCACTAAAAAAATTATCTTACTAACGTAGGTAGACTTCCAGGTGTCGCAACACAAATTTATCGCCATTTTTTATATCTGTTAGAAAATTGTCTGCGGCCTGCACAATTTATAGCAGCGACATTCTAGTAACACCTTCTGGGAAGTTTAGGTTTCATGACTAAATATTAACCCTGGCTGAGATACCATTTTTCGCAATAGACCTGAAATTATTTAGACGCTAACATCCTGTCGCGGCTCTTACTCCTTTACTACTTTGTATTTGTGTTTTCACATTACAGCCTTATGCATTTTGCCTCAGTTGTCGAAGTGGTGAGATGCCCGCCTAGAGAGTAGGCGAGTTCAGGGTTCAAACCCCGGCTGAGGTAATATTTTTCGCAATAAATTTTCTGTATTAAAACATTGGCCGGTTAATGTCAACTGAAGGGCTTGATTATTCTTTACTAATTGTGGAAATATTAATCATTTCATTGGATAAAAATGAATTTCGGTACCACAGCTAGAACAATCTTCGTAAGGAATATTACTGTTCGCGTACCACAATTAAGCGTTACAATTTTTTTCAGCGTAGAGTCTCCAGTTAAGCGACAACCAGCAGGTTTTCCTTGAACTTTCACGGTCGGTTCGGCTCGAACTATCGGGCGACAATCTCGCGGTTTACGGCGGACCAACATCATTAACGTCCCGCGAGAGCGCGGACCTCTTTCATCTGAAATTCTAGCTACCGACGTTTATCCACTGCATTATCTATTTATACCGGCGGGTGCGCGCCCACGATTCCCTCCTCTCATCCCTCCGCCTCCGCCGCCGCCGTCGTCTCGCGACGACGACGAGAGCGGATCTCAGAAGCTCGCGTCGGTGGTTACGCTTCGCCAGCCGCGGAAAATTTTCGAGCCGCGTTTCCTGTCATTGGGAAACGTCGTGCCGGCGAAAGGCCTGCATTAATCATGAGGCTCGAATCCGCGGGATCCGGCAGCCGTGGCGGCGCAGCGCGCCCGAGCACGCCCGGAAAGCGATTCCCAGTCGTTTATTATCCACCGTAACGAGAAACGTCCGGGTGCCTTCCGCGGGCAAATTTTCGATACGGCCGCGGCGCAACGAGCCACGATTGCGTCGGGTGTATCTTGTCGGAAGGGATTCGATGATATAATGCCAGCCCAGGATGATGTATAGAACGTCACGGAAACTCCGATACCCCGAGCTCCAAGATTCCTCGACTAATTTAGGCTCGACTCTCTTCCTTAACCCCAGGTCAAATTTGATCCGATGGAAAAACAGCTCGCGCACCTCGAAAGACGGCCCGGCGCGCTCAGCATCGATCGCCAAGATTACGCGCGTTTCTTGGATCGCCTCCTTAATGCTCTTTTAAATATTCCCGCATTCGCCGTCGTTATTCCCGCTTCATCGTTTATCGGCGTTAAAATTCCGGCTCCCGCTCGAGTTTTATGCACCGCGATGTCGCGCCGTAAAAATTGATCGCGGTTACATGCAAGATTTATCAAGCGTCGCGAGAAGTTGTACGTACGTACGGTCAAGAGTTTCCGCTGGAAATACGCCCGCGCTCGGAGCCGCGAAAGTTTACTAACCTGAAATTCGATGAAGAGCTCGTCTCGTTTACGCCGGCTTGTCCGTCGCGCGATTCCTTGCTCCACGCTCGCGTCCGCGCCGCTCTTTCCGCTCGCTCCCTCGCCCCCGCGCGCACCCTCTCCCTCCGCCGTCCGTACTTTCAACCCCCGTGACCGATATTGATCCGCCAACGTGGCGCGGGGCCGCTTCGGTTATTACTTTGCGCCCGTGTAGAGAGAGACGTGGCTCACACGTGGCGCAAATGCGATACAATATGCAGTCGCACATTGTGTTTTGCAATACGTAATCCGCAATAATCTATAAATAATCTTTTCTCAGAGCCCGCGATCAAACTCGGGTAATCGTGGGAGAAATTAGAACGACGCCTCGCTCGACGAATCGCACCGTCCGTCGTACCAGAGTCGAGATTTTCGTACCATTTTGACACTTTCAAGGATAATTTACACCTACACGGACCAGCGATAACCTACTTTGATGGCATTATATTTTTTACTCCTCCCTTGAATCTTTAATTCTAAAAATTTACTTTACCTCCTACTTAAAAGGTCCTACTTTAATGCTAAATTGGCAAAAGTACAAATTTCCGACACTATCAGTTTTAAAGTAGGAGTAAATCTTGTACTTGCAGTTCGACCTCTTTTACTGTCTCAGGTCCTACTATATAACAGAATTAAAGGTTCAACGTACGGTCAAAACTTGTACTCGGGGAGGCGCATCGAAAATACCATTTGACGCGTACCCGCAAAGCGTCCCCCTGGCAAAAAAAAAAAGCGAAATGAAAAGTACAAAGCAATAAAATGCAAAATGTCTCCGGGGTGCGCGCGTTCAGGGGAAATGGTAATTTAGATCTGCCGATACGCGCTGGCAAACATTAGCATAAGTGCAAAGTACTTGCTACTATAAGTAACTTCGTGTAACGACTGCGTGTCATGACTGTATAAAACGCGGTGGAACTCTCTAACCGGCGGGGGACGAGTACGTTGGTATAGCCGGTACTTTTTAATGGCAATCTTTCTTGTCGAGTTCGATGAGTCGCCATTGTCAACCGGAAGCCGGCAAAGAGGCGCGGCAAAGTGTTACGCGTATTACAATATATGTATATTAATAACGCTCGCGGGGTACCGATTCAGCGCGCCGTACTAGAGAGACGCATTATACCATTCTCCTTTCTCCCGCTTTATTAACGTAATGACCGCGCATTTTCCGAGTCCCACGGAAACGGCACTTGGTCGCGTCTTCCATTTCGGAGAGCGTGGCGAGCTTCGATTCAATTTCAACGTTCCAGACTGCGGGAGGACCCGGCGCGGGGACGAGCGGGGGGAGAGTGGGATTTAGTGGAAGGGAACGAAATGTAAGAGGTTAATTGGAACAGATAACTGCGTCTGCGTGTGTCGATGTGCTACTCCTCCACCCTCCCCGCGCCGCTTCCCTTTCTCCCTTGCGCCGGCCCTCGGTCACATTTTATCCGGCTCTTCGTTCCTTTTTCATCTCCTGTCGCGCAGTCCGCCCTAACCGAATCCGCTGTTACTTCTTTACGTGCGCCGTAAGCGCTTTCTCCTCGTCGCATCGATGTGGTCGTCCGTCATTAACGGTTAACGGCCATCGTGAGGTCGTACCGTCGCCGAGTGCAGGGCATCTATTTAGATTAGGATATACATAATGCCAAAGTATACACGGACGAGAAACCGCGGTAAAGACAGAGATCTCTGGAAGAGAGAGGGAGAGGGACAAGAAAAAAAGCGAAAAGCGATGCCGAGCAGCAGCAGCAGCTACAAAGAGAACGCCATGGAGAGAAAACACGCAGCAGGGACTATTCAGTCCGACCAATCCATCACTTCTTACGATACAGCCCGTAGTCAGGTGTTCGATCTTTGTTCCTCGTATTGCTATCAGTTTTTCTCCCCGAAAGGGGGCTGGTTCCGCGCGGCGGCTACGCGAGTAAAGCGGGAGGAAAGAAATCGCGGGTCTCCTCTGCCACGCCATTTTCTTAAAGCGTGGCTAATCGCGAGCGAGGCGAGGCAACGGAAGGAATCGCGTCGTCGACATCCAGAGATCTCGAGGCTCGAGTGCCTCTAGAGCCGCAGATAGGAGCAATGAAAGGGCACACACACGGACGTCGGTTGAGTTAGAGCGCGCCGCATCGTCGGCATTTACATCGCCGCCGACTTGGCCGCGCGTTACGAGGCGATGAATTACTTATAACCACCTCCGTCTCGCACACCCACGTGCGCGTCTCTCCCTCTCTCTCTCTCTCTCTCTCCGGTCGTATCCTTTTATCTTCCCTTCTGACTACCACCGTCGCGTCCCGCCCGAGCGTGCGCCTCGGCGTATAAATATCGCGCATTTATAAGCAGTCGGTGACACTTGGTTATCGTGGGATCGCCGGCGGTCGCGTACCCCGGCTTCTCCTTCGTGCTTGCACGCTTAATGACTAGAACACTCGGGGATTCTCAAATAGAAAAAAAATAGCGTTGTATTATATTCTTTAAACACACTGAAAAAAATATTTCGCTACCGTAGATAATCGTGATTTGCTAAACGTATTTCGCTGCCGTAACTACACTGAGAAAAATATCCGATATAATAGGACAATCCAATTGCATACTATACATAACAACAAACGGATCCGGTGGAAAGTACGATCGGTTTTTCGATCAAGTTTCATCGGATACATACATAATTTAACCGGAAAAATTAACCATCGGAAGCACCGTTTTAATTGGTTTATGCGATGGAAACTTTTCTCAGTGTATACATTTCTAAACCACGGCAAACGGCTTGCTCTCGCACTTAATACAATTGACAGCCGAGTCGAGATTTTGGCCCTACGTTGAACCTTTAGTTCTATTATGTAGTAGAACCTAAGACAGTTAAAGAGGTCGAACTGCAAGCACAAAATTTACTCCTACTTTAAAACTGATAGTGTCGGAAATTTATACTTTTGCCAATTTAGCATGAAAGTAGGTCCTTTTGAGTAGGAGCTAAAGTAAATTTTTAGAATTAAAGATTCAAGGGAGGAGTAAAAAAACATATAATGTCATCAAAGTAGGTTATTGCTGGTCTATGTAGGTGTATAGATCAGCTTAGTAGGTATAAACTATCGTTAAAAGTATCAAAATAGTACCAAAATTTCGACTCGGGATACAATAGCAGAATATTAGCTGTCACAACTGTAGAGCAGCTGTCCACATTTTACATCTGGAATTTAGTTACCACGTGCAGATTTTAGCTACGGCAGCTACATTCTTTTTCCGTAAAGGAGCAGAGAGCCAGAGTTATCGGTTCAAAGAGTCGGTCAGCAAGAACTTTTAGAATGAGATAAGGAGTAGAACGACAGAATTTATAGACAGAAAATAGCACGTTTCGACACGATGAATCTGGTTGGAAAACGCAACTGCTCGATCGCCTTATCAATTGCGCTCAGCTATGCGAGTCCTTGCACTCGACGTTCCACGATGTCAACGTTTGATGTTTTCGATTTCAGATGATGGATTATACACGGACAGAATGGCGACTCTCGCGACGTGGGGGATATTCACTCGGCTCGCGGGATTGTGTCTCTTTGTTGCGACGATCGTCGCGAGCGTACTCTATCATTACGCGAAGTTCATAGATGCGCTATGTTAGTAACGATCAGCAAGTTTTTGCTCAACTTTTCATGTCACGTTCGCGGTCTATAATATTCGTCTAGGCTATAGCTCGGTACCTGATATTTTCTTCTATTTCATACGCTACGGATAAAAACTTCTCGACAGCACTCGCGTGATGCAAGTTCATTTAATCTATATATGTATACCGCGTCCGTTAAATATTTAAAAGACAATGCGGTACTCGCGCTCGAAGTTTAGAATTTTTCTATAATCCAGACAACTTAATGTGCTCTGATTATCCCGCTACAACTAGATTTTAATTTTCAACCGAAGCGTGAATACTCATTCGCGCGTGATCTCAGAATTGCCTAGTCGTTACGGAAATATGAACCGGTAAATTAGCACGCGAAGAAATCGGCGATTACAACTAGTTAGACAGACCGACGTCTTTCGAGGGAGAAAATCTTGCTCGATTCACGCTCCTCGTTGGTAGATAAGATTGCCGGACGGCTGGTCGTTGACTCAATGACCGTACAAAAGGCTTTTTGCAGATCCAAAGACGCGAGGCAAACGGAAAAGCGAATCGGAGAGTGGGTCTTGCACGATTGTAGCAATCAAAGATCAGACGCCCGTGCCTGGACGCGGTCCTTGGTCCTCCGGGCGGATCCCCGACGAGGGACGAGCGGTCGTTGGAAAAACGTAATCTCGCGGAAAAATATATCAACCGAAGTTTCGCGGAGAATGGAGAAGCATTGACTCGCATGAAGGTCGGGGCGAGTCGGCCGCAGGCGACTTAATCAGATTCCTGAATACTCATGAGATATGAAACGTTAAACAGCGCCATTCAGCGCAATCGCCTTTACGTTTTATTTCATGTCTTCCGGCAATTCCTAACCAGCGCCGCTCATTGAGGCGCCCGCGCCGGTTTGTACGTTCAACCGCCTAACGAGCGGAGTTTACGGAAAGGTCCCCAGCGGGGCGCAGACATTGCCGATAATAAAGGAGATTGGCTCTAAATTACGAAGTCCGCTGCAGACGGCCCCGCGTTAAATGCCTCTCAGCGACAGAACAGAACAGTCGCCGAATCGGGTTCTATAGTCGGTAGGTGGTCCGCTTCTGTATTCCCCGTTCGCGTTCGCGAGAGACTCTCCGTTTCCGTCTTCGCCGTGTCTCGCAGTCCCGATTTTCCGGAGGCAACGAACAGAGGCCAGAGGCGTAGCCACCCCGGTTCCACCGAACGGTCCGACCGAACTTGCGACTGGAGTTGGAGGAAAAGAGGCACTTCTTGCCCACGTCCGTGAACGGCGCGAGTGGTAGTTTGAATCTCCCCGCGCACCTACGCCCCCGATTGTCTCCCGGCGAGCCCGGGACGCTCCTCCTTAAACGACTAATTGCGTAATTAAAAGAAAGTTAATCCGAGCCGCGAAAGCGACGTTCGTTGCATAAACAGACGAGGAATCCAATGGCGCGTGTTGGAAATTGAAGGGAGGGCGGACGGCGCGGCGCGGGACGCGCGCGTGCGAGTGCGCTCGCGCGGAGGCGACGAGCAATTTAACGCCCGACGAGATTTATTAAAATTTGTTTTGGATATCCATGCGGGTGTGCGGTGCGTCGCACGTATGGCCGGTCAGTCACCGGGCTAAATGGTCCTTTGTGTGTCAGCGGATGCGCAAGCCTGTTGCCAATCCGCTGATAAAGTTCGTAACCCATTATCGGCATTAACGCAATGCTGCACTTTCGAAAATATAGCATACAATGGAGATTATCTGCCGATGCGAGCGAGCGAGCGAGCGAGCGGGCGCTCGAGGGACCGGGGCTTTGTATCGATGCAGTGCACGAGCGAGGAAAATTAATTAATTAATTCTCCGAGGACGTCGAAGCTGACGCAAGATAAGAAAGCTGATAGAATAATGTAGCATCTCGCTGTGTTTAATACGCCGGAGTAATTAATTTGCTCCAAAGAGTCGTTCGCCTTTGTGCCGTTACAAAAGATATTAGTGCCTCGGCCGGGCGACGTCTGCCGGGAAAAATCCTAGAGGGGGGACTCGTAGAGGCGGCCCTTAAACGGTAGACAATTTTCAAATAGCATAGAAAATACAATGTGCACGCGAGCCATTATAGCGCGGCGGATGTGAAGCGGTAACAATAATAGAAACGGCGAGAGATCGAAATGCAGCGTGTACGTGGCGCAATCACACCTTACTGGCGCTCGTGGCGCCGGGAAGAAGACACGAGTCTCGAAATTATCAATTTCTTTCAGAAAGAATAATGAAAGGTGCAAATGTTACATTTACCTCTTAAGAGTTATTAATTGTTCTTCCGAAACCCGTATCTAGATAGCTTACGTTTCAAGCTAATATTACCGTACGTGGCTTCCTACAAGCGTTAATCCCACGATATATATTACGAAATTTACATTGAGATAATATACGCGGCAAATTTTACGTACAAGCGATTGTCCAGCCGCAAAAGTACGGAGAAGGGGGACACTATTTTTTCAGTCGAGCCCAGACAACCGTTTAAAACAAAGATACTGAGTTTTACATTTAATTAAGATAAAGACTGATCAACATTTTAAATGTAGCATTCGCATATAACAAAGATATCTTGTATTTTTACCGTAGAATTTAGAGAATAGAGGTGTATTTTCCAGAGATCGCATACTCCGTTCGCGTTTAATTCTGCAATGAATAACAACGAGATTGAGAAATCCGGAATATCGCGGGACATTTTCGCCTTCGCCGGACGCGCGTGTTGCGCAGAAAAATTTCCCATATATCTTGACCCTGCCTTTTTCCTATTAGAAAAGTATTAGGTGCGAATCGCTCGGGCGGAGTAAGTGCGAAGAAGCGGATCAAGGGACGACTAAAACCCCGAGTCACTCGAACAGCGCTGGTTGTTACTCGCCACGGGGGCCGGCGAGGATGAAAAATGCGCGGTGGTCAGCGGCGGAAGTGAGAAAACCTTCGGCCGAGGGCGGAACGCGCGGCTCGGGATCGCTCCGGGAGGGTGGCAAAGTAGGATGGGAAAAAGAAGACAAGATAGAGAGACAGAGAGAAAAACGTGGGGGAACACGCATGCGTCGATAAGGACAGGATACGGAGTGGTTTAAGAGCGATGGTAAAAGTGCGGTGAGATATCCGAGCGGCGGAGAGCGGAGGCACCGACATGTTGAGACGATGGAACCGGAGGTGAGCTTACACAAAGAACGAAGAGGGCGGGAGAGAGAAAGCGAGAGGGACGCGGCGAAGCGGAGCAAGAGAAAGAGTAGGTGAACACACAGGGGGAGGCGCGGAACACGGAAGAAGGAGAGAAACGGAGGCGATGGAGACGGCGGGTGCCGGGGGCGGAAAGAGGGTAGCGAAGTGACGGTAGGAGGAAAGGGTGTACGAGGAGGGGCGATTGAGCGTGGTTGTAGGCGAAAGATACGAGGCGGAAGCTACGAACGCCCGGTCTGGGAGTAGATTTTACGAAAGCTAAGGCGGCCGCAGAGGGCCAGGGGCGAGGGCGGCGGGAGCCGCGCACGATGCGCTACACGAACTGATGTCCCTTGAGGTCAGCCTAGCGTGACTACCTATCAATTGCCGAGACTGCGTCTGGGCCGTCTAAGTGACGCGGCGGTGTGTACGTACACTCGAATATATTCCAGAGGTATTCCCGACGTCGATTCGCCGCAAATGCGTTCGGGTAGCAACGCGCGACGCAGCTACGTACACCCCGACCATCGCAATTTCAAGTTCCTTCCGCGGTACTTCTTTCTTTCTTTTTAAGACGCGTCTCGTAGCGGCAAATTTTTCGGAAAACCCTCGCAAAATACGTACGTGTATGAACGCGCGCGAACATTTCGCGATAACAAACTGAATTCTGATTATCTGCCACGGGAAAGAGGATTTTATCATCGCACCCTCGATTGTACCTCGCATTCTCCGCGTATTCGGTCCCGCGGATGTTAAACGGCTTACATACCAGAAATTTCAACAAACGCGCGCAATAAATCGCCGTAATGCGGTGCAAAACCTGAAATTGCAGGCACTGCGTCAGTTTTCCCGCCGAAACCGTTGATCGATGCTCTTACATTCCCGCAATCAACGCCGTGTCGCCCCTCGGCCCCGAAAATCGATCCCCGCGCCATGTGCATCATCAGGAGCGGCGGCATAATAAAGCGTCCCGACCCCTCGAACGCGGTTAATTCCGCCACGTCTTAACGCGCTTGTACCCGGAAACGGAGTCTATCCTGGAAGACGGTCGTTTGCACTCGCGGCGGTTTTCCGGGATCACTCTCTTCCCGATCCTAGGGGCGTTGAGGAGTTTCCCTTACTTGTCGGGGCAGGCAAATAAATGTGAGCGAAGGTGTTGTTTGCACGTTCTCGCTCACCGCGGACGAAGACATTTCTTTCTCGCCAAACTTCCCCGGTGTAACTCCGAGCGCGACGAGAGAGCGACGGTGTGTTTTCGCCGCGAGACGACCCCACCGATAACCGTATCGCAGCGGGCTGTGCGATTTCGCCAATTAATAATGACGCGGAGGACTGCGTTCGCGCGTCGACCTCCGCGCGGGCCAAGTCGAGCCGGGAGGTCGATCGTCAGCAGTTTCGAGTCCGGCGGGAATTTCAGTTGCCATGGTACTTTTTTACTTATGGCGTCAGCACGGCGTAAGAGGTGCGCAAGTATTTGTGGCACTTGTAACCTTTGAGCATTTCGCGAGGCAGACAAAGTTTCATTACAAGGCGAGGGCGTTTTTTAGGTCAGGCAAAAAATTCTGAAAATAACTTGTCTCTAATATTGAATATGTGAGTTTTATAATGAACTCGTTGAAACGCGTGTAAAAAAAAAAAGTTTTGCAACTTTCAGCGGACCTCTGAAAAGTTTCTTTCGCAGGAAACCTCGTTGGAGCCGGTGGTTTCGGGCGTTCTTGATATTTCATGACTCGCACTTTTGTCCTGAGCTAATAATTACTCGAGAAGTATCGCTACCGGAAGATAAAGACGAGTCCTTGCCTGTTCAGCAAAGTGCGATTTACACGTCTCGCGCAAAATACACTCCGTGCACACGTGTTCCCCGTAGCGTGTGAAAATCGCACGGGAGTTCAACGGATAGATTAATAGAGCATCGCGACTTACGAAACGCGTTATCGCTCGTTCCTCGCGTCGCCTCGCGACGCGTTGGCGAAGATCGCGGGAAGGAAAGAACCGAGCTCGTTGGTTAATCGCCACGTTCTCGCGTATCGGTTCCCTCTAAGCGGCGGGCCCGGCCAGAATACGATTTGTCACGCCGATATATCGAACGTGCTCGCCGCGCGCGGCGCGTAGAGAAATATCATCGGTGTACCAATATCCCGGTAAGTGGAATATTCCGGTGGGAAGAGAAGTCGTACCATCGCTCATCCAGCGTGGCGTAACATAGAATGTAAAACCCTTATCTTCACCGAGAGAATTCTCCGCGCACTTTTCTCTCTCCTCCTCCCTCATCTTTTTTCCCTCGCCTCCTTCCGCCCGCCCCGTGTCTCTCTCTCTCTCTCTTGCGCGCGAGAAGTATCTATCACCCTCCCCTTCCCCCTCTCGGCACCTACCCTCCTCATATCGCGAAAAACCGCTGCGTCTCCAGCGTTACGCTACAGTCGGCTAATATCGAACGATGGAAATCGTTCGCCTCTGTAAGATTCTCCCCGCGACGTTCTCCTTCGGTGTCTCCGCTCGCATTTCACCGACGCGGAAGCAGTTTAGGATATTATGGAAATACGATTTCCATTCTTCACGCTGCCTATCCGTGCGACGGAAACTCGCTCTGCCTTTTCCTCGTTCCCTACGGTCCCTCCCCTTCGCCGTTGAACCGGCGCGGCGCGGTATATCGTTCATCGCGTTGCACCGTCCGCCGCTGGACCACGCATCGAGATTATCGGGATGACTGGGCAAACGAGGTAATGGTGCCGCTGCGTGTTACGCGACGTGCATAAAATGGCATCTCGGCGTTGGAGAGCGTCGCGGAGCGGCGAGAAGGACCCAGCGACGACGACGACGACGACGACGACGACGACGGTCGAACTGTGTCGAGCGGAAACCAGGGCACGAATAGTCGGGAGAGACGTGGCCGCGCTCACGGAAGAGATAAAAGATAGACGGCGACGGGAGGAGAGAGGCGAAAAAGTGCTACCAAACGGGGAAAAACGCGAGGACGGAGAACGGGAGCGAAACGAGAAAGAACGAGTCGCGGAGGGGGCGGCGGAAGCGACAAAGCGCGGCGCGATGAAGGAGGAGAGAGGAAAATGGGTGGAGAAAGAGAGACAAAAGCGCGGCGGAGAGAAGTTGCGACGGGGGTCGGCGTAGGTGCAGCTATAGCGGGTAGTTGTTGGTAGAGGACAGGGTGATGCATGGCTATGGGGTCGCCTGCTTCACCGCGAAATGTCGGCGCCGTGCAGCCGCCCCGCGCCGCTCGCCTTTTACATACTCGACGTACCCTCTCTAAACCCGCCCTCTTCCTCCTACCCACTCGCTTTCTCGTCTCCTGTGCTCCTTCACCACCCTCGTC
The DNA here is from genome assembly GCF_000949405.1 of Vollenhovia emeryi. Classification (NCBI taxonomy): domain Eukaryota; kingdom Metazoa; phylum Arthropoda; class Insecta; order Hymenoptera; family Formicidae; genus Vollenhovia; species Vollenhovia emeryi. The sequence continues at coordinate 1,753,342 of NW_011967208.1, read as the reverse complement.
GCGGCTTCCTCTCCTCGGTATCACTTTGTTTGCCTTTCCCGCGGCGGGCCGTCGCGTCGTCGTGCGCTGCCTTACTCGCGTACACTCTTCTCGCCCCCGTGCGTGCATATATCGATCGCGCGCTCGGCCCTTTCTCTCCTCTCTCCTCTCTCTCTCTCTCTCTCCTCTCTCTCTCTCTCTCTCCTCTCTCTCTGTCTCGCATAGCGTTCGCTCCTGCGATGCATGCCGCGCGCATCTCGGGTGTCACTCGCTCGCGACGACAGAATCCGCCGGATTACAACGTGTGTTTTCTACGAGCCGCGGCGAACCGCGCGCTCGCTAAGACTAACGCGCGCGCGGATTTCCGGGGCGCTTTGATTGCTCTCGGGGGCGGAGCGCGCGGCTTGCATGTGGATTTCCGAGTCCCAGACGCTCCCGTCGTTACCCTTCGCTCTGTTTGCCCTGCGCCGCTCGCGCTCGTCAAGGTAGCGCGCCGTAATGGCGCGGTTACGGTATGCAAGTCGGTCCGCTTTGCGTTAATTTTAATTACGGGACGCCGCGTGAATTTATGCGCCACTTTGCATACCACTTGACGGGCGTCGCCCGTACAATTCGGAAGATCCGCGCTCCGGGACGCGCGCCGGGCGCCGCGAGCGTACGCGCTGACGCCCGCGCGCGCTCGACGACGTATTTCAGTCGCGCTCGTTATCGCGCGGCGAACAGGTTGTTGGGGCGCCCCGAAACGACGTCACGTCGGAGAAACTGGGCTCCCGAGGAGCCTGAATATTTCCGACGGGAAACAACGCGAGACGACGAGCACGGGTCCCTTCTTCGCGTTTCGCTCGCCTCAAATTGTCGTTTGGTGCTCGCACCGTCTTCGGTGCAACCTCCCGCTCGTTCAGCTATCGATCGTCGTGCACGTAAGCGCAGCCTGAAACGAAGGCGCGCGCGGGCTTTCGGCCTCGCGCTCGTCCGCGACGCGCAAATCTCGGTTCGACTGGAGACCCTGCAACCAGAGACTGTCCATAAGAATTCGTCAAATTCCTACGATCGTAGAAGAGTGAGTTAGCCTAGGTCTCTCTCTCTCTCTCTCATTTGCGGGGGGTTTGACGAACCCTTATGGCCAGTCTCTGATTACAGGGTCTCTAGGTTCGACTAGAGACTCTGTAATCAGAGACTGGCCATAAGGGTTCGCCAAATTCCCGCGAGTGAGAGAGAAACACAGGCTGTCTCGCTCTTTTACGATCGTAGAATCGCAGAAGAGCGAGTTAGCCTATGTCTCTCTTTCTCACTCGCGGGAGTTTGACGAACCCTTATGGCCACATTGAAAAATAAATCTGGTAGATTCGACCAGTCGTCTGTTAGGAAATGAACGAATCAGAGTTCCTTTAGGATTTGCCAGACGTGTGGTGAAGTCTAGGAAACTTCTGGTTATGAAATATCGAGCCCTATCGTGCTAACTATAAGTTTGGTTTAGCCAAAATACATTCTATCATACATGTCTTGTTGATAAAAATCAAAGCATTCATCTCAGTGCAGTCTCTGATTACAGGGTCTCTAGGTTCGACTAGAGACCCTGCAATCAGAGACTGGTCATAAAAGTTGGTCAAATTCCTACGATCGTAGAATCGCAGAAGAGTGAGACAGCCGATGTTTCTCTCTCACTCGCGGGAGTTTGACGAACCTTTATGGCCAGTCTCTGATTACAGGGTCCCTAGGTTCGACAGTTTAAGATCCGTGACGCGGAGGAGAACGGACGGCACGTCGAGCGAAAAACAAAGATAAGGGGGGAGGGGAGCAAGGGGCTTGACATGTCGAGTGCACGCTGCGGACCGATATAGCTCGCAGCGCACTCGAAATACAGCGGAGGTTCGACGGGTTCACGCTCGAGGGACGGAGTTAATGACGGGTCGTTTCGACGCGCACGCCGATATCGATCGACGCTCGATGGGCACACTTGATTTAAAATGGCGAATTTGAATAATAAATATGAATCGCGCAGTCGGTCGATTTAATTTAATACCTAAATTATTTTTGCGCCACACGGACTCGCCAGCGGGCATTTAAAGCGGCGTGAAGCGAGAGAAGAGATTGCGTGACGCGCGTCGAGGCATACGAGTATTTTTGACAGTTTAGTTGTGGCGGAAAACGACTTAGCAATTTGTACAATAGGTAGCCGACGTTCGAGCGATGATTCGACAGTTTCCGCGCTTATTGCAGAGCCGCAACTGCTTGTTCATATTCCGCGGAAGGAGCCCGTTGGGAACGAAACGTTAATCGAGGCAAAGTGCCAAACTTGGATCCGTAACCGTTCGGAACGGTATCGGACGGTACACCGTACCACCGCTCGACGATCGTCAATAATCGGCAAGTCCAGGCCGCGTAATCGGTAACAATCGTCTCTTACCGGACGTGACGCCGGGGCAGCGGCGGCGGCACCGGGCTGTGAAAGTTATCCATCATCGAGTACGCGTCGTGCTCGACGGACTTGTGCTCGAGGCCCTCGAGGTGGTCGAGACGCAGCAGCTCGGCTTCCCGCGGTGAGTGGAGCTCACAGTGGGCTACGTGGAGCAGCGGCCTCAGGGAAGAACCGCCTTCGCATCGTTGCTGCCGCGAAGGCGGCCTCGCCACCTGACGGTCTAGACCACCATCCGCAGCGTGTTGTTCGTCGCCCCAGACCTCGAATTCACCCGCCGCCGAGTAATCGCCGAATCCGCCGTTGCCCTTCACCGTTGCGCACTTTGCGGTACCGTCGGGGGCGAGTCTGGGGCAGGAGGAGCCCCTGGTACCCCGTTCGCGCTCGGCGGCGTCCTCGTGTCGCCGCTTCCCCTCCCTGCGGCGATACTTGACGAGGTACTCCCTGCTCGGCAAGGAGAACGACAGGCCACCGCCACCGCGACGGTTGGGTCGTCGGGATGTCAGATTTCCGACGGGTGCCGCACGATCGGCATCCAGCTCCCGCGGCGAGGCCAGTCAGCTGCCTTCGAGGCTCGTCTCCGCGACCGCGTACTCGCGCCGGGTTCGCGCGGGACGCACCGACCGCGTCGCACCGTCGTCGTCCCTCCGAGTGATCGAACTCGCCGCGAGTCACGTTCGCGAGTTCATTGATCCTGGACGTTCACGGGTGAACGCTTGGCAGACTCGGCTCGGTCCCGCGGGGACTCAGGACGCACGGGCGCGGGAGTCGTTTAATGTTAAACGCATTCCACGTCCGGCGTGGAGCGAGGGGGGTGGAGTGGTGCCAGTAGGGTGCCGCAGACTCCGCTCTACCTCTCGCGCGGCCGGCAGGCACGACGACGACGACGACGACGACGACGACAGGGGGAGAAACTCGCGTACGCAAACTTTGTTATCGATCTGTCAACGCCAGCGAGAAAGTTCAACTTGCTCCCGCGAGCGATGTTCGACACGGCGATTCAGCGTGACCCGAACTTGGCGCGTCGACCCTCTCTCTTTCTCTCTGTCTTTCCGACGATTTCGTGGCGCCCCGACACTCTCGAACGTGCTCCGGATCGCGAACCAGCGTTATCTCCGCTCGCGAGAGAGAGAAAGAGAGCGATGCTGTTACATCCGACGTTCGTACACCATACGGCTTGGCAGGTACTCCAGAATCGGCGCTCACTCGACACTCCACAGAAAAAAAGAAACACCACTATCGGTACCGGCTACCTTAATTTCACCACCTAGCCACTTGGAAGCGAAACGACTGAAATCCCGAGGGGCCGCGCACCGCCCGCGAGCGAATCGAATCGCGGCCTTTCAGCCGCGCGCAGCGAATTCCGGCGCGCGTTCAAAGGGAGCACCACGTTCACAGGGCGCAAAGCTCACGACGTAGAATTGAATCCGCGCGTCACGGAAAACTGCGATCAGCCGGCGGTGCGCTCTGTGGACGCGCGCCCGCGGGCATTCTCTTAGCTGCGGGCCGCGCGCTGTCAGTGCTCGATTGTGCGAAAACTAATTGGGTCAGCGGGCCGAGAGAAACGCACGCAGATCCCGCCGGAGCGTGAGTGGAGCAGCTCCGAAAATCCCCGGGCTTTACGCGACGGGTCGCTTCAGCGTGGATAACGCGGCCGCCTGACGTGGACTCTCGCGCGCGCGGCGATTCGACGCGAACTTGGCCCCGCCGACTTGGCGCGAGGTCGATCGGAGCAATTTCCTCCGCTTGGCCCACCGCCCTTATCCGATCCCCCGAGTGTCACGTCGGAGAGTCGCCGACTGTGTTGGTCGATTCCCCGAGACTTCCAAAGTGATTTAGCTGTCGGCTTCCGGGCAAGAATCACCGATCGTTATCGGGGACCGACGACGCGGTTCCATGAGTCCCGCGCCGAGACAGCCTCCGGATCTTCAATTTTCGCAGCCCTGGTGATCGCGCGTCCGAAATATCGAGACGGTCCGCTCGCCTGTTACCAGCCGCGGACCGAACGCGGGGACGTCTCCTCCTTTCGCGCACGACGACGGACGGGGGTCGTTAATCTCGGCCTGGCTCGCGCGGAGACACTGTGCGTTGTGCGAGGCGGCGCGCAACCGCGGCAGCTGCGGATCAAAGACTGAAGGCGCCGCAACGCCCGGCACCAAGTGACACTGAACGTCCCCACCACCGTCCCCGAAGCCAGATTCGGCGCGTGCGCCCACGCGCGTCACCAACCCTCACTCTCCTCAGACTCACCCTCGTTTCGGCGTTGCGACCCTCGCGATAGAGAACGCCGCCACGCGGAGGGTGCGGCCACTACGACTCGGATCGTCGCACCGGTGGTCGTCGGCCCCTGATGATGCGCGCCTTCCACAAGGGTCGCGGACGCGCGGGTGTCGATAGCATAAATCTACTCGTTACACGGATGACGCGCGAGAACGCGACGGGGATACTCGTCATTTCGGATACGTTTCTTTACGTCAGAATTCGTGTATAAGCATAGACGTAATATATCTAGACCGAGCGTTTGCCTTTATTTTTTATCAGTGGGGGTTCGCGTGGAAAAGGACAAACTCTGTTTTGTGCACTGAAAAAAATTTCTGGTTGAATATGGACGAATCAGATAATTCCTTTAGGATTTACCAGAATTCCTTTAGGATTTACCAGAATTCCTGCAATCCTACAGAAATTCTGGTAAATCCTAAAGGAATTCTGGTAAATCCTAAAGGAATTATCTGATTCGTCCATATTCAACCAGAAATTTTTTTCAGTGTGCTAATTCGTTCTTTCTTGTTCACATGCGAATGGGACTGCCCGATGCTCAGTCTAGATATATTATGTCTATGTGTATAAGCCTGTTACAGCACGAATCTCAGAGTACACGAGATCAAAATTATTTCTATGTAAATAAATTTTCCTTCGTGCGATCGTCGAGATGTTTCAAATACTACTTGCGCTATTAAATCGATATTCTAATGTCTGATGAGGCGCGCGATAATTTTAATAGGACACACCGCGAGTTCTTTGGTCGCACGAAAGATAGCGGTGTGTAAAGTGGAGTAACGTCGATTAGTATTTAACACGTTTGACAAATATTCCAAGATCGAGAGTATTCATAGCGGGACGATTAAGTGCGTCACTGAAATACCAAGGAGACAGAAAAGCTGCGATTAAAGACACGTTGTACGTGCCAGATTTAATTTGATATCCTAGATTCGTTCTGCCGCAGACACAAGTTTCCGAGGTACACAGAGGCAGTCGTGGACACACGTAATAGACGTGTGCACGTGTAATGCTACCCTCGCTATGGCCGAGCGGCGAGAAGAGAAATAGCGACGCGCGTGCGCTGCGACAGGGATAACTGTAGAGACGGGGTTGTAGAGAGAGAGAGAGAGCTGCCTGGTGGTGGATTTCGTGGACGTCGAGTACTTGTGTTTTCGATTCGGGGTCAAAGATCGCGTCACCGCGACCCCATTCGTTTAATGCGCCCTTAAATTAATTGATGTTGCGCACTACCGCTACGTTATTTCATTTATTTCGACGTAAATAAGTATGCTAGGTCTACATCAATTTTTGTCGATACTGATAGCGAATTCGGTTGCTTGCACTGGCGCGCACTGAGTGCACACTGAGGCTTGTTCACAGTAAATTCTTATATTTGACAATCATCTTAAAGATTTCCTGAAACATTTCGTAGCCAGTACAGTGATCTGTACAGCATCCACGCGGATCGTTTTTTAGCTAAATACTCTTTGAACGTGTATTTAAGACACAGTTAAGTATAAAAATTGACTATAAACTGGCCTTAATGTACACTCACAAGTAAACCTACTCAAGTGGGGACACACCGATTTTGATGAGCTTAAAATAAGGGACGCGTATTTTTTTTATACGCGCCCATACGCATTTTTAGGTGGTGAAATACCCTTGTTAAGAACATTTGATTGTCTTTTTCGGAGCGAATATTATCGAAATTGTAAGAGTTAGAAAAAATTGTTTTAATAAAAGTGGAATGGTTTCAACAGTGCTTTAAAACTGTGAGCAAAAATGTTTTAATTTCTTTTCTCTCTAAATACCCCCCACCACTCAACATTTTTTATTACAGTATTGAACTTTATTATATGTATACGGTTGAATTCATAATAAAATAAGTTGTAATTTAGCGTTAAAATGTTTCAAAATTGCAATAAAAAATGTTGAGTGGTGGGGACATTTTGAGAAAGAAAAAATAAAAATCTTTTTGCCCATAGTTTTAAAGTACTATTGAAACCATTCAACGTTTATTTAAAAAATTGCTTTCTAGCTCTTACACTTTCGTCAATATTCGCCCCAAAAGAGAAAATCAAATTTTCGTCAAAGGGGTATTTCACCACCTAAAAGTGCGCATGGGCACGTATAAAAAAATACGTGTCCCTTATTTTGAGCTGAAAAATACAACATATTCAACACTCATCAAAATCGATGTGTCCCCACTTGGGTGGGTTTACTTGTCAGTGCGAGCGATTCGCTTTGAGAGAAAGGTTTACTGAAAAAAATTGCTGCGATACTCGCGGCCTAAGAAAGATTGATCAATTAGACTATATTGTTTGTAATATGAGCGATATATATACGTGTATAGCACGACGAATGTCTGTAATTTTAATTTCAACGCGAAATCTATTCACTACATTTAACAAACGTTCTATTTGGGAGAATTTTTTAGAACACCATGCGTACATAAGTGAACATATTAATCAGTTAGCAACGTAAAAGTAATTCACGTTGCTTTCACGCCACGCTTCACGCAACAATTTCACATGCCAGGCGATTTTGTAACTTGCCAAAAGTGATTAACATCAAATTTTGTTTAATGCAGGACCCTGTATCAACTTGCAGTGTACACCCAGCTTAGTAAAGTTATATATATATAACTTTCATTATTAAAATGTATTAACGGTAAATCCGATTAACCATCGTGCGTCTCGCCGATAAGTCCATGCAGCGAATTGAAATAAGCATTCGGAGTCTTCTCGACAGCGATATTTCGCGCGGGATTTCTTTTTAATGCAAAATAAATTTTTCGGAAAGTCAGGCGCCTTAATACTCGCAATAGAGATGCAACTCAGCGATGATTCCGCGAATCTTCCACGCGCGGAATCCCGTATGTAGGTCAATTGAGACAAGCCGTTATGGCATTTCGATGCTGAAAGGCGTTCTTATTAGCGTCCGGCATAAGCTCCTCGCGCGCGAAACTTACTCCCCGTAAAAACAGGGCAAATAAAAGGGCCTCTCAGCGGAGAGACGTGACGTAGATTCGCGTAGAATCATCGGGCACTTTAATCGCCCGACGCCACTTCGCTCCCTCTCATACACAACTCGTGAGAACGATCGGAAGGAAGTTTAATTATCTCTTCAGTGCATCGCGCCCCGCGGTCGTTGATACTCACTCGCGTCTGTGTGCACTCACACGTACGCACGTCGCCCTCACCTAAATACATATCCACGAATACGCGCGCGTAAACGTTCGTTCGAAGCGCGCGCGCGCATCGACGTTCGAGAGGTAGGAAGGAAGATGGATGGAGAAGTTGTTTTATCCCCTGTTGTGCATCCGCCAAAATCCACCGCGGCAGCCTACAACGTTTACCCTTTTAGCGGCGGCGGTGGCGGCGGCGGCGGCGGCGGCGGCGACCGCCGCCTCCCATTGCCACGCTCACGACGCTCACCATTCTTCGGTGCCCTAAACTATCGCCCGGAACTCCGGAACTCCGGGCTGGAACGCGTCGTGTGTGCGCGCGTACGCGGGTAGACGGGAACACGGTCTCGTATGATCCTGGATGGGCGGGAGGGACGCGGGGCGAGGACGGTAGAAAATTTGCGACAAGCTCTTTGATGTTGCTTAAACAGAAAACGCCAGCTTCCACCCACCCCTCTCCGCCCCACCGTGTCGCTCTCCGCGCACCCCCTGCCGCGTCGCGGCGTAGGACCTTCCTTCCTTCCTTCCTTCCGCCCTACGTCGTACCCGGTATACTCTCCCTGCTGTCCCTCCACGGCACCTTTCGTAAAACGTCGGACGTCTTTGAATCCCGCCCTCTCTCTCCTCCTATCCTCATTCTCCTCGTCGCGCCCTCTTATCGCGCATCTCCTTAGTTCTTTAGTCCTCGTCGCTTTGTGACGCGGCCTGCCTGCCCGACGACGAAGACGACGGCGATGGAGATATCGCTTACCCTCCTCCGTGCCATAAGCACTCATTTGTTCTCCTTATCTTCTCGATAGTCACTTCTCTGCCTTCGGGACCGGGCGACCCGCCCGGACGTGCGGGAGTGCACCCCCCCCGCTTTTCTTCCCGTCTGTCGCTCGTGGACGACCCCGAAGACGATCTGCATTGTACAGCCCGGGCTTAACTGACGGTAGCGAAATAAGGAAATAAATTGAGAAAGTGAGAGCCATTTCCCAAGGTCATTTCGACGGCATCGTCGAGTCTTATTCGGAATTTTTAACCGCCGTGAAACGCCCTCCCTTTGATGTAATACCTCTGCGATGTTATCGCTTCGGGGCGAACGGTGGTTTCCTTTAATTGAACTTGCCCTGTTATGGACTTTCATGTTGCTCTCCAGTTACTCGTCGCGATGGATTTTAATATACGGATTCGTGATATTTTACGAATTGCCCTTTTACAATTCGCGATATATTACATTACTGTTTGACGAGATCACAATTCTAGAAATGTATGCTCGATAAAATAATAAACGAGCACGCAAGTAAATCAATGGAGGAGCAAACTAAATATTATTCCGTGCAATATTTGCGCGCAATGATAACTTTTCGCTTGTTATCAATTCACTCGCGCCGCCTAATTAGATTTGAAATTCGTTCCTATTCTCCGGTATGTGTAAACGTCGTCGCCTAATTTCCTTAAGTTCATTAATTGAATTTTAAAGCAATTTTCTTAAGGGCTCCTCCATTTGAAAATCCAGCTGTACACAGCGGAAAACACGGTAAAATAAATCTGTTCATCTTACGCGAATTTCGTCTCTTTGCGTTCGGCAAAACCCTGATCGATAACGCCCTGCGCGTGTACCTCTGCATAATTAACAATACTTCGTTATTTCATTGATGCGTTCTTGCGATACTTGCTGCAATGACATTATAATATGCCCCAGTTTCGCCGTTTATGTACCGTACGGATTACAAGCGATAGCGTTATACGCATGCACACGTCGGATTACGTTGCGTATCGTTTCTGCGGCCGTAATGCGATGCGAGCTTTCAGTGGACATTCTATTTGCATGTCAAGAGAGGGAAAGAAAAAGAGAGAGGGAGAACACGCTATATTAAGTCCCGATATTAATAGTTTCATGAGAGAAACGTTATAAATAGAATACAATTCCTAGCAACATTAGAATAGGGCCTAAAGTAGGGTGATTTTTGCGAATTGTTATAAGGAAAAAGATCGAACCAATTGGTTCACTAAGTTTGCTGCACAAAACGCATATAGTTGTCTCCACTACTTATCAATATTACTATTGTGCCAACCCTAATTAGACATGTGGTAACCATGTCGGTCTCTCCGTGCAGTGTCTTCAGAAAAATTGGACTGCTTGCGCGAAAGATGCCGCAATATATTAACGTTTTACGTGCTAATAACGGAGCAGTTGGCTCGGTTTCGTAGGAAACGCCATCGGAAGGTTCGAGAGATCCGAATTATATCATCGCGGCAAGCGCGTCGCGAGGAGAGAAAGAGAGCACGTCGTCATTACTGACGAACCAATTTTCTGCGACGCGCGTTACATCTCGAGTATCCTCAGTGGGATTTACCGTGCTGCGAAGAGAACCCAAAGATGTGCCACGTAGACCGTAGACGATCGTGGGGAGAATGTGCCCGCGTGAAGGGAAATGAAAGAGGGAGAAACAGAGAGCAAGAGAGAAAGGAAGAGAGGGGGAGAGGGGTGGCCAGAGGAGAAGTCAGCGGAAGAATGGTCGATTTCATATGAATGCATTCCATGCAAATGCGCCGGCGAGGATGGAGAGTAAGAGGGGGAAAAAGTTGCGGCACGAGGGACGCGCGGGGAGGATGGAACTTGGGGCACGGCGATGCGAAGATAATTGGGTGAATACATTCGGGCCTGCGGTGTGCCGGTGGAGGAGATATATTCCTCGACCGGGGCCCGTTCTCTTGCATTATGCACGCGCGTACGTACGCGACATACACGCGGGAAGACGACACAGCCGCGCGCTCACGTACTCCGAGTTGGGAGGGAAAACGAGGTCCGCATCGGCGATACAACCGAGTCTCAGGTAGCTGATTTAAAAAGGAGAACGACTGGAAGAGAGGAGATTCCCTATTCGAGGACCACGAGCGGGTACGTCGCTCATCGCTCTCGACCATTGTCTCGCCTCGGCGAGTGTTCACTTTGCGAACGGTCGATAGTCGAGAGGATCGCGAGACCCATTCTTGTATGTCCGTGGTCAACTGATGCCTTATACCGGGAGATCCTTTCGCGAGCGCGGACGAAATAATAAAAGAGAATTTATCTGTAGGGAGATGGATGTAAAAGCGACGCGAGCGCCACTTTTTGTACTTGCTGTGAAAAAAAAACGAATTTGCATAGAAGTTAATCCCTAAAATAGTTTGCATATGGACGCGATCTATATTTTTCGATAGAAATAAAAGAGGAAGAGATAGCGAAATCCATCGTATCCCGTGTTTTATTTCTATTGAGAAAATACGAATGAATACATAACGACGTCCGCACGGCAAAATATTTCAGGAATCGAATTCCATGCAAATCTGTCTATCAAGCACTGTTCAATTCTCAAAGTATTTTACGTATGGAGATGAGCGGTATCTTGTCAACGGAACTATTCGACGAAGAAAGATATCCATGTGCCCCAGTCAATGTCCGATATGCGTATGGCGTAACAGAATCGGTCATTTGTGCCCGTAATTCCGCTCGAGATGGATCGAGTTCACGGTCGATCGACCGTGGAGATAGGCCTGACGATTTAAAGAACGGAACGGCAGCGCGGAGCGTTCAAGCTCGCGGAGGCTCGTACGAGCGCCTAGATATCGCCACACACACTGGGCCGTTGTCTAACCCCATAGACGTATAGCATATAGACTGCGCATTTTGGCTGCAGAAGTGTACAAACTTCAGAAAGAGACAACACACTTTGAACAGTAGCCCTCTCTCTGTCTCTCGATATCTGGAGTAGGGCAAAAATTCAATATGGCTACTGTGCTTGACAGAGTGGACAGAGTTGTACTGTTAGAGGTCCACGTCCCTCGCAAGACCACTGATGACTTAGGTAACGCACAATAAAGCCAACGGCACACGATACTATTTTTCCTACTGGATTGCTTACGAGAGCCAATCAGGACGCAGAGTTTTCGATCAGGTGACTCAAAGCTGAATCCTGGTTGGCTCTCGTAAGCAATCCAGTAGGAAAAATAGTATCGTGTGCCGTTGGCTTTACTGTCTTATGTCTTAAGGGCACAAGACAGCTATTCTGCTCAGCCCCTTATTCTTCAACCTCTATCCATTCCCTTACTCTTCCGTTACCCCCACTACTTCACTAGACAAAGATGAGGCTACTGTTCAACACCAGCTATCTCGTTCTAAAGTTTGTACATGTTTTCACATGGGTGAGGTAGGGAACGCGCAGTCTATTCTTACTACGTATGTGTCTAAGCCACGATCGCCCATTAACCGGCGCCCTGCTCGCCCGAATGACGAATCGATCCGCGAAGTCTGTCGCGCGCCGGTCTTCTCTCCTCGCTCGCGTCCTCTCGGCTCGGTCGGTTCGGAGGCATCCCCGGCGCGGCGGCTGCGGCGGCGGCTCGCTTAATATCATATCCCGGCGGATATTATGATGTCCGCCTCTCCGCGCGCGAGAGACCGCTTTACCTAGGCTCCGGACGAGCGGCAGGCGGCATAATTCAAATCAGGTCCTGCGTATTGCATTTACCGTCGGCGTCGCCGATAACGCAGCGGCGTTTGGCCGGATGCCAATCTCGTTCCCCCCCCGCGGACACTCCCCGGGGTCCCTATCTCTCCTTCCAGTTGTACGCTTCCCTGCAGTTCGAAAGACATCGGAAGCGCGAAAGGTATATCGACCGCGCGTGCGCGCGCCAAATTTATTTCGGCCCCTGAATAATCTGAGGCTCAGAGGTGCGAGGCATTCCCGACAATTTGCCTTCGTTCGCGTCGTCCTGAACGGACCTCGGTACCGTCTAGCCTCTTGCGTCGTGAGCCACGGAGACAATTGGCACGACAAATTTCCCCTCGATGCCGACACGAAGAGTTTCACGTGTTCAACGTAGATTCTATACGCTTCTTCCACTTCCTCCTCGTGTATTAGGCTTAAAGCTTGTTTTATCCAGTTCAGACCTGAAGGGCTACACCCCTAGAGGGGATTTTATACACGTTGTATGAAAATTAAAAGGGAGGAAACTTTGCACCGCCATTAATAGTGCAACTGTAGGATACGCCGATGTGTATAGCGTATCGAATTCGATCATCGAAGCGACGCGACCGCGTCGTAGCGCGATAGCGGAGAGTTGGTTCGATCGCCAAGCGAAACGTCGGAACCTCCGGCGTTAATCTTGCAGCGCGCGGGTTCCGGCCCGATCGGAGTCGGCATCGGCGAGATTCGCGGACTAATAGGACTGACCCGACCCGGGCTGCGACCATTAGTAAATTGAATCGGCCATTAGCGAGGCGGGCACCGGGATACAGACGCTTCTCTCCGGGCGACCGACTTAAAGGGAATTCCACAATAGCGGCTCCCACGCGCCGTATCACCGTTGCTGCGAGCGCGTAATCGCACGGCGGAACTGCGCTACGCGCGCGCGCTATCTCCCCGCGCATTCCATATCTCTCCGTCACGGGCCGCGCCGTGGCGTTAATCTCCTTCCGCGTTCTCCGCCTGCTTTTATGCGCGGGCGAGCGCACACGTATGTGGTGCACGCGCGATCACGCGCCTCGGTGTGCCGAAAGATCGCGTGGAACTAAGCGGGCGGATACGTGTGTACGTACACGCGCGTGTTTCCGGCGAGCATAAAGAGCTCAACCGAGATCGCGGTTGCTGCCGGGTGCAGGGTGACTGGGCTCTCTCGCTCAAGCTCTCGCCGGTGCCCCGACTCACTGCAAATAAAGACTCACCCGGCCGGTTTGTTTGAAACATTGAGCAAACGTCGGTTGTTTAACCGGGCGGAGAAGCTAGACAACGCTCCAACGGCGAAAGAGATAAAGATATTCGGCAGCGAGAGAGCGAGAGAGGGAGAGAGAGAGAGAGAGGAGGATGGAGGACAAGCGTGTCTTTAACCCTCCAACGGTGCGCGAATCCTTACCCGAATCTATTTATTGGCTTGCTTCCGCGAGGAACACCCGTGCACATTCAGCTCGGCGCGACGACTGCTGAAGACGCTAAGACGGATTTACCGGGGAGTAGCTTAACAAAGTTCGCTTGAGAGCGCGACGAGCGGAGTCTACGTCTTATCGGAGGCTTGCGTGACTGCGTCGGTTATCGGGCTCTTGGCGGAGTTTACTAGACTTTTTCGGCAACGATCACGGAAGTGAGGAGCCCGTGGCACTCTCCTGGGCAAATAATGTACGTTCGCGTCGACTTACGACTGGGCGATCGAGAGATCTCGAAAACAATCGTGTCGGCGATACGCAGGGAGACTCGCTTGCGCGACAGTTCGGGGCTCACCAGGCAACGTTACTTGACAAAATGTCAGAGATCGAGCGGTGACAATATTTACTAAAAAGATGCGGCGTCGAGATAGAAGAAATTATGCGTATTTTAACGAAACGCGGGGGATTCGAATTGAGATAAGCCGAGCAGTCTCTCAATTACGTTGCGCGACCACAAAGTTTCGTACCTCTAATTTCAGGGTCTGCGGGACTGCCGTGGTCTCGCAATGTTCTAGAAATATACCGAGAAATTGCCGAGTGCGGTCACGGGTCCGACCTCGCCTGCCTTTTTCGGGGGGGCCCCGGCTTCGCGATATCTGCCACCGGAGAGAAATAAGGCCGTGCGGCATCCCCAGCTTCCACATCTCCCCGTGGCGCGATATTGCGACGTAGGGGTGGCCGCGGGCACGCGTTTACAGGCTCATCCATCCTACTCTGCGGAGACGCTCCCCCTCGACGAGGAGTGCGCGGCGCGGGCCCGGGTTATAAAAACGTTATTGTTCTCCACGCACACGCGCGCTTTCGCATTTCGCGGAGACCGAGAGAGAGCACTCGGTAGACCCGGGGATCGTAATGCCGACGAACGCCTTCTCGAACGCGATGCTCTCTCCCTCCGCGTGCGCATTTAATACGCGAACGCCTCGTTTTCCCGGCACTTGGCGCCGCCGACGAAATCGATAGCCGTGCAATCACGTCCCTCGCGAATTGTCTGCGCATTGACGTTCCCGAGTGCAAACCCAAAACAGCATGGAGAGTTTCCGAATGTTCCTCTCAAGACGCCACCGTTTGCTCGATTTACCTCTCACGTAATTGACAAACGCGACTGCTTAACGACTGTTTAATCTCCCGTTTATGTGCAGTTACAACGAGCCAGTTTAGACTCCGTCTGCTAACCTTTCAATTATAAATTTTGCTTTGGCGCCGAGAACAAATTCAATCTCTTCTAGTGTAAACATATGAATATTTATAGGAAAAAGTCATGTGTTACGTATGAGCAGACAAATCGGGAAAACGTAACAATACGGGGTTTTTTTTTCATTTTACGGATTAACCTGTAAAAGAATTATAAGCGTTGATTCCGCGTTTTTCATTCTACGGATTAGTAAAAGAATTACATCGATGCTAGAATCTAATTTCATCAGAGTTCGCCGCCATTCTTTTGCAATTCTACCCTTGTTCGGTGAAAATTTTAAATGAGAACGCGGCTCGTACAGTAATTTTCTATTAATGCCTACCGGACGCCGAAGAATGATTATTTTCTTTTGGATGCTACACATTATTTTATAGACGTTAAAGTTGAGAGGAAGGTACCTTCTCAAGACATCTTAACTATGTACCGTCGTTTGTGGAGCCGGCTTCGCAACGTATCGCTGCTTAACGGTCTGGAAAGCGAAAGACCATTACGGGGAATCACACGCTCGATGACACTCTTCTACTTAGGAAACCATATTAGGTCGGCCTGCCGAGTGCTTAAATCACCGCGCGCGATTCCGAGGTGAAGGGTCGATCTGGATTTATGTGCGGTTACCGCGGTCACCGTGAGCCGTTCGAGGGAGATTCGCTTTCCCTCCTGTTACTCTGCTACCGCGAGAGACCAGAATGCGCTGAGATTTTTCGAGGGACGGTGCCCCTTACCGCGCGACGAGATACTTAAAACTTTGTACAAAATTTTAGACTCGGTAAACTCTCGCAATTCTACCTCGTTAACTTCTTGTAAAATTTATCGCGGTCGCATTTGCAAAACCGTCAAATGAAATCGCCTACCACACGCATTTACGAACGATACACCCTCAGAAAGGATTTCTGTTACCGAGACGAAAAATATTCTTGACGCATTTATATTTCTCACAACCTCATTTAGTATAAAAACTAGAAATGACAAAACGCGCGCAGTCTATAGTTAAGCATTGTATATTTCCAAGAATTTGTATACACGCAAAGACGGTATTGTATGCGCAACGTCAATTTAAAATATAAAGTAATTTATAACTCACTGATACGATTCGCAAAACCAGAGTTGTACATCGTTAACTATATACGTTCAACTGTAAAAATACAAATATGTATACGATTATTATACAATAATTATGTGAAATCGAAATTATTTTATTAAATATATTTATTTTATATTTTTCAAAATAGGTATTTATTAAAATAATTATAAAATACAAAAAAATAGTCTTCCTTTTAAATATAAACTCACAGAATTTTACAAATATTATAAAAATGTAAAACACTCACCTCACCCCTTGCTCCGCCGTTGCCTGATGCTTCCCAAGCCTGCTCCTCCTCTCAGATTTCCTTGTTGCACTTACACAACACTCACTCGCAAAAATCATCGATCGCGCGAAATTTCGGGCACTCCCGTACGCTATGTGAAATGCCGCGAAACGCACGAAATCTTATATTAACAAATATCTCGTGATTGTCGTACAAATTATACAAACTAACAACTTGCATTTTTGATTCGGCAGAATGGATAAATCACTTTTGAATTGGCGAAGAACGACAGAGCGAATTACAGCGCGAATGCGACAGCCGTACAAATTTCTTTCTTTTTTCCCGAAAATGAAACAAATTATACAAAATCGACAGATAATTTAAAAGCACGGTGCGTAAACGAGATGTAATCGCGACAAATTACCACGGTTTACATTCATATTTTACAATTAGATGAGTTAGTTTCGTGAAATCTACGTTGATATAATATTTAGTCGACGAACGTTACTTATTAATATTAAACGTGTACAAATCAATAGCGTTTTATCCTCACATTCATCGCGATCGCGTCTTGGAAACCGATAACGCAAAAGTAATACGACACACGGAGCGACTCTCGCTGCTGCCTGCCGGCCCGACGTTCGGCGAGCGAGTGAGAGCGACCTTCAGGTACACGATGGCACGCAAAAACATCGTACGTCACCGCGCCGAGTGAAAAACAACAAAACACCGTTGAAAGTTCGTTGTCCCACCTACGTAATGGAAAATTCCGTACTTAATATTTACTTTACTTTGTTCCGTGACTGTTACTATGTTTTAAGTGAAGCATATCGCACTTCGAGAAAACCAATCGGCATCGCGGAAAAGAGGTCTCAACTGTATGACATTAACAACATTCACGCCGGTAACTTCTCTTTTGCTTCCTCATAGAGGAAGCTTTGTTTTAGAAAGGGATAAGACAATATCAAAATAAAATCATTAATTCTTATTCTCCACTGTCGAATTAAAAAAGATTGACTTACTGTATTGAGATAAGAGTAACTTTACATATTCTTACGTTTAAAATAAATTTTCCCTCCATCTTACAACGCACGAAGTTGGCACCACGATATTCGGCAAAAGACGATTCTAGATTTTAGAATATTTCATTTAAGATTAAAATATTCCTTTCTCTATAATAAATACGATTGTCGCTATATCGCTATATCGATCTTATTTTATGATGTTATACATTGAAGCGTAATAGCATTGGATCCGGAAATTTTTTCTGTGGATGTATGTTATAAAATTTGTGAGCACGGGATTCAAGTGTAAAGTATAAAATAAATAAATAGCGCAGTTTCTTTTTTCAGTAAGAAGCTCTGGGAGCTCGCACTCCCCAGAGTTCGTTGGTTCTGGAAAGATATACGATGCGCTCAATATGGTCCTCCCCTAAATCGTTCGGCTGTTCGTGTCATTTGGTAGATTGCCTGGATACCGTATAAATGCGTATGCGTGACACAGTGGGAATTACGCGTGTAGACCACCAAGTGCCGAGAAAGAGTGCGAGGGAATTACGGGAGAGAGTGTGCGACACCAGGGCGAGATACTTGAGTGCTTCGACCCAACGGTCGTAAACGGTACGTTAGCGTGTCGCGTGTACCTGGCTAGTTGCCGCTGTCACTATTACGAGCTGTACAATTTTATGCCGATTTGTATCCACGATATTTGCGTACATTGATCGCGCCAAGAGGCGCTATGGATTAATCGGTAGTTACGGGCCATTTTGCCGGGTCGCCACGTCTCGCGTTACATGGACGAGCCGAAAATAGCGGAATATCAATTTTCTAAATTACAGTAACTCGATGAGGATGATCGATCGCTGGCGTCAAATTTAGCAAAGTTATAAATTCATTTTAAGACGGCCCGTTGAACTTATCCGGGACGGCTATTGCAAAACGCTCCACTTGATATCGATCTATCCGCGGTTGCGGCCTCGCACCGAGGCCCGCATAAGGAATTTCAGGGCGAGTATTGCGGGATATCCTCGGCGAGAGGATCCGAGACCGTTCCTAAACGGCATAAGTTCCGCGGGGCACAAAAACTGCGGAGGAGCGCTTAACGACAATGGGTATGCAGATAGTATGACCCGGTTTGCCGAGAGGGACGACGTAATTAAGGGTGTCTCTTCGGGAGGCATGGACGACCATTTGTTTTAATAAGATGCCCGCGGAACTTGAGTAAAGCGACTTCTTTTTAGAAAAGCGAGCTGCTCTCTTTCCTCCGCCTCGCTTCCCCGCCCCAAAAATTACGAACGTCCTCGATCAATGACGTATCTTGGGCAGGTTGGACTCGAGTCGCGGTTAGATAAGTGATTAGCCGATATCGCGTTAACTGCAGTAATTACTCGGCGAAGTGATTCAAACGTTCGTTCGCGCGGAACTGAGAATTAAGTACGGCCAGAGTTTTTGCGCAGGACGCGTGATCAACGAATGAATCGTTTAATGGCCTAGCTGCGCCCGCCGGGGTGTATTTAAGACGAAAAACCAGGACAATTAAACCGTACCGATCGATAGCTTCTAATTAAAAGCGTAGCGGCGCCGGGATGTAGAGTAAGTCTTTTATAGCTTGTAACTTGAGAATTTCGCGGATCGTTTCTAATTTCGTAGCGACCAAAATGAGATTTTTCATCTACTTGCGCCACTAAAACGCATTCATGGAGAACGCCTTTATCTCAATTAATTAACCGTTAACGGCAATTAATGCCGTTGCAGCTTCCAACAGGAATCTAGATGCACAGCGATAGTTAACGCGCGGAATATTATAAAAGATTCGTCTCTCTATATAAATTAACTCCTAATAGCTACGTGTCGTTAATACCTCTACACAAATCTCCGATCTTGTAATTATGCGAGTATATCGCACATCTCACCGTTTAACGGAAGGAAGGAGAGAGCTGCAATGTAACGGCGATCCACCACCACTACCGCCGCCGCCGCCGCCGCCGCCGCCATCGTCGTCGTCGTCGTCGTCGTCGTCGTCGCCGTCGCCGTTGTTGTTGTCGCCGAGCAAGGTTCATAACACGACGCGGGGGGTGCGAGAGTACGGCTGGGGTGGCGCGCGCGATAAAGGCGGGCGAAATACGGCTTTTCATAGGGCACCGCGCAGGATGCAGATAAAGTTAATGGGATTTTATCGGGACGCGGTGCAATCTTAGGTTGCTGACCAGGCTGGACGCATGAGCCGAGCTTGGGGCGAGCAGTCCTCTCCGCCCTCCCGCGTACTCCCTCGGACGCAATTAATAAAAGGATTCTCCGCTCCCATTGCGCGCCCCGACGTTCGCGCCGTGCGTTGGCAATGGCCAATGTCGAGCAACGTGACGGCAGACATCACTAATACAATCACGCGGTTTCCGGACAGCAACCCCCGGCGGGGAGGCGAGCGAAGACGGCTCGCTGGATGCGCAAAGTTGGCAATTTCATCTCGCGGAAAAAGATTCAGGGATGTTGCGACCGCGTAGGAAAAATGCGGGTAGATATGTATGAACATTTTTCTTTAGCGCGGCGAGAGGAATAGGGGAGAAAAAAAATCGGAGAAAGAATTTTTAAATTAAGTAAGTCTCCATTTAAATTTTAATTAAGTATTATCCTAATCGAATTCCGCGAATCTCACTCAAATCTACTCGCGCGAGAGAGAGAGAGAGAGAGAGAGAGAGAGAGAGAGAGAGAGAGAGAGAGAGAGAGAAGTAACGAAGTTTCTCCTAAAAAGAAAGTTACGTGGTTACGACGATTTTTTTTAACGATCGGTATGAAAAAGTTGTTTTTGCGCCTTTGCGGAGACTCCCGGAAGACTGCGCGATTGACATTGTTTAATTAATCCGCGGCATATATCGACCCCTAATCTAAACTATCGCCGTTGTGTTTGCGCGCATTTCCGACGAACCCTATAAAGACGGCGCTTAAGATAATTAATAGGAGAGCCTACGGAGGCCTTGATTGTTTACTCAGGCAAGGATTGACCGCTACGCGAAGGCACTCGACTGCCCATCGTTCGTTCCTGGACCGCGGCTCGGCCCCGGTCATTCGTTTCCGTTGCGACCTGCAGATTTCGGCAGGGGGCTGGCCCTCGCGTACGGCCACCCTCGCAACGACGAGCCGAAGGGTCGCGTAATTAATGCTGCTAATATACTCCGGATCTCTCCCGCCGGTTTCGACACTCGCGCTCGCCTGTACATACCGGGGCGTGAGGTAATTTCGCGAGGGAGGATGTTAATTGCATCGAACGGTCGCTTCCTTCGTTTTGATAGATCGGCCCGTGTCTCGGCGTTACCGTCATCGTCGATAAACCCGGAGAATAATGTCTTGAGGCTGTCCGATCTAATCCCGCTGGGCTAGGAGATGTATGGTGTTATGACCGCGTATTTACCTTGCACCGTTTCTCTTCGATGTTTACGACGGAACCGTTCGGGAACCGTGATTCCTCCCACCCCCCCCCCTTCTCCCCCGACCGGGCGAAAAGAACACGGTCTTTAAATCCGGAGAGCCAAACGATGGAACGCCGCGCATGATAGGCGATTGATATATCCCCAGGCGTGGCTGAAATGTTGCGGGAAGCTGCTTAATAAATTGTAGTATATGGTACTGCTCGTACGATTTCTACGTATCGCCAGCCGCGATTAATCCAAACCGCGCGGTCAGACGTCTGACGCGGTCTTTTGGAAAAGTAAGATACCATCTGTCCTCAATATACCTTTAAAGGGAATTATTTCCCTTTCGAATTTTATTTGACGGCGCGATGTAACATTTTCCTACCTCCTACATCTTAGCGTGCATTTTCATTATTTCGAGGTTCCCCCCTACCGCGACGGATATTACAAACGCCGGTCGTAAGCACGGCATAAATATAGTAGTGTCGTTAACAGACCTCCATCGTCTGTCAACTGTTTCAACGGAGTAATAAAGGGTGTATTAATAGACCAGTCGTGGACGACAGGCTGCGACACCTTGTAACAACGTATCCGCGGCTCGTCGTAGCTCATTCGTTTCCTGGCCGGGTCTCTCCCCTCGGTCTCACCCCGGGGTGAGCCCGATAGGAGCGGGAGAGGGTGCCCAGGGCCGCGCGCGGGGTGGTCGCCCTCACCTTAAACTTCTCCGTAGACATCAAACGCCCACGCCGGGATTACGGCGCACTGCGTGTCGCTCGGCCCTTCGCGCATGCATATGTCACTTTGTACATATGAACTATGAATGCGGGCGTGTGACGCGTGTGCCGCCCTCCGTAGCTCGTAGCTGTTTACGTCTCTGTTATGCGGCTTCGCCGTGTGTGCGTACGGCCGTCGTGTATTTTTCTGCGGGGGGTCCGTCGCGCCGTCGGGAAAGGAAACGAGGGTGCCGACGGGAGATGGCGGAGAAGAGAAGAAAACAAGAAAAAAAATACACATATATATACATATATATATAAAACGTACGTTGGTACGACGCGACGTCGTGAGTGTTTTTTCGCTTGATCGACTCCGGGCGCGCACCGATTGGAATCTCGCGGAACGAGACGGCGGATATGCCGTTGTATGTATGTACGTGTGTTACGGCACATTACAGGCGGACGGGCTTTCCCTCGTCCTCTCTGTCTCTCTCTTTCCGAATGCGGAATTACTTTCGCAACGGTAAATCAGGCTCTCGAGCCGGCGGTCGGCTGACGGTGGTTTAGAAGTTCGGGCCGACGGCGATAATTCGCGGACAGATTAACCCACCGGGTACCGGGACGAATCTGCAACGCTCGGGATCAGGCACGTCCCGACTAACATGCAGGCATGATCCGAGTTTGGGAAAACTTGGCCCGCGGGGTTGGGGTATGCGCGAAGGGCATACCCCAACGTATATACGCGCCCGCCCTTCGAATCGCACGCCACCCCCCAGCGTCCGCGCGCAATTTGCGAGCATCCATGTCCAACGGGATATCTGGACCAGTCGCAGATATTTCAGCGCGATGTTGAAATTGGGCCGTCATCTTTCATAAAGTGCACAATCTTGTAAATGACCGGCGAAATATCGCGCCGCGGTGACGCATTCGCGCGAAAGTTGCGAAATATGATTTATCCATTACAGAACCCGGATTTAATGTACGACGCAGGATCGCCATCGCCGATCCGTAACGACAATTTGCGAAAGGTATTTTATACGGGCGTAACAGCACACGTATTTCGATACGCGAACAGGCAGCCGGAGCCGGGGAATTGCATGATACAGCGGCGTGTAAAGTGCAGGGGGTTTCAAAGCGTTATCACGAGTGCGCCGGCGTTTATTGCAATCTATCCGCACGCGTGACGTGCTTTTAACGCTGCCGGATAGAGTTGTATACATTCATCAGCGTTTTTAATATTCACCGGTCGAGGCGAGTGTGCGCGGTGTCCGCTGTCTCCCATTCTTCGGCCACACGACGGAATTCTTTCATCCACGGCGACGCGGCGCTTGTTACAACGCGCCGCTCGTGCGCGCGATCTGCGCGAGCCGCTAAACGACAATCCTCAGCGTCGATCGTGTCACACCGAGCTGAGCAAAATGCACGGCCGCGTGTCCCGAAGCGCCGCGTGCGATCGATTCGTCTCTCTGCATTCTTTATCATCGCCGG
Source organism: Vollenhovia emeryi (assembly GCF_000949405.1). Taxonomy (NCBI): domain Eukaryota; kingdom Metazoa; phylum Arthropoda; class Insecta; order Hymenoptera; family Formicidae; genus Vollenhovia; species Vollenhovia emeryi. Next base: position 1,730,452 of record NW_011967208.1, on the reverse strand, counting down.
TATCCGTACGCTTTGACGGTGTACGCTACTTGTGACACATGCATTACGGGCTATTGACGTTCGTAGAAACGTGCGCCTTCCCCTGCCCCTCCCCCACCCCCTCCCAACCCCCCCCCCCCCCAGGAGAACAAAGAAGGTAATCGCGCGCTCTCTTACGTCGAGCATGCTTTCCGGAGGGAAAGTGTCACGGACACGCGACACACTTCGTCGTACGATGACATGCACTTCCGGAGCTGAGGGGGAGGGAGCGGGGGATGGCATGCACTCCGATCGTTTTCACGGACTATACTTGAACCGGCTCGGATACCGGAGTATCAATGTACCGGGGCATCGATCCCGGCGAGCGACGGTGAACACCTCAGCCACGGGACTTGAGAAAACGCGCAGCTTCGCGCAGCCAACTCTCATCTGGGCCGCTCGATGAACGTGGATCGAGGAGAACGCGCGACTCGCGCCGGATTTGTTCAACGAAACGTGACAAAAAGGACAATTTACATATCTGTGTTTTTGCACACGTGTCGCAAAACGTCTACCAAGATTTCTGCCCCCCCCCCCCCCGCCACCAAGGGGATCCCAAGAAATGTCTCCTTGTTATTCGATAGGTTAAACGTATTCCGACTGCAATTACTGGAATGTTTAAAGAGAATACAATGTATTACGTTTCGTTACACTAATGCTTCCATTTATCATCGTTCTAAAGCAGGATTAACGCTAAGCGCAGGCATCTTATTTCCGGACTCTAAACGCAACGAAAGCTCGGATATCTCGCTGGAGGGATGGAGTTATCGAGTTCACTGTCTCGCGGACGGAGTAAGTTAGCACCGGTCACGCTAGTCGCGTTATTGCAACGTGATACACAATGGGGAGAGGGAGCGGAGGAGGTGCGGGACAAGTAAAATGGAGGAATGACGTAGGAAACGGGAAAAGGGAGCGAGAGGAAAAAAGAGGCCGCGCGCGCGCGCGCGGCAGGAGAAAGAAGAATAGGCGAGGGGTGGCGCGAGGCCCGCACCTATATTTTCTCCTCTCCTTCTTTTTCATCCGTGCGAGGAACGTATTATGCGAGCAGATCGAATCGCGGTGGCGGCCCCCTTAATGCATGACGCAGCGCCGAAGGGTGCGCGCGCTGCACCTTGCATCCTGCTGCACCCTGCACACGTATTCGATTGGGTGCACTGCGTCGCAACGCAATAATATCGTAACGATCCATCACACCTCCGCCGTCAATAAAACATCTGGCAGTTTCTGCCACCCTCGCTCTTCGTCTCCCGCCGCTCTTACACTTTCTCCCGGCTCTTCCTTTTTTCCTCTTTCTCTTTTTACTATCTGCTCCCCTACCCTCTTATATTCGCGCTCGTTTCTCCGTGTCCCCCCCTCTCTCTTTCTCTCTCTGCGATTCTCTTTCCTCTGCCGACTCGCACTCCAACCACGTATTCGCCACGTCCGTCTATTTATTTGATTTTTTCTTTCCTCCCGTTCGTCCTCTCTCCGTCCTGTCGCCCTTTTTTGCGCGTCTCATTTTCTCTTCCTCTCGCCCACCCACCCACCCGTATATTTTTTCTATCAGCCTTTCCGCCCCGTTCCACGTCCATCCGTTTTCCTCCCTGTGCTGTCCGTTCCCCCCTACCCTCTCTCTCGCTCTCTTTCTCTCTCGTGTCCCGTGTCTACGCCGGCGTCAGGAAAAAGCATCCGCGTCACGAGCCCCGTCGACTGACTTTTTGTTCCTTCGTGGGTCACCGCAGGTATTAATGATTCCGCCCGTGCTGTGGATCGGGACACGCATGCACGAACCGTGCACCCGCTCGGACACGTGCTTATCCGCGCGCCCATTGCCGTGAGAAAGCGTATTCGTCGAATGTCAAGCGCAGGCACGATCCTCGCGTAAATGAGCATTGAATTGGAATACTTTCGCAAGTGGTTGCACAAAGGGAATCACGCGAGGCCGGCGGTGCGCGCGAGGAAATACTGTCTACACACGTAACCGCCAGTCGGGTTAATAAGTATCCCCCGGTTGTAACGAGGTATTTTAATACGTTTAACGCAACAATTTTAATCGCGTTACATTAATTACGCGCAACGCGTAAATAAACACTTGAATTTTGCAAAGAACGTTCCTACGGGCATGAAAGACACGCTCGTTTTACGCGCTCGGTTATCGCCGCGAGTCTCTCGCGGCGCGCAACCGACGTTACAATCGTGTAAATCGGTAATACGAGAGGGAATGAATGTTTATTTCACCTATTTTCGCGATGCAATCCGAAGCATAACAAGTGCAGATTTTTCTTTTTAGAATATAACTGTTATTTATATAGAGACACGCTCGATCTGAGGTTTTCATTTCACTGCATTCACAGCCCTTTTAATGCGAAATCTTCAGTTACAGAATCAAATTTCTCGTCTGAAATTGCGTTGGAATAACATATCAATTTCCGCCCGTAGCATTTTGATACCACGGTTTGCCTCTCGTCGGTACGTTAACTTGTCAGCGCTTGTTACTAAAAAGTAGAACACTGGGTAGACAAAGCGAGAGTTATTACTCGCTTCCGTAGTTCCTAACACCTTTCTATGTGCGCAACATACCTCGTCCTCCGGCCCCTTCGATCGGGGATAACTTTAGAGCGACATGACGAACGGAATAATACCGTCTTTACGAGGGGTAGCGACAATGCCCTTCAGTTTTTCTCTCTCGCGTTTCTCGCCAATTGCCGAGTTGAAACGATGATCCTAGCGAAATTCCGATTCGCCGCCCTAGCGTGATACCAATGTCTCGCTATGAGGATTCAAAGGGGACGATCTAGCACGTTTATATACGCGTACACGGAGGGAATTTTTTCTTAAAATTTTTCTTAAAATCCGTTACAAAATATTGCAACGCATAAAATTTACACACACAAAAATTTTCAATAACTGGAGCACTATTGCAACAGCATATTCCTGAGACCAAATCAAGTAAAAAAAGTCCCGCACTACTTTTCCCTCCGACAAACAGTTATCGAGATATCATAAGCTAAACATTGAAAAAGTTATAAATTTTCTCATCTAATTTACGTATTGAAATACGATGTAAAAATTCTGTTGAAAAGATAATAAATATCTGAAGCAAGATCACGCTTGGAGATTCTCGGTCCAAACTGTTGGGGTCCTAAGAGCTTAAGTTTTATTAGTTTCCATGCAGACCGTCCCTGAGAACGCTCCTCGGGAGGGACGTGTACTGTTGTCGACGAGAATGGAGGGGGGGTAGGCCGGCCCTCTACGCAAGGATTGGATTCTTTCATTGAATTGCAAAGCAGCGTTCGGCAAATTTAACGCGGGATCGGAGGGATCGTGTTCACCGTTCCCGGAGGTCGTCGTCGTCTACCCGACGTCGATGTCGACGTCGACGGACGACGCAACGGCCGTGCAAACGCCGATGTCGTTTCCTCTCGGTTCCTTTCGACGCGGCGCGGGCGCGGCGGCGAGGAGGCGAGGGTGGAAATTCAATCCGGAGTGCCAATTATCGCGGAGAATCGGATACCGCCTTGGCGGGCAGCGAGGGGAAAGGGGAGTTGCGCAAGAGGGCGTTAAGATGACGAGGCGGAGACATAACGTTTTTGCGCCACCGCATCTCGCCGTCGTTGATTACGTATTGCATTATAATTATAATGGAAATTGTTAACACCTGTGACACGTGTTTCGAGCAGCGTGTTTGTTTCTCAAGTGAAATTGAATTGAATAAGGCCGCAGTTGCAAATGTACGATGCAGTCAACGAGACAGACGTGACGTATGGCTTTTGCGGAGCTCACTCGTTTTTTATGGTAACAAGTGTTAAAGGGCGATTTAACAAAAATAGCAACATTTCATTTCGAGGAGACAATTAACCTGCCCGAGCCCTCAAAATTAAATCATTCCGGCGAATTGTGGGTAACACATGATGAAAAGCCTCATTTTGTTCGCACTTTGGCAGTAATTAAGCTGAAAAATCTGCGTCGATGTTATTTGTGACGTGGAAACGTGACGCGACGACGAAAAGGGTGGAAAGGTGGCCAGTTACGATTGTAAATCGGCTTTCTACAACGGCTCTCGCCCGACGACTCGTCACTGCGATGCTAATGACAGTTATTACCCGGCTCTAACTACACCGTGTCGGATCACGTACACGTATCGCGACGCGAAAAACCCCTCTTTAAGCATCGCCACCCGGCTTGCTCGCGGACTCCGCCGGACTATCGCGCGGACGCAGGTAGAGAAGCGAGCAGGTGGAGATGGACGGAACGAGCAAAAGGGTTATTCATGCAAAGAGCGAAGCGAAAAAGAGAGAGAGAGAGAATACGAGGCTGCCGACCTTCAGTAACGATGCAATAACATTACCATTGAGGTTCAAAGCCAAATGAATGGATGTATTCCACGTGTGCGCGAGAATCCAGGAAGGCGTCCCGCATACAGCAACGGCGGAAGCGTAGAAAATAAAAGGGCGCGCTTTCGCCGCTAGAAAGAGCCACGTAATAGTCTGCGTTACCTCTGTCCCGCTGCTTTTGTCTGCCTATCGCGTCTCTCTCTCTCTCTCGTTTTGATGATCTTTTATCGTTCTCTTCTCACCACCTTCTCCTCACCCACGCGTACGAGACGCTCGCTTACCCTTCGTTTTCCGTTTGCGCCTGTTCCTTCGTGCGCTCTCGTTTCGTATTCTCCGCGTGTCTGTGTGTTCCAGTACTCTTCGTCCACTTTTATTAAAATGGCTTAAATCCAACGCGTATCTTCTGCATATTTATGCTATGTTTAAATACACCGTGCCATCTATGACGGTTAAGAACCTCCGGAAAATCTGGATGAATATTTTGAGCGAGAAACCTTGGAAATTGGCATCGACGACAGAGCTAAATAATTAGCACGTTTGACGAAATTCCGCTTTCGTTTCATTTTCGCTGATAACCGGACACGAACGTAACTAGTTGTTTGTAAAAGAGGATCATTTAGCGCGTGTGTGTGCCTTGAAACCGTTCCGCGTTTCGTTGTGTTTGTTGTCGAACGACGCGAGCATTTCGGTCGCGGTAAAAGCTGGGCTACATGCATGCAACCGTCGAGGAAGCGGGAAGAGGGAGGACACGACGATGCAAGTTCCCGGTCGCATTGTGCACTCGAAGCTGAATGCGTTTTCTGTAACTGTGGCGAGGAGAATTAGACGATGTTTATATAATACATTTCGCGCGTGCTTCCGAGTTACCACGTCGCAGCCCGAAGTGTACCGGTCCATTTCTGTTGTCTTTGTTACCTTATTTACGAAAGTTCGATCGCGCCGAAGGATTGTCCTCGGTTAGAACCGGTGACATCTCTATTTATCTCTTCAGATCGTGCGCGCGCGCGCGCGCGCGGACGTTGCTCGCTGTTCGCGTTTTATCTCGAGCTCGCACCTTCTTTGAGGCTGTATCGCCGAAGGAAACGGTGCCCTCCGTCGCGCCACTTTACAAATTGTAATTTGCGTACATCAAGACGAACTTACGTACAAAGATAGCGACGGTAATGAAAGTAAGCATTAAACGCCGGTGGTCGGTGGGGGGAGACTTTTCGGTTGCAAGAGGGAGAGACGAGTAGCAGAGCAAATATTATTCTATGCCGTTGCCGTCGCGGCGCGCTTCCCGGTTTTTGAAAGGACGAACGTATTATTGCACCCGCTTGGTAACGGCAACGCCGAGTCAGAAACCTGTCATTTATAAGGGTCATAAAGGCGGAATTAGTAAGCGAAATTGGACGTGCGTACTACTCCCCACGGAGGGTCATTTCCATTTCGCGCGATATGTCATTAAAGACCATTTCGAATTTTGTTGCGTGCTGATCGCGACCGAATGCCTCGTACGTACGAAACGTCGCGCGTACAGCAAGAGGTGGCGAAAGAAGAGGGATATTCGCGCTGTCTATCGCCGCTCGAATGCGATGAATCAGTTCCGGGAAATATGTGTGCTCTCTCTCTCTCGATCACAATCGCACACGCGTGCACGTAATTTTCTTTCGTCGCGGGAGAAGCCGGGGGCATAATGCGGTGAACTGTTACCTAGAACTCGCCGATAAATCACAATACACACCTTTACTTATCTGACACAATTGGAATCCCCAAAATTCTCCGACGACGATTAGTGCTTATCTTACATAAAGTCGCAACTAGTTAATCACAGCGATAGCTGAGCAGAAAAAGCGCCTCGTTTCACTTAGCACCAGTACATACAAATTTGATCAAGGTTTTCATGATAGCAATAAATAATTGATTCTTCTAAATCACGACGATCTTTCGCGACATTCACGAAATTGTGCGAGTCTGTTTTAAAAATGAGTATCCTCGGATAATTCTTTTTCATTGGCAATGCAATTTTCCAATGATATAATTGCGAACAATACGAAAATGTCTCTCGGAATTAATTTTACCCCTTTTAACAGGAGATTTAATAAACACTCCACTCGGCGCGTATATCGCAGTCCCTTTCGCCGTAAGTGCACCCTTCGACGTCGCCCTTCCGCGTCACGGCTTCGAGGGGTTCTTTTAGCGTCGGAAGCCTTTTTTTGTGGCGCAATTTTTATGGCGCACGACCGGGAGCGAACCGCGGAGAGATCAAGGATTCTCCTTGAAAGATGGACCGTGAAAATATTACGATTCACTTCCCATTTGGCAATTATGTCATTAAACGATCTCGGGGGAGCATGATAAACGATCGATGAATGTCGGGTTTAATTTTTCGAGTATGCACGGAATGCTCCGTGAAATTGGTGATGTATAATGCAGCTGCCTTGACGTAAATACGCGTATTTACGCATGATACGCATGCAAAGTTGAAGCGTTGCATTTAAATTCGGAACAAGTGCTTTATATAGAAATGTATTTTGTGTTTTTTTCCTAGCTCGACTATATTGTTACAGTTATTTAATCCGCTTTAATATGTATGTACATGTGACGGTTATACAAAAAAAAAACATGCGATAAATAATCGAGAGCTTGAAAAAAGATGTAACGGCAGTGCCTCTTCCACTTGATAATTTGACGGTGTAATTTCTATTTTACATATTCTGTATCTGTCAATTAAAGAGGATCAAAAGTCCCGGTCACTAGTCTCATCGTTCACAGTAGCAAACAGAAATAAAATACACGTGTGTACGTACATCATGTACAAGTAATATATGCGTGTGTACAGCTTCCTGCCGCGACTGAGTAATTAGCTCATGCGCGTTTCATATTAAATTTAAGAAGTGCTAGCTGGTAATGCTTTCGCGAGCGCATATCACCGAGTATAATTTACCGATTTAAATATTTAACGTGCGTAAATGGTACATGCCGGTACTGGATAACTTATTTACCTTTTACACCATGCCAAATCGAGCTTGCAAACATTGAACTCTATTTTCCCTCATGCGCCTTCCCACCTTTCCTCTCCTTCTCTCCCTTTCGATTTGGCATTATCAACATTTTACTTGCGTTATAATCTTTTCATAATATTTATGTATAATCTTTTTTTGCACAATAAATATTACGTCACTCAAATTAGCTTTTTACTATGGATTTTGTTTCAACACGCATCCTTATTTCCTACAGGGAATGCCAATTTTTTTCCAATTGATTGTCGGTTTCCAAAATACGATTCCCTCTCACAAACTCCCATTCCCACTTTTCCTCTTTTATCGTTTCTAAAGGAGGGTAGAAAATGTGCTGATACGAAAAACTTGCTCACTGCAGCCACTAGTTGGCGTATCAAATATTTCCTTAACCGTTAATGTCAATTATTACATGTCGGCGAGTAAGTAAAAAAGCAAATACGCTTTCTGCATGCAGAGGAAACGAAACGGATCCGGCTTTTTCCGCCGCACTTTTAAAAGCCGATCGCGCCGAGTCCGTCATGGGCTTTTCGTGCGGAAATGAAAAACGAGGGTGGAGAAACGAATTGATGGACTGGCACGTACCGCGTAAAATCGCAGCTCCACCTGACGATTCAAGCGAAGGGGCTAACGAACTGACGCCTGATAGATCGTAAATGTCGTTTGTGCGGTAGTCGAGCACTAATTTCATTGCATCAAATTATAATTATGTTTTCGAGCCGGGATCATTCTATTTAATAAAGTTGGTATCCTACAAATGTTGTTAATAGTTATCAATCTTAAGTTGCGTTACATCGTTGTTATTTGTAATCCTCGTATCCCGTTACTTAAGAGCCAATAAATAATAACTTGATATTGAAATATTAACAATTTTTAATAAAAATATTACTTTTAACAACGTCAGTGTTTTCTTGACCATACCTGACATTTTTAATAATATACAGAAAATTATTGCGAAAAATATTACCTCACTCAGGGTTTGAACCTGGACCTCCTTACACTCTAGGCGGGCGCCTCGCCAATTCGACCACCGAGGCATACGATAATATTTGTCGCAAAAACAGTGTAAAGACGTTGTCTACGCGTCTATTTCGATTGTTTTGAAATGTTATTTTTATTAAAAAATTGTTAGAATAGATTATTGGGAATTAGCAACTTTCGTTTCAATTAACATAAAATTAATATACGCGCGTGTGTGCGTTTTATAATATCCCTTTAATAATTAATGCACTCCTTTGTATAACCGAATGACTTTTATTGGTTGTATATTGTGTCGTAACTTAAACCGCATCGTTATGAAAGTTACGTATTCCTAGTGTAAAAATGGTTTAATCACAATTAAGCACGTAATCGTGACCGCAAGTAATGCCGCGTGATAACGCCATCTTCATTTCGGCCCGGATGAATTGCGTGTTCCAATTATCAAGTGGCAGGTTGCTTAAGAGGATTTTATTTTTTATTATCATTTCGGCTGGCTGTAATAATTCGATGTCCTCGCCACTTGTCGAAAGCGGCGATGAAACAGCGGTCGAGACTTCCGCGGAATGAACGCGGTCATGAGGCTTGATTAAATTTTTTTACGGGGTGTCAAACGGCCGCGTCGCATCCGCGCAATTAAAATGTGTCCTAATGGCGAACCTTCATCGCACTTCCAGAGGTGAATTATGAGATACGCGCGTACAGAAATTGCTTATGAACGATTCCGCTCGCGAATTATTAAAAAAACGCGACGTTTTACAGACACCTAGCAAGTAACATAAATTATTGCAAACATGAATCAATGCCGTAGTATTATAATCGCGCAACAATCAAAGGCGGACCATTCTGACGGGATAAGATGTTTATCGAGTACAAGAATATCATTATCTCTAATTAGATAACGCATTAAGATTTGTGCGATTATCGCTATTGCTCATGCCGTTATTCTTCCTGCTTACGCAATAACTGGACTGCTCTCACCGCTCGGAGCGATAGATCATCGCGGCCGTGCGGCCACGGTCTACGGGAGGGAGTCGGCCAGCTAGCCAGCTAGCCAGCGTCTGAATTTGCAAATTTACGGTGGAATTTTATTGCGACCGACCCGACTTTTGCGGAATTCGCAGAAGCCGAAGTCGCTGGCATCCGCCGTGGTATCTGCCGCGGACGAGGGGCGGGGGCGAGTCGTGGACGGTGTTACACGCGCGGCCCAAACCAAGAACTACGGTCAGGAGCCGCCTTGTTGGAGAACCGAACTCACTAACGCCAGATGTACCGCAGACGGCGACGCGGGATCTAACAGCGGTAGCAGCAGCGGCGGAGGCGACAGCAACGGAAGCAGAAGCAATGACACCGGTAACATTACGCGCGCGTTTGCGACACTCGATCCTCCCCCCGTCCCTTCGAGTCCCTTCCTTCATCCGTTCCGCGCTCGCTTCCGCCTTCGCCTACCTCGCCCTTCCACCCGATTCCGCGTTCCGCCGAGGAAGTCGGCCCCGCGAACTTTGTTGGATCCGCATCTACCGGAGGAAACGCGCACCGGTGTACCGACGCGGTGGTGTAAACAGAAGCGGATAGAGATCCAAATAGGCGCTACTTGTATGAAGTTGGATAGGCGGTGTAGCCGTACCGATTCTCGCGCATAACGGGGAAGCTTGTCAACTCAAACAATACCGGCGTAGCCGCGAGACCGAGTCTCGGAGTGCTCGCGAGGAGCGGTTACAAGAAGCGGTATGGGCGACGCGAGGAGAGAGAGAGAGAGAGAAAGCGAGGGTACTTCGTGCCACTTGAGAAACGAATAAATCCCGCATCATCGTAAGGAACGCCGCCGAAATGCCGCCTGTGCGAGACCGTAATTTCTTCCGGCGAACGGATTCGGCGAACCTTGCAAGAAGACGACGTTGAGCATGCAAATTTGCGGAGAGATTCCGTGGAAATAAGAGAAGGCGAAGGGAGCAGCTAAGTGACAATTGTGCGATAGTTTGCGCGACTGCCATATCTCGGACACGTATCGCGCGCTGCAGAGAAATTTTTCTGCGGAATAAAAATTTGACCGCATATCTTTTTTTATCCGCAAATTCTCCTTTGCTCCGATCCCCGCGACCACACGTAGAGCAGCGACATAGAATCGTAATGCGTGTAGCAACACTTATCTAGGTATATCGCGCACTTTGGAAGTATTCACCTATGAGCTGTCGCGGAAAGAACGAGGAGGGATTATATAATGGCAGGGCACGCTTTTCTGCGAGTTTTGAAGCCAAGTGGAAGCAGGCACGAACTGCAGGCTTCTGAATGTTTTATTCATCACTATGGCTTCGCAGCGACTGGAGAAAGATTCTTGATGTGCTCGGCGAAAAAAAAAAAAGAATTTTTCCCCCATCCGAGGGAGAGTTGACTCCGTATTTGTACGGTACATTTGTCAAGGTAGCGGGTAAAGGCGTAATACTTAGTTCCCGTGTAGTATATTAGTACAATATTCCCCCGCACAAAGTGCCGCTATCTCGCTGGGCAAAATGCAGGGATCGCGGGCAAGTTATGTGTAACGAGCGTGAATATGTAGAATATGGAAATCGCACGGCTTGCATAATGACGCACTCACTTTCTTTCCGCTATCTTTACTTTCTCGCCTTTTCGCGCATTCTGCGAGTGTCCCTGTGTAAATTCTGTGTATGTCGCGCCGGCGATAATACATACTACTGCGCGACGCGATGTAAATATTGCGCGTGGCGTTAAATATTCAGCAGAACGCGGAAATTAGCGCGAGTATTTATGTAGATCTCTCTTAACTTCTAAATGGGAGAGCCTTTATCAGTCAACCGTCAAATGCACATTTTCTATGCTGGAGGTCGGAATTAAATCCATTCGCGGCATAAATTAACTCCTCTCTTCGCAGTGCCAATTATTTTCGATTCAGAGTGTCGTATAAAATAAGTACGAAAGTTAGGGATTGTGGATATACATCCGTTAATAACATGCGTCTAATTGGTATAAAAATTACTGGGTGAAATCAGCTCCGGGAGCTCGAAGGAACGAATGTCGCTTCGGGACAGTGTCGCCGGCGAGAAATTGGTTTTACTGGACGAGTCGATGGCGCCGGAGTCGGCTAATGCGACGAGCGATTCAATGGCTATTAGTATACGGGGGTAGAAAAACTATTTCGAGTACAACAAACAAGTATAATCTTGACCTAAATTGCGAGGTACGGTCGATGGGTACCTGTTAGGTCGGCTCCTTTGTGCCCGCCAGAAGTCGTCCTTTGTCAAAGAGGCGAACGAAGACGCTAATTACAGAGCAGGTTACTTCCTGGTACCGTTTGCCCTCGCGCCGTGCAACACAGAGCAGGTCGGCGACTAGGATGTCTGGGGAGGGTGGAGGACTATGCCGCAAAGCGGAGGTCCACATCAGCGGCCGGATGTTACCGCGATGGGATGTTGAGATGGCTAGAGTGGCTTACCCCCGCCCCCTCCCTTCACTCCTCTCTCTCCTCTGGGCTTTCCTGTCAACTTGCGAACTATCGTCGAGTCAAAGGGAAGTTTTGTTTCAAGCATTTCCGTTTATTCCTCCTCGAGTTAACAGTCTTCAATTTATTTAGGCGAGTGATGATTAATCCGACGAATTAAGTCGAGCGAAAACCTACGCCCCCCCCCCCCCGGCAATGCTTTTTTTGCGATACAGAGTATTTATCGGTGCGACAAACTACGGTCACTTGTGCAAGAAAGTGAACGGTGAATTCGAATAAGCCAAGTTTCATTCGGCAATTTCTATCGCGCTGTTAAATTTGTAGCGTTAAACTTAACTCAATGGCGATGGAGTCGCCAATACTCCTATTCAATGTGTCGTTGATTTAATTAAACAATAGAGTAAAAAGAAACCATAAAGTGGGTGGAAATAATAAATTTTACTGCACACGATAGTGAAAAATAACAACATATTGAGTACGTGCAGGGCTGAGTCGTTGAATCACTGCGAATTGAACAATGTCTAAAGCTACAATATACCCATGTATCGAATCTCGAGTCAAGTAATAATGATAATTAATATTAGAACCTCCCATAGTCCTCATCGATATCGATGTCTCGTGATTGAGCGTAACTGAGAAACTGTAATATTCCTGCGCGATTTTATAGCCAAATTATTGCGCGTATCGCGATAGCTATTACGTGAAACCGGATACGCCAATCAAAATGAAGCCTTGCGGACTTCCCCGTTTGATGAATTCGGCGATGTAATGTAATTCGCGGGCAAAATAAGTGATATTATTATAGCGGTTTGAATAGATACGTTCGAGTTGGAAAAATACACGATATCGTTTCACGTGGCTGCGCAATTGGAGTCGGGCATGCGGCTTTATGGTGCTGCTTGTATAATGTGACATCACATTATACGAGTATACACGGTCCAAAGGTTTCCATAATAACTACCGCAACGATCGCACGGCAGTGGCTGTGGGTTCGGGAACACGGGGGCAGAGAAAACCGCCCTCGTTCCAACGGAAGAGAGCTCTCGAAATAAGAACGTACACAGGAAATGTTCCGAGAGAAACGCTCGGGGAGATCGCGGAGAACGCGCGTACGTGTTGTATCAATAAGATTTAATGATAAAACGCAGAGCAAAGTCACGGTGGTTTTCGTGCGCGGCGAAGGGGAGCCTCGAAAGCCATCCAGCCCACGTCTTGAAAGGACTTTCGAGTCCTGGCGAGTCTTTCCGAATTTCCACGTATCTCGCGGCTTTTCAATTTTCATTCCTACCTCGTTCGTTATCCCGCGAGCGTCGTCGCGAATACTAACGAATGTTAATCAAGGAAGCTTAATCCTTTCAATATTTCTCAAGCGCACGGCGAGGTCCGAAGGGGAATGTATAAGCTCCTTGTCCGTCCGCGTTCGTCGGCGCTCGCTGACGCGAAAGGGTGAGCATCGTCTTCGCGGTTGTTGCTCAATTTACCTTTCATAACGGGCGCGTTAGAACGAACGGTGAAGTTGCGCTCTTTCGCGGCCGAGTAATATCCACGGAGAAAGAAAAATTTCAGCCTCGGAAAAGTACTTCTCTCCCGACCAAGTTTTTAATTACGACGGGATGCGATCGATCACGCGCCCGGCTCGGGAGCAACGGATTCTTCGGGACGAGTAAACAATCTTCTATAATTGTATACGGTTTCCTTCGACGCGGCATTTCAGGCGAAATGTCGGCTCGAAAATGTATTGGGCTTCCCGCCAGGATCGTCGGCGCTGGTCCCCGTGCGCAACTCCCCATAGCGACGAACATGATTATTACTCTCTCTCTCTCTCTATTTAACTATTTCTAGAAACTCCAAAAGTGCTGCCCGACGAATTCCTATTTGTACTAACTGATATTCATAAAAGTTTTGCCGTAAAGTTAACAAAGAACGGCACTGCCTAAGATTGTAGACTCGTTGCATTATTGGTTACTCCAATTTGTTTGATAATAAGTGAAGAGATGAGCGGAATTTTAAGTCTACATTTTCAAAATGAAAGCACAGCTTGTCATTTTTATCCAATTTCCAGCAAGATTGTACGGTATTAAAATTTTATCAAAATTCGGCATCTTATCAAAACACGTGGGAATGTCCCCGCGATACAATAGCAATCTGGCTATAATTGCATGAGGTAGAAGGAACGGAAGAAGATGCAAGTACACATAATATACATAAATGATACGCCGAGACTAGATTATCGTCGTTTCCCCCTCGCAGCAGGGCGTTCGAAAATTCTATCGCGCCGCACTTTATCTCGCGCCGTCCCTCTTTAAGTTTGACGCGCCGGGGCAGATGTCGAGTGTCACGAAAGGGACGGCCATAAAATCTCGAAAATTTATAATACACGAGAGTTATTGTGCTCGATCGTCGCGTCTTTGGAGAATATGAAAAGCACTTTGTTGGCTGAACACTTCGTGGCAGTCTCTTTGTGAATATGACCCATCCGTGAAAAGGCTCGTGCCCGTCTTGCAATAGTCACTTTCAGCTATCGAATAAACTGCACACCGAAGATGTGAATGTTCTCGCTATAGCGCGGACACCATAATTAAACTGAGAAGCTAGTGAGAGCGTGTGGGTGTCTGTGTGTGGGAGAAAGAGGAAACAAAAGATATCTTAATCCAATGAAATGCATCTGCATATTTTCTCTTACAACATTGCGTTGCTTCAAATTGGAATTTTTTTTTAGAATAATAATTTTCAATCTATCTCGTCCAACACACATCTCTCGATACTTTTACTTGTGTTTAGCAATTAACAAGGCAACTTCAATTGACTTTGCACTCTTCAACCAAAGAGTGCAATCATTTTTTGACTATCGGCCACACGAACGATATGAAATCATTAAGAATTGTGTCAACAGATTACTTGAAAAGGGTCCAAATCTGGGACCGAAACATTGGTCAGTGTAGATCGTTTGAAAAACTACATATCATTGGTTTTCAAGTACTGGCGATATTAAATCTATTTGTGAATTTTTATAAGAGATTGTGATGTCTGAAGCTATTCTAATAACTACAAATGTATATAATTTGTGTGTGTGTATTACAAAGAGATTAAGAAAAGGTTAGATAAAATATTATTGATAAACACTCGCAATCAGCTGATTAAAATTCTACATCCGGTTCTGATTTCACGCAAGCTTTCGATATTAATGCATAACGTATGCATTATTATCCCAGAGGAAAAACGAGTTGAAACGTAGACAGGTGGTAGGTCGATACACCGGCTAATTCGGGGCCAAAGGCGAATCAAGTTGATCCCGTTGAAAGACACATCCCTCACCTGTATTACAGATTCTCTCTGGCCAGCGGGCTAAATTTTAAAAAGCCGCTCTGACGCGCAAAAGAATCTTTATGTATGAAACCAAGTTCACACGCCGCTTTACTGAATCCATCGTGTCTTTTTGCCAAATATAATGAAAACAGCAACCGTACTGATACACGCCGCAAATGCGGTTTACTGCGAGGCTGCTGGCGTAAAGTTAAAGTTAAATTTTAATTTTAATTACCCCCGTATAAAATCTAAGTTGCATAAGATTAATAAATACACGGGCTGGGGTTTTATATAAAATTCGAAAAAAAACTGGCCACAAAGTGGAGGAGCAATAACAGCGCGCTAGTTTTTATTAGTTTAGTTTTACGCGCGCGTCTATTTTAAGGAACAAAAAGCAGATATAACGATTCTCTCCGCGTCTCTCTCCGTTTTTACGGTAATAATTTTTATGTGCGTTTATTAAAAAAGAAGACCGCTCGTAAAAGTATAAGTCGAGCCTTCGGGAAGCTGCCACAAAGGTGCACGTGGATTCTCACTCATGCGTGATACTCCCCGATTAAAATATCCAGGGCACTCGTGCGATCCGTCGATCAAATATGATGCATTGGCCGCACGCCAAAGTTCTCCCGCATTACACGGGAGCCCGCGTACGCTTGTATCGGGCCACACGGACGGCGCATAGCGGCGATGATTAGGAAGTCACAGTTTCGAAGTACGTGCGTGCCATTCGAATGGAAATGATTGAGTTTGATCGAGGGAATTTCCGGGGTGCCGGGCCACCGAGTAAGTAAATCGCTCGGCCATCGCCGGCCAAGATTTATCGCGAACAATTCTTTCCGCGAGGCGGCGGAGCCGCGCACCGCAGAGGGAGAGAACAACTTCGGGAAGAGCAAAAGTTGCGGACGGGAAACGTGATTTCGTGGTTCCAACGGGAACAGACTGTTTCGCGCGGAGGGACTGCGGGAGGGTCGCGAGGGGGACGGGCAAATATAAGAAACGGCCGTGCGGCTGCTCTCGTATATACGCCCTTGTATATCGGACGTATCGACAAATGGCGTCGGTCGTGCGACCAGAACCAATATCCATCCCCGATTTATTACGTTACGCGATTTTTCAGTCCGGGATAATTAACGCTAACGGTTGCCATCAGGGTGACGCGCTGTAAAATCCTTGGCGAGGTTGAAGCACGCTGGGGGGGGAAAAAAAAAATATATATACCGAGTCGCTCGCGTTCGACATGTGAAACGATAAAACTTTCGACGGAGCGCGCTGGACACCGTTGTCGGACAACGTTGACGTAACGACAACAAATAGCACATTGCGCCGGTAATGCATTTACCGCCGGCTCGATAGTTATCCCTATTGAAACGAACGAAACTGTAATCGCCGAACGTCCGAACGTAAAACTCGCGTGCGATAAAAATGACGTGGCGCGTTTAAGCGGGTAAAATTGCGCGGCATTAAGTGCGCCGCTTCCCTTATTAAGTTCCCCGATCGTCCGCAATCGCGGTTTAATACGGTTATTTTTGCTGGATTAGCTCGCGATGAATGACGTGCAGGACGGACACGAGAATTCGAGGGATTGCAAGGGCGAGACCGAGGGCTGTCAGCGGCACGTGCTAGATGAGCTTTGCCCTGATTGGTCGTATCTCTCTTTTCTTCCTGTCTCTCCTGCCGGGTTTCGCTTTCGCCCACGCTCTCCCATCCCTCCCTTCCCCGCACCCCTCTTTCTCCCGCTGTTCCGTCTCTTTCCGCGTCTGGAGCGTCGAAGCGTCGGCCTAGATGAACCAACAAACCGAGCTGTAAACGGAAACGAGGCGAAACCGAAACGGATGATGGTCCTGTGACACGAGGCAGCGGTCGAGGGCGTGTTTGCGAAATAAACAATTTCCATGGACCGGCGAAGAATAACACTCGCCCTGTCGCAAGCTATTTCCGCGAGAGACCGCGCAACGCTGGACCGGCGAGACGCACTCCGCTGCGCCAATTTTGTCGTAAACTTTCCTCTCGACGCTCCTTCTCGGAACATACGATACTTGGACTTGGAACGCAAACAGGTTTCAATATGCGGAATAGTTCAGAATTATGCATTTCCTCTTTTAACTTTACAAATATCAAAATAAATATTTTCCTCTCGGGACGCTATTGTTCAGAGTAAACCAGGTTCAATCGTACAAGCGTGCGCGAGAAGCAACAATTTTATGCAGAAATTATTACATTTGCCCGCCCATGCGATTCGCGGCGCGGTATTCGCCGTATTTCTCGTGGTGTATTTCGACGTATAGCGTCCCGGCCAGCACGAAACTCATCCTTGCGGCCTTTCCCATTTTTCCATCACCGATTGTAGGTCGACGTTTGTCTTTCCTTTTCTTGACAAGCGCACTTGGTGTTCGTGGAACGCGCCACCGAACCGAGTGAAAGACCTTTGGCGAGGCGGCGCGGCCATAGATCACACAACCGGAGGAGAAAGAGGAACGAGGGAGGAGAGGGAGAAAAAAAATAAAGAGGAAGAGAGAAAGCAAGATTGGGTGGAGAACACAGTAACCCAGTCGTACTTGAGCGATTCTCGGAGCTATTATACCGCACTAAATCGTGAGAGACGCCCTGGCGTGGGACGCCGAGGAAGATATGCATCTGTGAATCATTTGAGCGACTCGTTATGTCACGCGCGCGCGCGCGCGCGCGTGAGTACACGCACGCCCAATTTTTATGAATTCCCGGAATGCCTCGATTCAACAGTCGTCGGGGGAGCACTCGGGATTCATTTCGAGATTTAGTGCACGGGCGTTTAACTTCGCTTCTATCATCGGGCGCCATTCCGATGTTAAAATAGCGCGATAAATCGTGCCCGGCGTTATCGCGATTAATCTTGGATGCTGGGGAATCGCGCCTCTAATTTTCCCAATTATTTCCCTTTACTTGGGGGGAGTCGCGGCAAAGAGAACGGAACAATGACGCAAACTTGACACGACGCGCGAATTTCTGCTAATAAATCGAAATTTTTATCGCAATTACGCGGTATAATAAATCGCCGAATTTCACGTTTACGCATTTACGAGTGAATTCACGTATCTCGTATATCCAAAAACGTCTACGAAAACTGCATTCCCCCATACCTCCTCCCCATACAAGATGAACTTATTCAATTTAATCTGCAGGCCGACAGTGAGCCTTGCCAGACGGGTCGTCCATCCCATCCCCCTCTGTTACCGAAGCCGCCCATATCTAGATAGAAAAAGAAAGTAAGCGACGGTGGTGACGGGAGAACAGGATCTTCCCTTACCCCTCGAATCGTGACGTCTCTATTTATTTGCAATTATAGCCCGTCTAGACTTATCTCGTGGGAGGACCGGCACGTTTGTTTAGTTTCGAAGGGAGAGAGCATCATCTTGATTGACGGGTATTTTCGCGACGCCGGTTCTATATGCAGACGCGTCTGCGGGTCAGTCTTTCTTTCTCTCTCTCTCTCTCTCTCTCTCTCTCTCTCTCTTCCTCTTCCGTGCGTTGCAGAGTTTCTCGAGCCGCGGTGGTAAAACAAAACGAAAAAAAAAAGACGAGGGAGAGACATTGTTCGTTTTCCGTGGCAAAACGCGGATAAATCTGTCTGGAGTCCACGGCGGGGCCGCAGATTATGGAAATCCCGAGAAACGGGGACGCGCTCTCGCAAACGGGCGCGAGACGAAAGGACGGACCCCTTCAAAAGCTCCTACTCTCGGTACCCGGCTCCGGCACTCGTCGTCGGTATTGTTTGCTCGCGGCGTTGCTTACGATGGTGGGCTGTCATCGCGCGAGTGAGGTAGCCTTTCGCTCGCTCGCTCGCTCGCTCGCTTCACCTTCTCTTCCCCGGCCCTTTTCCCCGTCTCGCTTCAGGCGCCGTTTTTTTCACCGGCTATTGTTCGGGGCACACTTTTCACGGACACCCCACGCGTCCTCGGACAATGTCCGACGTAAGAGTGTCGCGCGCGTGTGAGCGCTACGATAACACTTTTTCCGTGTGACGCGCGACTCTCAGCGCGAGCGGCAAGTTCTGTTTGCCGACGTGTCGCTTCAATAATTGCGTACGACGCGGACGTTGTCTCACCGACGTTGGTGGCGCGATAAGGGCCCGAGCTCGGCCGCGGACACGCGTAAGAGCGTATTGAGCCCAAGTGATACAAGTCCATTTTTTTTCCTCCTCGGAAAATGAAGGTAAAGGCTCGCTGGATGCTTCCACGCACGAATGTGTGCGGGGTAAACTGCGTTTTACGCAGATATATCGAGAAATTACTAAGGCATTGCGCGTACCCTAAACGAAATTTCAAAATAACTTTCCGAATGGTGAATTATACTTGTTATCGACTCGCGTAGCCAATATTGGACGTACGTCACTTGGGAATCGAAGGACCTCGTATGCATCTTCGGACGGCCGATGCAATTCGAAATTTTAGATTGTTATTCCGTTGGAGAAGTTTTCTTATCTGACTGATCCGGTCCGTGCATCAGAAATAGGCTACCGTATCTGAAAATCTCAGCTTGCTCCAACTTGCTTTTTTTTTTTCCCCCCGCGATTCACCGATAGCCTGAGTAATCCGATAGTTTCGGGGTGGTACGAAAAACTTTTGTCCCGCCCGTCCCTTTCCACAAACTCCCTGTAGACCTGTAGCTTCTATTACAATGATTTGATCTGCCTCGGTAGGTAGTTTGCGTCAGCCCAAGTATAAAATGAGCGTGACACGTTCATTCGAAGCGGTACAACGTTTCTCTCCATCTTTTGTTGGCGCATCTTTCGGAAGATCACGGAAAATATGCAGCTGACGCTAGATTTGACGCTTTACAGTTTCGCGAGGCGTATTATTTCAGCACTATCACATTACTCTTTTCGTTTTAATATGTTACGCTTTTAAAGGAACATTGAGATTGTGTTACACTTTGAACAACACCGAGTGCTATCTGAAAAATTGTGCTCTCATGAAAAAAAATTCATCTTGCCTGATTCCACCGCGATTGTATCTTTTTATTGACGTGCGAAAACAATCGACAATCACTGTTTCGTGTCAAAGACTAGAACCTGAAGCGCCCGAAAGAACATTTTATCCGCTAACGACGAGCTCTTTGAGCATGGAGTGACATCGGAAGTAGCGACCTCATCGATAGTAAAAGAAAGAATTAGACGCGCAGGCGGGATCGTGTGTCGCAGCAGCGAGGGAACGAAATTCGAAGGGATAGATCAAAGGGCGTTCGTCTTGCTGCGGGGGTCGGACGGGGTTGCGCGAAAAATCCCTCTCGCGCGTTTTCAGCAAACTCAATTCGCGCTCTGCTAGATCGCATATTATCGCCGCCTGCCTCCTGGATACACTTGCGCAAAATTGAAGGGGACGGCAGCCAGCATAGCGAATTTATTAGCCCTAATTCCTTTTATGTTCCAGTCAAAGGTAAATCTGCTACCTGCGCGCGCGCGCGCGCGCCATATGCTACAAAGACGCTTTTTGACAAATTTTGAATATGCTCGCAGGAAATGCGCGCGATATCTGCGTCGGGTGAATCTCGGTTTGTGGAGGATTATCGTACAACGTTTCTCCCGTACGCACGTGTAATGCGTTCGTGATATATAATCGTTTTAATGAATATTTTTCAAAATTAATAATACACGTGATTACACTATCGCCCACGTTACCTGTCATAACTCGCTGCGCTTTGCATTATAATACCGGGTCACGTACCTGAAACAGAAAGAACAAATTTAATTAGCCCAATGCCACTCATTGCGATAAATCAATTAATCAATCCAGCGGAACCAGTACAAATCCAATAAGCAACGGCAAAGAGATACTGTGATTATTTTACAATAACACACGACCGAATTAACAATTTTAAAGGCGAATTAAGCTCAATTTGTGCTTTTCAACCGGAATAAAAAAGATTAATTTCTCTATTGATTTCCACGAAATCAATCATTTTTACTCGATACGTCTCTGGAATCGCCAATTCAATTGACGGATTTATCGAGAAAAGATATCACGGGCGGGAAGCTAAAATCCTGTCGAGCTCAGCACAATAGAAAGCGCTTTGCACGACATACTGTTTGATGATTCGTTAGCGTAACACCACGTTACCCGCGTAGCGGAAAAGATTACTGACGCATCGATAGCTTCCCAATGATCAAGCGCCCCTTCGCCGGATTACGAATTCACGTCCCGTGCGCCTTATTTCGTCGGAAGGCTCGAAATTAGTTTTATCCGCGCACGATACGTGCAGGTGTGCGGAGCGGGCGGCACGCTCCGTCCGCCTCCCCCAACGGGGGAAGAAGGGCACGTGATACTGAAAAGTAATCTGCCATGAAAATTGGCAGTGGCCCCGGCACTGAGCCCTCGGATTCGGTACAATATGGTGTCGTTGGATACGCGATGGCTGCAGCTGCAGCCGCGATTGTAGAGCGAGCGCGCGGAAGAAGGTGGGCTGGGTACGTTCTTCATTTGCGAACCGCGGCTGATGTGATCCGTCCTATTTCTGTGATTACGACGACGGCGAGGACGAACACGATGGCGCGAAACGAGAGGACACAATGACGGGGCATGTCGCGTGATCCGCGAGACAATACACAATTACCGTTTAGCGGGAACATTTAACGTTTCGCTGCACGCAAAGACCGAGCCATCGCGCGCTAGTAATCGAGATCTTCCAGACAAGAGAGTTAAATCCCGAGGACTTTCCGTCGGACAAGTGTGTCTGCTGATGATGCTCGGCGAGGATTTCTAGAATGTTCGTTGCAACTTGTGTCCGGCAACAATAACAGGGGGGTGGGAGGGAAAGTATCTTATTTGTAAGTGCAATTTCAGCATAATCATTTAAACAATTGTACCAACTACAGCTATGAAAAGGCACTGCTCTGCACTCGACTCAGTTTCGTTAGTAACCAAATTTTACTGTATATACGTGTACTGCAATTTTGCTATAGATGCATTATTTGTTATATGTGATACACTTTATGTACGCACAAACAAATGCAGAAAAAAAGGTCGCTTGAAGCGGAAAGTGATTAAGTGCGACACGGTATTTAAAACAACTGGATAAATGAAAAGATCGCGAGCATAATTATCGCGAAGCTGCTGCAGTCTACTATGGAGCACGCCGGGACAAAATTCCCGTTCAATCCTTAATCGATGTTTGCAATTTAATTCGACGTAAATTGAAACAGGCATCGCGCGGTGCGGAGCGAAGCGTAAGGCCAGAATCTTCGAGGTAAATACTTTCGGGAATGAGCACAAAGGCGCCAGTACTCTCGTCGAGCTAGCTCATCAAGAGGATTATATAGCTCCCCTTATATCTTCTCAGACACGGTAGACGCAATCCGTCAACCCCTTCCGCCTGCCATCGAGTGGCAGCTCAGCCCCTCCTGGATTAATGTCTCAAGAATCGCGAATCACTCGTAAAAAATACTCTGCATTGACAATCCTGCGCGATCACGGCTCGACGAACGAAAGGGTCCGAGCGTTTCAAAGGATTACGAATGAGTCGCAGTTCTCTCGAACATGAGGACATGACGACTACAATCGGATTTTTGTCGGCGTGCGAGAAGCATTTATAAGACGCGCGTACGGGCGAAGAAAATCTGAAGACAAAGAAACGGCACTAGAGCGCTCTCCAGATACAGATGAGAAGAACCTAACATTCCAAGCTATTTACAACGTGTACCCGACATGTTGTTTTACGCACTAAGTGACCTGAATATATGAGACTGTACATTGCGACATTTAAATGATTCATTATCATCCGCTGCGCAAATATCTTTCTACCCGGGAGATTACCGTCAATGTCACCGGTAATGGCAAAGCGACGTGTGCGAAGCTTCTGGAGGTCTCGCAGAAACACCACAAATTACTGCGAACGGTACGTCTACCCATATAACGTTCACAGAGGCTACGCGCCTCAGAATACTGCACAGAGGGAAACGGAGAACGATGATAGGTAGTGCTTTGTGCTAATCTTAATACCATGAGAGGGCGCGAAAGGCTGGAGGGAGAGAGGTGGAACGAGACGCGGAGTAAGCACAGGCTGGAATAAGGACAGGCTATATCGCGGAGCCACACCGGATCACTCAGCAAACTCCCTTCTTAGCCCTTCCAGCTTCCCTTTTCCATCTGTCTAGTACTCGGTGCATACGGGACCCCAACCACGGTCTGCCATTTCGTCGTGGTTTGATCTTTCGCCACCCCCCTTTCCTCCGCCCTGGCTACCTCTATCTCGCCAAGCCTTTCCGCTATCCCAGTTCGTGTTACTCCGTTCACCATCTGACCCCTCTTACCTTCCGCCTATAACCACCGTTTTGCGTTCCTTGGTCCGCTGGCGGAAGGTATTCCAGTATTTGAGTAATGAGGCGAAGCTTCCACGTGCTAATCCAGACCTACCCCCGTCGGCAGCGGCCGCGTGGGCTCGCGAATATCGCGGTAACATCAAAACCATGCGCCCGCAGAGACGGATCCGTGGCCGTAGATAGAGCAACAGATATCTTCGTCCAGGAGGATTCCCGGGAATCTAATCCGCAACCGGGAATTTTGGTCCCTCGCAATTTGCTGCGATTCGCCGTAATAGGCGCCGGCTAGCCAGCCAGCCTCGGTTCGGCGCCGAGCGTTATTTTCTTCCGAATCTTCGGTCGGCCTTGGCGTCGAGAGCGGACGCGGGCTTTACGTTCGCTGCATAATCCGTTTTGTATTCGTCGGAAGTGAAAACGAGGGGGATATAATGCGCGGGACGCGTATAGAACGATAACGTCTCTTTTGTTCTGTGGCAGTCGAAAGATATTACGAGCGCGAGCGGTAAGAAGACTTTAATGGAGTTAATTTTCCTAATGGAGTTCTCGTAAAGTTTATGAGGCTCGATTAACGTTAAAATAGTTTTAAGCACAATTATTGTACTCTGAACTCCGATTCTATTTACCGCTTGTAGATTAACCGTCGAGATATATAACTTAATCGTTAGATTTGAAAAGAATTTTATATAAAATTCGGAAAACGCAATTAACTTTTCGAGAGAAAATTACGTGAAAATGGATAAGTTTGCATAATATTTTCGTAATGGCGTTAAGCGTTAATATTTTAACAGCTCTTACGCATGTCTTTGTACCATTGTCACTCGCACGAGAGCCGCACAATGCTCTTCGATTAACGCAGGGCCCTAGGTGCATCGCGAGCGGTGCCCTTCTTCTCCGGCCGGCGCGGCGACACGTTGATTTAACATATCTGCCCCGAGGGAGAGGCCCGAATCTCTGTGACAATAAGCACCGCGTATATCTGACTGCTCTCCAGCGATCCAGCCTCGTTCATTACGGCCGGTTTGTTTATCCTTACATCTGTCCGACCCGGTGAGCCCTTAATAACCCTCGAGTATCTTCGCTCGCCCCCGTCCCCGTATCGCGACCGAAGTCTACGAACCCTCGCAGCACCGAATTCAGCGAAGCTGACCTTATGGAAAATGCGGGATAATCGGCACTTGTGCAACGACGACGTCGACGCGATGGCGATTGCAACGGCGCCGCGCGGCCGTGGTCCCTGCCTAACGGTTGCCCGGAATAAGGGCCGAGAGGGCTTCAGGGGGTATTCTGCGCGTAAGAAGGGTGCCGGCGCGGAATGGGGTCGGCTGGTGCGAGACGCGACAAAGTTGGCTCTGAAATCCAATTAATTCAGCCTTGGTCGTAGACAATGCCGTCGCCATCTTGATTTGGAAATCTAATTTACCCGCTCTTTATTTATGATAACGCCCGGCACTCAACGTATACGTCGCGGCGGGTATAAGGGTTCGACAAAGGATTGAAGATGATAGGAAGAGAAGCCGTCACATTCAGCTCGGCAGCTCGGCGACGCCAGACGCATCTACCAACCCCCCCTCGGCTCAGCTTCGCTGATTCGTTTTGCGTGTGCCCGTTATCCGGGCGACAATGCTGCGGTTCGCGGGGCTCGATATTTGTCCTTGAAACGCGACGGATCTGTCCGCAAGCCGCAATCACGATCGCGATCTCTCGTTTCGCCGGAGCGCCGAAGCAATTTGCGGATTTCCGCGCGCGCGTCTCGCGACGAGAAATTAATCGGTGTCGGTGTACCGAGATACTTTTGTCGTTTAATTACTCTGGCGAAGAGAGTGCCTTAATTAATTTCGCAGCTCGGAAGTGGCGTTAGTGTCTGGCTAACTTATCGGGGGAGAAAGAGGGGGCGGGGCAGAGCGCGGGGCCCGACCATAAAGAAGATTTGTGGTCTATAAAACACTCGAAATGACCCAATCGATGCGCAATCGCATTATTCGCCCTTTCGCCCGGCGTGCTTTACCTCCTCTGATTCGCGTAGCGTGATCGCTCCGAGCGATCGACGATTAGATCTTATTAACCAACGTCGAAACCTACACAGCCTTCGTACATTCAATCGTATCGACGTGTCGGACCGCGGGATCTTCTCGCCGGGGGGGTTGACCGATCGTCGTCGATAACGCGATAAATGCGCTCTTTTGTGAAAGGCGTGTGCGTAGGGTGAAGCATTGCCCTCCTGCCAACGCCTGTACGTCATATTATCGCTATTGATAAAATTACTTGTACTGTGACAAATGGCTTTTTTCAATAAACATAATCGTTTCATACGTAAATATGTTGTAATATTACTTTTCAGACACGCTTTAAATGCTTTAATTTTCCCAATTTAAGGCGAGATTAGAAAATTTATCGACACATCTATTTACGAATATTTAAAATCAAATTTATGGCACATAGACTCGCGACTTGTTCAAAAGCTTATCGAGGGATTTTAATGGCAGACAATACAGAGAAACTATGCGTAATAGTCTCCGGATCGTATTCGTGGGTGGTTATTTGCTTGGGGATACATCGAGGAAGAAAAGAAGCAGAACAGATCTGCCCAACATTTACATTTTGATCCTCTCATTATTTTTTACAATCACGACAAGATCGGGTTTGTCGTCGAGCTAGTTCTTAATTCCGTGTTAGAAGGCAGAAGGCTTTCATGGTGGAAGGCGCCGGATTGGTTCGTGAGCGAGGCGAGATACTTGCTCCGTTCCTGCGGATGGTCAGACGAGTTTAATCTCTTTCGGATTAATCATAAGCCCTCGCCGATCTTCGCTGCTACCGCCGAGATAGGTAAAGACCACCGAGGTTTGAAGCAGGTACGCCCGGAGCGCGGTGCGGCCAAAAGGAAAATGAAGGGTGAAAAAACGGATAGCGAGAACGAGGAGGAAGGAGCGAGAAGTTATAGGAAGAGACCGAAAAGGACGAAGAAGAAGAAGGAGGAGGAGGAGGAGGAGGAGGTGCGGAACAAGAAGGACGAAACGATGGCAGATGGTAGCGGTAGACATGGAAGAGATGGTACTGCCGTTGCTGTTGCTGCTGCTGGTGCTGGTGGTGGTGGTCGAGGAGAGGAGACGCTTCCGGGAGCCAAGAAGTACTTTCAACCACTTGCGTTCAATTACTAGTGCCGAGGTTATGGCGGCCTCCTCGTGTCGAGGCCGTATAGGAGTGGTCCCCTTTCCTTCTTCACTCTGACGCTCAGTTCTCTCTCTCTCTCTCTCTCTTCTCGACTCTTCCTGCGTCTTAGGCGCTAGTCTATATCTTGGCCTCTCCTTTTGTCCACGTTCTATCCGGCCATTGCGTTCGAGGTATCATTGGGGGAGCGCTGTCCAAGTTTGCCCGAGACTGCGCGCCATTTGAAGCACATCTAATTGACCAGGTCTTAATGAAAATGATCCCCTTGGCTACTTCGCTGGCTCGCTGCGTTCCTTTTATTATCGTAGTGAACTCCTGACGGCAAACGCGACGCAGACTAGTCACATTGACGTGTCGTTCGCTAAGCGGTTGCGCAAGTCTATTTATTGTTAACGCCAGATAGTGAAACGTAATCGGGATACTTTGCGAATATTCGCGATACATCGGGAGACATTTAGGAAAATTCGATTGTCAACACGATACTTTCTCTAATTTCGTTATCAATTTTTGCGGAATAAAAAAAATACACACGTTAAGTCTTTACGATTTTGACACGATTTATAAGAATCACAAACATACCTTTCCACAAATATGTAAATCATGTATATTAAATTATTACAATTTTTTAAATAATATTCTTCAGTTCGACTTGTACAAATGATTATACTTTGAAACATTATAGATGAAACGTAAAAAAAAAATAAAATAAATATCCATTAAATCGGTTTAGCTGTTAAATGGAAAGCAAACAAAAGATAAAATATTGAATTTGCTGTTCAATTAAGAAGTAAGCTTCAGAGTTTCCTGACGATAAGAATTAATTAAACAGCAGCAAGCACTTCATTATCTGACGCAACAATCGTAAAGTATTAAAAGCCCGTTTTGTTGGCGTAAAGGCCCGTTCCGTTGAAATGTTACCAGGTCTGACAATGAGAAGACTCTCCCCCCCCCCCATTTAATTGTTGGAGAAAAGTAATAAAGCGTCGGAAAAACGACACTCGGGTAAGATCGCGTTCCTGCGAACCGCTGCTAACATCGGAAATTTACAAAAGCCGGGCACATAAAACCCTCTGTAAGCCCACACCGTCGCGTCGAACGGAAGGTTCAGATTCGATCGGGCGCACAAAATATACCTGCTCGTTTGAAATCCGATCGTGTCGCTCCCAGGATGATTTGGGCGTAGGGTTCCCGCGCGGGATAAACCGAGGGTCCACAAATTTCGACTGCCGCGGCGGGAAATGTCACGAATTACAATAATTACACGAACGTCTAATAAGCGGTTTCTTTCATCCGAATTACAGCAACCACCGAGCGCGGGCACCTGCAAAACCGCCGTGACAGTCACCGGCGCTTTCCTTCCCGCGATCGTGATCATCGACAACCGCAAATTAGACGTTACATCGCGTCGTTAGCGAGGATCGATTCGTCGCATATATATAATTTTTTATCCTCTCGGGATATTGTCTCTTAAATTACCGATATTATACGAAGTTCATTTCTCATTTACGCACTAAAAAGTCACTATAAAATATTGGCAGAAAAAAAGTACTTGTTTCAACTTTTGCCTAGAAATATGTTAAGTTAAATACAACTTTTATAAAAAAATCCATACATCTCTACGTACATTTATATGCTGCACTATAATTTAAATCATTTCCAGTCTTACAGTCTCAACACATGAGGAATTGTTTGAAATATTAATATTGCAAGCATTAAAATTGTAAGTATTTATATATAAAAAAAATCTAAATTCACAGACTTTGAAAATATTGCGTCTTTTAGACAGTAGCTTTAGTTGCGTGCACTCAGAATTGTCTAGTTATTAAATTCACACACGTGCATCTGCCATCTGACATGCAAACGGTCTGCATGAGCGGACACGATGTCGAGCGATACGAGAATATTAAGGTTAACGATCGTATATAACGTTTCTCGGTATTCGGTTCGGTTCTCACAAATCCTCTAATTAGAGATCCTCGGCGACGCCTCCACGGAAAAGCAATTTCTTGCGTCGCGAATCAATGAAAAGGTAGCCGGGGAGATGCGGGTAGGTGATGCGTAACAGAGGCAGGAAGAGAGACAGAAAGGGGTGGAAGTGACACGAAGGGAAGGAAGGTGGAATGCGAAGAGAGGCGAGCGAATGCGAGAAACATCGGGAGGAGAAAGAGCAAGGCGGAGTGCGAGAAGGCGAGGAAACATCAAGCGGCAATCACCGGGGCGTGAGTTCGGTCCCTCCCACGAGACTGCGACGTCCAGTCTGTCATTCATTCGAATTAATCTCTTGAATGTTTCACCGACTATCACGCACGTCATAAAACTTACCGCTTTATAACCATGCTGCAAATAATAAAACACTCGAATGAACTCGGTTGGCTCCGCCGTGCCGCGAGGTTTCAACGAACGGAATTAACGAGTGAGCCGTATAACGTCGTCATTCGGGATCGTTGGAAACGTCATATTTTACGGTTCGTTACAAAATATTGCGAGCGTCGTTCGCGAGAGAGAAAGCGCGCGCGTCGTAGTTAACGGCACGTGGTGCCGATTATTTAGAATTACATGAAGAAACGTACACTGTGTTTACATGTAGGTGTCCGATAAGCGTATTTTTTAAATATTATTCTACGAGATGTTCGGATTATTTCATTATTTGTGTATCGTTCGAATATTATCGAGCACACGATAGAACAATCGAATGTAATTAGTGTATAAATTATATAGATTTCAATGGAAAAACTTCAAGTTTGCCATTCTACCCGCGAAGAACACCGTACGAGAAAGAAGAGCGATCTGTTCTTGCTCCAGTGAGTGCGCCTTCGATCGCGTGCAATTTGGAGAAATTAATTGGAATGATTCAGTTGACTTACTGAAGCCGCCGTCATGCTGACTCCGAGTAACGGAATTCCAACGCTCTGCAACGGCAGCATCCCTATCGTGTTATAAATCAACTCCACTGACACGGCTACTTTGACCCTCGCATGGCGCGAGGGTGCCAATGCACTCCAAAACAATTTGTATTTACGAGTTTCGTTCGCACTACCCTCCGAGTTCGGTAAAACCCGCGTAGAATTCATGAAAAATCCCGCGAATTGTCTCGACAGTGGAGTAACGTGATTAATTTGGCATTTCAAGTAGACATTGTGCGAGATAGCGAATGTGCGAAATACGCCATTAATTTTACCTCTTGGCGTTAAAAATGGAACATCCAACAATGGATGTTTAACTGCGGATGTTGACTGAACAAATCTAGTGTTACAAATTTATTATTTTGTTAAAATAAATATTTTCCGCCGTACTCTCTCATTACACAAATTTTAACTATGAACATTGCAAGTACGGAAAATATTAATAATACGAGAGAAATATCTTTGATTCGAAAATACATCTATATTTTGTACGAATGCATTTCGATCTTCTTTTTTTAGCCTTTTCTAGCGATATTACAATATTTATGCACTATATCATGCAAAAATCAGAGATATTAATGTTAATGTTTCGAGTTAATATTTCATAAAGTTTTCAAAAGGCGCATAATGAGAAACGTCTTCGCAGCTTCGCTTCTCCCATAATAGATATATACATATATATTCGAGAGAAATGTTCTCGTGAAATCTACGCCCTATTTGCGACCTTACTAGGGGGTGGACGGATCTGTACGCGGCAATAAAACTAAAGTCGATGACATGCATAATATAGTGGAAGATATAAAACTGGCGACAAGCCGACGCAAAAGCAAGCCGGGAGGGAAATAATGAATTTTTAAAGGACTGGTTGCGTTAGAGCACGACATTCCGACTTTGTTTGACCCTTGTTGCTCTTTTTGTGCTTTTATAGAGATCATGTTTTCTTAAAAATAAAGTTTGTACTTAAAAAATACTCATATAAAATAAAGACAGAGGAAAATTCGCGTATATCTTTTTTAATAACGAGTAGAGTTATGAATAAAGCTGAATTATTTTATTTAATATAAGATAATCAGTTCAAGATATGATTTACTCGTATAGCATTAAAGTAGTAAAGAAAAAGCGTTATAATTACATTAGAAATTTTTATTGGAACACGATTAAAGAGAAGATTTTGGGGCTTTTAAAGATACGGTCGTTGAGCGTCGACGTTATTACTAGAGTTTACGGAGTTGAATTTTAATTCCTCGAAAGTTCGAACGAGGTCACGAGGGAATGCAATGAATTAGTTCGTAATGAACGTTCGATAACTTTAGTACCTGCGGTTAAAAGTCGCACTGCTCTGATATCAAATATGACAGAAAAACTAAAATGCAGAGGCAACTGTGTGAACGCTTTCAAGTTTATATAAAGTATATCCGGCGATGAAATCTTTTTTTGCAATGACTCGTGTCCTCCATTTGTAAAGTGAGTAAAAGACAAAAATAATGAAAAGGAAGTAACATTGTAATGAGCAAATGGTCGCGTGTGTAAAATAACATGACAGATTTGATCGTCCATGCGAGGATAAAAGTATATAAAATAATGTTCTTGTATCAAAATAGGATAACGTTTTTTTAAGCGTATTTGATATTTATACCTGAAACTTAAACCTGTTATACGGATCACCGCGTCTATTTTTGGGCCTTAAATCAATGTAAACTGATAGACCTTTCAGCGGCCAAATGCACCAGCAACGTTTTAAGTCTCTACCTGTTGAAGCAACCAGCATACAAAATACTGGCTTTAGGGTCTCAACTACATTTTACACTATGTGCACTCTCCCGAATAGCATTCAGCGATGTGGCGCACGCGACGCGTAGCACGCATTCCCGAGATCCCCGAATGCGCAGGGAAAATATTATTTCCTAAGACCAGGGCCTTGCTTTGTGAGCGAGACAGTTTGGAGTGCGTCTGTCAGAGAGCAGATGTTAGGGACACACGAGTGGCGTTGAATCATAGATTTCTAGATTACAGGGTGACCAGAGGGAAAGCGGAAAAGGACTTGGTTGAAACGCGAGAGGAGGATGAGAGGGTGCGAGCTGGTGCGAGCGAAATGAGAGGGAGAGACGGATATGGGGGTACGGGCCGCTAGAGAAAGTGGGAGGGCTAGAGAGTTGATTTAGCGGAGTCTGTTGCTGACGAGTCGACTCTGTAATTTTGTTACTTCATTTTTCCCGAGGAATGAAATCGCTGGTCGGAGTAAAAGCGCGGGGAAGAGGCGTCGGGGATGCTCCAGATTTGTCGGGCG
Source organism: Vollenhovia emeryi (assembly GCF_000949405.1). NCBI lineage: Eukaryota > Metazoa > Arthropoda > Insecta > Hymenoptera > Formicidae > Vollenhovia > Vollenhovia emeryi. The sequence goes on along the minus strand of NW_011967208.1, from coordinate 1,698,736 downwards.
ATCGCGCGAGCGAAGGAAATATAGAATGTTCAATCGGAGCCACGGCGGCACGACGTGTTTTTCCTTATCAGCAACAAGCTAGCGTTTTTCAAGACGCGCTGGGCTTTTATAATGATTTTACAACAATGCGCGTTTTTCAGCGGAATCAACGTAACGATATGTGAGAGCTAGATTTGTGAAAAGCGCGCCGTTCGTTTTCAGTATTCTCTCGTCGGCCGGTGTCGAAACCGCACCGCGTTTTTCCTACTCTTTCCCGCTCGCGAAATTAATGTTGATTAATAAGATATAATTGGATAGCGGCAAACGCCACAGCGAAATGCCATCCAACGTATACTTTACGTATAAACGAGAATCCACACATCACGGAGCACACATATGTATATGCATAAATTTTTTAATAAAATTTATTTCTGACGGTAAAGTGACACGGAGCGACGAGTTTTTATTCCATTAATTATTGGAATACCTGAACGTCGGGCGATTTTATCTGCGTACCAGGAATTTCAGCTAGCAAGCGTTTCGATACCAGCATATGGCACTTTGCTGATTGCGAGAGGCCACAATGGTGGACCAGCGCGACAGTACTTTTGCCGGAATCGACCGTCGTATTACGATGGCCTCGCGAGAAGGCTGAAATATTGTAGCAATAAAATTCCGAAGGGGATGTGTAATTTCGTCGCGATATACGTCGAAGAAGCGATCGATATCTCCCGCTAATTTTTACACCGCCGCCGCTCTGGCCGCTGATGTGTAAAGCGTTTTATCACATCTTACTTCTCTTGTTACTCATAATTACGACTTCATTCCTTTCTCTACCTTTTTTCATTGGAATTATTTCAGCAGCCAGAGGTTCATAAACAGTGAAGAGAGTGTCAAGTTTCTTTCGCGTTCTTTCGACATGGCGCGTCGGACTGAATTTTTAAGCCGGTCTCTTATTTTCAGACGCGGCGATTAATTTTCAACTCCGAACGAGCTGATGAACGATGGAACGAGCGTAGTATGGCAACGAGAAGGACAGCATGGGAAGAGGAGAGAACGATGACAGCAGCACTTTGATGTCACGAAACTCGATTAAAAATCTCCACTCCCCTCGCAATGGATTACAGACGTGTACGCACGTTGGAAGGGGTTTTGTATGAAGTTGATTTCTTCGCATGTTTAGGATACGTCAGAAATATTTGAATTTATTACGCATATTACGCTTTTTTTCCGCACGTCAGCGATAATGATGGCGAAAGGATGGCAGACGATCCGCGGGCTATTTTATTCGGCATACGGAATGTATTTACTAGTCGTGTATTTTAAACAAGTTAATTTAAGATCGTCGCGCCCGACCTATATATACTTCTACTTTAATTATATTTTAAAGCTACCGGCAGTGACGTTCAAATTGGCAGCGTATGAATAATCAACTATATTTTTATAAATAGCGCAAGAAATCGTCCAGAATATCCTACGTAGAAATAAATAGAAACTGAAAGAAAGTCGCGAGCCATCTGCAATTAGCTATTAACTATTTGCGATTAAAACGGTAATTGCGCCAAGATATCGTGCATTACATTTCAATTTTTTTCAATCCCGCGCCACTCATTTCACGTCCCATCGGTATAATTTTTGCGGCGGAATATATGGCAATTATAAAACATATGAAGCAGCCGTTGTAATGAATGAAAAATACTCTCGCCGCTACATACCGGCATGAAAGCCGAGCTCGCAAGTGAAGGTACAACAAACGAGCGACCGGCTTCTGTTGGAATAATAGAGAAGCAAAACCTCGTAATTCTGGTCAATGTTATCTCTCAAAGCTTTGTTCCGCGGCCGTAGAACGCCCAAACTCATTTTCATAATTACGTTTTATAATGTATAACTTTTTTTTCTCAACTACATTTCCGCCTTTGCGGCTCGCGCCGCGAGACCTCTTATTGTCGCACATCGCAAGCATTTAAACATTTTTCATTATTAAAAGTTTTACCCCGGCGCTCGTATTACAGGCAACGTATCATTTCTGCGTGATATTTCTATATTCGTGAGATTAATTCTAAATATACGCCTCGCTGCTGTATACATAGCGGCGACCCGTGCACAAATTATAACGGACACTTTAAAACTGTTACGTTGACAACTCTCGCGTGTACACGCAGCATGTTTTATCTACGCGACATGTATGGGACATATGGGTGATTTACTTTTCATGCATACGAGATCGATAAAAAATTGAAGCGCATGTACGTATCCACTTCCTTTATCGGGTTCTCTCCAGTTGCACCCTTCGCAAGGTACATTTACATAAATTTAAATCGCGTTATATATAAGACATCCGCGCGCCAGCGAAATCGACATTGACTGATGGGCGCGATATATTATTTTAACGTTCCGCCGTCACGTCTATAGCGTAACGGCGGGAATAATTTCTTTAGACAAAATTATCAAAGTGATTACTAGCCAAGTAACGGTAAATGATTAACGAGCGTCGTTCTCGGTAGTCGCGACTGCAATTAGCGGAAAAAGCGAAAGGCAAATAAAACAGTGACTACAAATTGACGTTTGACGATCGCCACGATGGTGTTCCGACGCGATATCAACGTCGGCAATTTTGTACACGCACTCCCATTTACGCGCGATATTTTTTTTTCGAAAATTTTTTTACCGTGGCCGACGCTTCTCTGGAAAAATCTTCGACGTGGCGGATAGATGCCGGAAAATGATTTGTACCGGGCGGCGGATGACACGCGAATCGTGCATTAAGGTTGAGTTTATATGTAAACAGCGTGGGAGGTGGCAGATCGATGCTGATGCCGGGCGAAGGAACCGAGGAAAATGGAGTCGTCGGGTGTGTTCTAACAAAACTGGCCCGGAACTACTTTCAACCAGGAACTTCGGTGGCCACTGGAAAGATTGGCTTTTACGCGTTCATTGCGAGAACTGTTTGTGCTGGGAAAATAAGTCTCGAGTTTGCGCAAGAGTTTTCGAGTACGCGTCCCTCGGTCGCCAATTCGTCTCGGGAAACAAGTGGAAAGAAAGTCTACTTGATTATCCGAATAAAGAGTCATACGTTTCGCGCTTTACTTGATACGTTTTTCAATCGGACAATCGAATACTTGTATATAACGTGAGGGAGAACATTTTTTTTCTAACTTGTACAAAATGCTCTATTGATTAAATTTCTCAATAAGTTTCAATAAAATGTGAAATTGTATATGAAATTTTTTTATATTAGTTCTAAAATTGCATTCTTTTCATATAAACTTTCCTATAAAACCAAATTCCTATGAAACAAGGAATACAATAGAACTGTTGTTCGCATAACGTTGATTCAAATACTCGCGTGAAATTGTGCGTTGTCGATGCCGAATCCCGTCTATCGCTATCCGGTTTTAGAATTTAAGCGGAATCGATATCGGCCCGCGACGTAAAGTAAGAAAAATTTAAATTGCAATGAAATCAAAATTTCTGCGTGGACTTCTAATGCACGGTTGACGGTGAATGCATCGGCGCCGAATCGAGAGGATCGAATGGCGGACCTCCCTGGAGTTTCCGTCTTTCCTCCTCTCCTCCGCTTTTCGTTTTTCTGCCCGGCGTCGCTCGACATTTCCCAATTCGAGTTCGCCTGGACGTGAAAATCTCTGCACGGTCAGTTTATTTTAGACGCGACGGAGTATCGGGAAAGATGTGAGAGGCGGGTGAAGTGGAAGGGTGGCGGAAGAGGAAAACGCGATGGGCCGGGGAATGGGGTGACGGAGGGACGTAGGAGGCGGAGGGTAGCGTCGAGGGCGCAAGCAATTTTACGGACAACACAGCCTCTCCGTGGTCGTACCAACTGTGTTGGTGCCCGAAGCCGCGCTACCAGGGTGGAAGAGGGTGGTAAAAGGCTGCACAACTACCCCATACAACGCACTTACCCGAACCCACCCTTCTCTCGCTCTCTCTCGCTCTCTCTCTCTCTCTCTCTCTCTCTCTCTCTCTCTCTCTCTCTCTCTCTCTCTCTCTCTCTCTCTCTCGTCGCGCGCGCGCGCTCCCATCAAGCTCGATACGTCCTGACAGCAACGATTAAAGGCACCGACGCGTTAACACGCGCGACGATTACGGCAAAGACAAACATATTTTGAGTAGGGTTTTAATATGCCTTCGCGGCATC
>NW_011967208.1:1624273-1693900 GCF_000949405.1 Vollenhovia emeryi | reverse complement strand
CCTCTCTCTCTCTCTCTCTCTCTCTCTCTCTCTCTCTCTCTCTCTCTCTCTCTCTCTCTCTCTCTCTCTCTCTCTCTCTCTCTCTCTCTCTCGTCGCGCGCGCGCGCTCCCATCAAGCTCGATACGTCCTGACAGCAACGATTAAAGGCACCGACGCGTTAACACGCGCGACGATTACGGCAAAGACAAACATATTTTGAGTAGGGTTTTAATATGCCTTCGCGGCATCACTTTTGATAAGAGATATAGCAGCGCTGTTGACAGACTTTTCACAGAGGCTCACGTATTTGACATCCAAATCGTTAAAGCGCTCATCACCGTGGCGCACTTGCAAAAAGCAATTTAATTTTAGAAATAAGTTTCACGGTTGACATTTTCGAACATAGCATTGTTTAACGTAGAGTCATGTAGCCCGTGCGTACATTATGATATCGAGTAGAGAATGTGTGCTGGATTAAATGTATACTTAAAGTAATGAGCACTTAAATAACAGTCACGGTACATGAGAATGCGATATTGCATTTCAATTGTCATTAGTGTTCTCACGTTAAAGAGCTATCGGGTATGCGTGGTATTGTTACTTTTTGACCAATAATGGGCGCAGTTATTCGTAATAGCACAATTCCTCGCAGCTGTCGAGGGAACGTAACGCAATGGTCGCGGCACAATACTGCGAATTATCGAAAATGCAACTGTAACAAAAATGATTAGTCATCGTATTGTTCCGTTCTAAGTGTCGTTCAGCCCCGTGCCCGAGGATTGTTCGATTATGTACCGTCATTGCGATCGCGCCGTAAAATATCAACGAATGCAAGCAACCGAGCTCTTTCGGATTTGTTGGATTTCTCAATAAGCTAACTTGAGATCTCACCTATTTCGAAAATTACGCAATGGCGACGACAAATGCATCGTATCATGCGATAAATGTCATTTGCTTTATACTTAATGTGTATTTAGTTTATTAATCAGATGATTAAATAAAAATATAGTGCATATATTGATATACGAATCATTTATGTATCCATCCATTTGAGCATAGATAATTATAACGTGTGCAAGTAAAGTGAACGGACATTTGATGTGAAATGTACCGTGTAATCGAGTTATTTATGACAGGCGATATATTCGCAGTCGTAATATAATTTTCGAATGTATGTCAGAATTCGTCGTGTAATGAGATTAATTTGAAGGGCTCGTACGCCAAGGATCTATAATATTTTAAACACATTTACAGCATTTTATATAATTCCGTGACTATAAGCCATTATTACGATCATTTAACTATGCTCTAAGATTGGATCTTTTCCGCTCCACTTCTGCGTTTGAATATTCACGCTTCGCCGTTATAAGTAAATGTATTGGGTTTGTCACTTTTTCAAAAGTCGTTTTATCGTCAAATAAAATATTAATCATTTTTACCCTATTGGTGTAAAGCGATATGCAATCCTGATTGTATACCGATTAATTAAAATGTAGGTTTTTCAAATTATTCGCAGAAGCATGATTATAGTAAACATCCTTGCGATTCTAATTTCCATCATTTTCCCCATTTCAAACATTTGCGGGCTGTCAACAAGCCTTGACAAAATAGGATTAATCATGTTTTGGAAACGGTCCCGTTTCGCGCAAATTGTCCAAAGTGGCCGGAAATCACCAGTGACGTAAATCGCGAGTAATGTCTGTCAGCATCGACTGTCAGCACCATCTCGTTACCAGCCGCTTCAAATCGATACTTTCAGCCGACTTTTCACTTTCGGGGCCTTATTGTGCCGACAGCGGTGTAACACAATACACATGTGAAATATTGCGTCGAGGGGACCAATTTTCAGCATCTCCTCGCCACATCCGCCGTACAGGGGTGCATCTGCGGAGCATGTGTTTCCGAGGGGGTGCGTGCACGTACGGGCCGGGCACCCCGCGGCGCCCTCCATGAAATTTCTCATGCCCGGAATTTGTTTTGGATTCAGTGCCCGTTTTCTCTGTCGAGTCTAGTCGAGTGCCTTGCCCACCTATTAATCCGTCGACTGCAAATCCCGAACTTCTCTCTGTAACGGTCGCGCACAAGTGCTTCTTTTCTTCTTTTTCTTTTTTTTTGGACGACCATCACATGGGTCTCGTGGTGGGTGCAGAGAGCGTGGCACCCCCGTTGTGTTGCCCGCGCGTTTGTACAGGAGTGTTTTGTCATATGCTTAGACATTGTAACGGCCGAGAATAAATATCGGAATAAAACGTGGTAGCGGCAGGAGCTTAGTAAATCAAAGCGCGGTCTATGTTTGTCGTACTCGAAACTGATTTCGACAGATGTATAAAAGAATCGTGCGCAAAAGCGCACTTACACCTTAAACTTTTTTTCCGTTTAATTTTTAACGAGCTACGAGCTACAAAAATAATTTATCAAATCCAATGTGCTGATTTCGTTTAATTCAGCTTATACCGTTTTTCAAAAATGTTATTTTTTAGCGACACTAGAACATTGCATCGCGTGCGCTACACGCCCCTCTTTCTCTCACTTTCTATCAACTATTAATAGATATCAATTTGTTCTAGCCTATTTTATTTTTACGGATTTATTTTTATCTCATATCAATATATTCGATATACATAAATATTTCGCTTACTACATAATGTAGGTCTAATGTAATTTTTACGTACAACAGATCCATTATATAAAGTTTTTAAATAAAACGTTCACCACTCACCGATACAGTGCGCAACAGCGGAGTAGTTATGTCGTAAACTATTGTACGTACCTGTAAAATATATGATATAAGATTATTATAAAGTAATTATTTAAAATAAAAATTAATGCATTAAATATTTTATATTTAGACGCCCGTCACGAATTGAGGGAGGTCCCAGGTTCGAATCCTGGCTGAGGTGATACTTTTCGCAATAAGAACAATTTACAGTACGGGGAAGGGGGGTATTGAATGCTAAATGTAGCCTTTTAAGTATAATTACAAGTCATTTGTCGATTTGAATATGTGAATTTGCTGACGATAATACTTCCACCCGTAAGAAAACTGCGTTATGTCCGAAAAGAAACCGGCGCGCAAGACAAATGTGGAAAGAACCGGCATATGAATTCACATTTTAATAAATTACAAGTATAGGCTATCTATTATACATCCTGCCTTAGACTCGCGTTGGCTATTCTTGTGTGTTATTTAAATATTTTATATATTCTTTAAATAGATATCGAATAAAATGATTATAAGGTACTCGGAAAAAATCTCTTTCTTTTAAATATAAACTCAATAAAATTTCAACGTATACTTTTGTCTGCAACTCTCATTAAAATCGTTTAAATGAATAGGTCAAACGGGGAACAGATACTTAATTTACGAGCATCAAGTAATATATAAAATATAAAACACTTACCTCATGGTTTCTCCGCCGTCGCCCGATGCCACCCAGGGCCTCCTCCTCCTCTCAGATCTCCTTGTTGCACTCACACAATATTCACTCGCGAGAACGTACGCGCGAAATTTTACGTGACACTCCCGTACGCGACGTAAAACACCGCGAAACGCACAAAGTATTCGTGCGTCGTATGACTTTCCATCGCGCAAATGTTGGAATCAAAGCATCTGCGGTAGTTATTAATCCGCGACAAAATGATATTTTACGATCCGAATTATCAAACTATCTAATCCTTACGCGAAATGAATTGTGCCAGCGATACACTCACTAAGATCAAGTCTATTAGTTGTAACAATTAAGATAATTCTTGATTAGATTTCGAAATATACCGTAGCGACTTTCCCTGCTTCCTGCCTGTTTGAGCTACGAAGTATAACAGAACGAAATACAGCAAACTACGCAAATATATACTAGAGCCGTAGACTAGCAAATTTCTTTATCGTTTCTCGAAACTGAAAGATAGATTGCGCCGAAAAAGACAGATAATTCAAAGCGCGATGCGTAAACGAGATGTAATCACGATAAAGTATTACGATTTAGATTCATTTTTACTAGATAAGTTAGTCTCGTGAAATATCTACGTACGTTGACAAAGAGCCGTCGTCTCAACGTGCAATTCGTTTCTCGTTACAAGCTGTAGAAACTTAATAATTAATCTATGAACGTTACCTGTTACTGATAAAGGTGTAGAAATTAATAGACTTTTATTCCCGTACTCGTTGCGATCGCGTTTCGGAAATTGATAACGTGAAAGTAATACGACGCACGGGGGGAGCGACTCTCGACACTGCCGGCCGGCTCGAGGTTCGGCGAGCGAGTGAGAGCGCAATGACCTTCATGTATACAATCACCTGCGTAACGTCGCACGATACCGCGCCGAATGAAAAACAACAAAAAAACGTTGAGAATTCGTTATTCCGCCTAGGAAATATGTGTGTTAAAAACTCTTTACCTAATGTTCTCTCTCTCTCTCTCTCTCTCTCTCTCTCTCTCTCTCTCTCTCTCTCTCTCTCTCTCTCTCTCTCTCCCCCTTCAAATTACTTTGTTCAGCGATTGTTACTGTAGATATATTTTGCATATTGTTCTGCGGATAATTAGTATTGCTTAAGGTGGCGATTGATTCCGTTCGATCGAGAAAATTTTGAAACGAAAATCGTTTCTTGAATTCTAATTATTCAGAGACGTTGCATCAACTTAGTCGATGTATGGTACATAAACGTATGTTACTTAATTGCAAATTTTAAATGCCTAGGACACGGCAAGCGCGCGTGAAAAGCTTTCTTAATAATAACTTATTTTATACACAGTGTCCTTGATAGCCGTCAAAATTGAATCGTCTCGTCACCGACAGGTCGTAGCACGAAGTGAACCAAGCGAGACTTGCGCGTATCGACTTAACGCTTTATGAGAGGAAACTACAACTTTCATACGTTAGAGGTGTGAATGTTTTCAACATCCTACTTCGTTTTCTTATCGGGCGAACCGTGTTATTTGAGCGGCGTTGCATGTGTTGAACCGAAATCGCGATGTGTTCTCTCCGTCGCAATTTTCTCGCACGAAGCGCTGAAAAATTGATGCACGTACGAATTTACAAAATGGCAAGCAAGATGCAGAAAGCGGAAAGTACCTCATACGTCGGTAGTGTAACTCGGCGATATTTCTGAGTATTTCATAAGCTGGGCACTTTCAGAAAATAAGAGCAGACACGTAGTAAAACACGACGTCACCCTTCTGTTGGTGCAGGGGGCGACTAGGCCCTTTCCTCGCCTAAGGTACTTAATAATGAAGCGGGGTGACTTCTTTGAACTTTCAAATTTCGCTCCACTAGTCGAGATATCTTTTTACGCCTGAGATGCTAAATATATAATTGATTAAATTAGGCACGAATGCCGATGTACCGCATTAATATTTAAAATATGCTAATCATCTTCGGCATACAAGTCTGTTTCAAAGGAAGAGAAACTATCGATTATATGCAACGATTCCGGCGGGCTGACAGAGAACGTCTGGTTGAGTATTGATTATCATAAAAGTAGTCCTTTATTCTTGCACGTCGGGATTTAAGCAAGTCCGCGTCTTATTCAAATTTTCTCGCGTTTTTGGAACAGCCCGAAAGATTCATCGAGAGGAGAGGCCGTGCCGGCGTCCCACGGTTTTTCACGTGCAATTTATATTCCACACGAGATGCTCAACCACCACCGCGTCTGCACGCGAGTACGGCAACTGAGAAAAACACTAACGTAAGAAGACACGAGGCCGGGGTACGAGCGGCTCAATGGATTCGTTAGCTCGAACGTGTATTTCGTGTTTTTGTCCCCTGTCAGAAGTGACACGTTCCAAGAGGCCAGAGTAGTTTGCATGCGAGCGGCAAGAGTTAAAAAGTGGCGGCGAAAGAGAGTGGCCTATCTTGTACGCTTCGTTCGCGCGTCTTGTGTTCCCTCCCTAAGCCTGCCCTCTTTCACTCTTGTGTCCCTCCCGCGTTCTCTTAAAGCCTGTCGGTGCCTGCTGAAAATGACAGGGCCACACACAGAGCGGTATAAAATGCACTCCCAAAGCATTGGCTAATAGAGTTACGGGCTAAAAGCTTCGTCAAATTTTTGCCCAGACACTGACCTGCTCCCCCACGACCCGAAATGACGTTGTTTTGAAATTAAGTTATTTTTCGTTATCGAACGGCCCGGCCTGTCGGTCGATCGGTTGCTCCGTAATGTCATTCTACAGTGAGCTTTTTCGTTGCGACATCATCGAGAATAACTAACGTTACAGATTCAACGTGAAATTCCACGAGGCATCAAAATGCCTGCCAAGAACTTAGTATTTACAGATAGCGTAAAGTAATTTCAGTATGAATGTGTACGGGATCAATGGAGAGGCGAATTAACTAACCAGTTAATTAAATAGCCACTTGAACAGAAAAGAAGACAACGATAGTTTTGTATTGAAAATCTAAGGGTTAATTGAAATCAGTGCGAGAGCTTAATTAATGAAACAAATGATTCCAATATTCGCTCCAACAACGATCCGTAAGATACTCTTGACACGAAGCCCTCCATTGAGCCAGTGGCGGTCGCAATCGCGAAGGGTTCCACCGCACGCAGCGCAAAACAAAAGAGCGGCCGAGGTAACGGCGGTTCTTTCACGCGGCCGAACCCGTCGACGCGAGAATGCAGAAATATCGAAGTGACGCTCGCGCGCTTGCGGGAAATGCAAAAAGGAAAAGAGAGTCACGGGCCTCGGAGAAAGGGGTGAAATGGAGGAAATCAGGAATACCCGACTAAAGCGAAAAAGGGAGCGAGAGAGAGGGAGAAGGAGAGACGATCGCGGTAACAGGAGCTAAAAGGGAGGTTGGTGCGTTGAACCGAAATGAAAACAAAGGGTCCATTGGGTTCGGCGTGGCACGACGATGCGATGCAATGACGGTGCGCTGCATATAATGCGGTCGTGCAGCCCTGGCATATGGCCGACATTGGTCCGGGCAAACAAATACTCGAAGGCTCGTAACCGCGAGGCGAGGCGAATTCGAGCCGAGCGGTGCCCCTTTTCCCGCCTTATGGCGTGCGATTTCTAAATCATATTCACGCGATTCCTCTCGGGAGAACGGCACATCGAAATGCGCGCGTGTATGCGCTCATCATTGTACGCGCGTCGCAACGCGGCCTCATGCGAATTAATTCCCGACGCCAGAATCGCGAACAATCGGGTGCGCCGGGCGGGATGGCGGCCTATCTCGTCCGGTCATACCTCGCGTGCAACAACGAGATTGCAACGAGCGAGTGCTGCGACCGGGCGTGCGCGTTCTCGCATTCGCCGCGTGAATCGCGTGAGAAATAATAATATCTATAAGCGTGTGTACGTTATCGACGATTTCCGAGTTCGCGATTCTTTCGCTGCCCTTTGCGATAAGAGCAGAAGCAATGAGTACGTCCTCAGGTTACCAAAAAGCTTATTCGAATATAAAAATAAAATCTCAAATGAGACTTAAACGGGATTGCCCCAAGTTGATTATAAACGGAACGACTCCAGGCCCGGGTTTAAATGAAAACTGTTATTTACATTGAGCAGTTGAGCAACTTGTCTATCATTATATAAGAATGCCATCCGATCTGAAATACAGCGAAACGTTGCTACGTTTAATTCTTTTCATATAGACAGCGTTTGGGAGACTTAAATGTGAAGGCGATCTTGTTGGAAGTGTCATGAGACATGGGTAGAGACATGGGTACTCAAAAGTCTTGATTAGAGGACAGTCAGGGGTGGCGATGAATTGCAAAAACGAGGAGCGTTAAAATTCGGGGTTAGAGCAAAGGGTTGAAATCAGCTGGCTGGATGCCCACCTTTACAAATTCAGCGGTAGGGTTGCCCGGCGTTCTAACATAACGAGACTTATGAACGGATTCAACGTATATAGAGCGTGCCCCTCGACAGATATTGAATAAACGTTTGAGGGCTTGTAGCATGTTAGTGGTTTGGGGCGAGCGTACGACCGGGGTGATGAGAGCGAGAGGGGAACCAAGGGGGCAAGGCAACTTGTGTTCATAGGTAGGTAGATAGCTTGGTGGGTTGTGTGCATAAGGTGGGTACGCGGTATACGTCGCCTAACTAGCCATCTATCACATCCTGCTTTACGAGCTACGCGACCGATGCGGATTATATATACATAAGAGACGAGAGGAGCGACGTGGAGCCGAGAACGCGAATAAAACGTGAACGCCCCGCAAAATGCAAAACCTTTAACTTTGAGGAACACTCGACCGTCGGAATATTACTCAATTTAAATGCGAGCCGGGGAAAAGAAAGTGCGACGTCAATGAAAGGGGGGGGGGGCGCGCCTGGCGTGCCGACGGAGGGAGAATACATGTCTAAAAAGTTGGCAGATATCATCGGTCTCGCTTATGTTAGACGAATAAAATATTTTTTCAAACGACAATATGAAATTCTATAGAGGAATAACATTTTGGGGATGCAAGTTAATACATCGGAGGGGGGGGGCGCTATATAAGTATTTAAAAATGTAATAGTGTATTTTATTGTTCTGCCTTTTCCATGTTTTCGTATGTGGCTTAAAGTATCAAACGCCGACATTATGTTGTAGCATTTGTATAATCGCTCAAGTTCAAGAGGCAAAGATCAGCTAAAAGCGACGCGCTAGATAAGTCTTGCTCCTACGAAAGTATTAAATTATTCAGCTAATCCGGAACGCTTAGCCGCCGGAGATTAGTCGCGCGAATTTTACTAAATGGGGCCAAAAAGTATCCCTTGAGTCATGTAGCACGGCTTTGAAAGTTTTAAGACCGGCGCGGAAAATTTGCACTAAAGAATGCAATCCTAATTTAAACATGAACAGGTCTGAAGGAAGTTTTAACGAACTCGTTGCCGAGTATACGGCTTTACGAAGAGTTTCGATCGTCACGGACTCTCTGAGCTTAGGCAGTTGGACGTCGACAGAGTTTTGAGATAGTGGTATTAGTGTCCGTCCCGTCCATAATGTTTCTAAAGCTTACGTCCACAAAATATTACATAACATCTATATACATGACAGATTTTGCAAAACTTTGCCGGGATATGTGAAGCGTATACTCATAAACTATTCCGCAACACGGATAAATAATGCCTCGCGTTCCTTTTACGTTTTTCTTAAGTACGGCACTAAAATCCTCGACTCCGAAAGTCCGATTTAAATTTTATTTATCAATTTCCCGAAGAAAAACAAGTTCCGTTCGTGATAGAGAAATATTTCGTGTTGCACGCGGGCGCGGACTTAAATCTGGGCACGAAAGTTTATCTACGCGTATGCAAATAAAGATAAAGGCGGTACCTATCGGCCTCTATAGCGAAAACGTGCCTCTACTCGTCTCGAAATCGAATTCTCCCTTTACGAGGGTGAAGTGACCGTGCTGATGAATGATCGCCCGATATCATACACACGTATTTCGCGATAACCTCGACATTGTGCTCTTATCGTTCCGAGGCACCGACCACTTTTCCATCCCGCTCGTGATGACTCGTAGTTTCGGAAATTCACTGGGATGCCGCGTTCCGGGGATATGGGAATACCGGGAATAGAAATAGCGTAAAACTTTTCGCAAGACGTATGACGACCACCTCTTCGGGACCACCGTCGCGAATAACTGCCAGAAATATGAATACCCCCGCCGTCCTACTGGGAACGAATTCCATATTTTACAAAGTATAATTTTGTTTTCTCATTCTTAAGGTCTCGCTTAGCTAACAGCGACTGTCCTCGATGGCAACCGGTAATGCGCGAATGCTTTGCAGGATTATCTTATAAAAATTCACGTCGTCTCATTCCTCGAAGCCGTGATACCACGTCGTGTAACACACACCAGGCACACGCCGTTTAATGTATGCAAACGGTCGACTTCTCTCAAAAGAAAAATTTTTGCCTAAAGCACGAACCGTGGAATTCAGGCTATTTTGCATCGTCATCGCGACCACGGATATTCACAAACTAAATGCACACCGTTGACAATATCGCCGCTACGAGAACGGCTGTTACACAACGCATTTAGCGTGGTAAAAGTTTCGTATAGCCGAATTGTAAACAGATTGAGATCAATTTTGTGCGAGTTTTCATCTTACCAGCGTCTCTTTATGCGCTTGTTTCCTTCGTTCGAGTCATAGAAATATGGAAACCCGTTCAACGACATATTATGTTCAATATTTTGACGTTCGAGCTCGAAGAACGCAGGAATATGTCTGTCGAGCGAATCCCGGAGGTATAATCAAATCCGACAGAGACCTCGGACCCTTGCTGAGTCGTATGACAAGCGCCGATCTGTCGTCTAATCTTTTTATTCATCGTACATATAAGTGTATTTGTTATTGGGATGAGCCTCTTTCGAATTCGCCCGGCCTCCGAAAGCGGAACCCACGTTTATTCGCTTGAAAGAGCACGTACTCGCGGCGCCTTTAAGCACGGATGGAGTGCAACAAAGCCTTTAAGAGCCCGTAACATCTGCTACTTGAAGAAAACACAACCGTATTGTGTCTTTCGCATTGAAGATACACACATGGGGAGGTTGCGATCGTACGGCGCCGTACGATCTTTGAGCCAATGAAAATGTACAAATAAAGACGACGTAAGGCGATGTCCAATTTGTTGTAGAAATTGTGATTGCTTGTGTAAGCTCAAACGTCAATTGTACGTTGATCGTTGGACCCTGCTAAAACTAATACGACGTTATTTGGTTGTTGCAGAAATTAATAAATTGTCATCTCCAGCCGAGTATACGTTGCAGTTAAACGTGACTGCCAATTTATGACAAACCGCCTTTACCGCAGCCTTATTTTTCCTTTGCCATTTGTGTTAAATCGTACACGCCGCCTGACTACGCCGATTTGTCGTGGTGCAGTCCGCCGTGTGCGCCTATACGTGCTTCACGTAGCTCGCCGGATGCACATATACACGTATAGGTGCATGCACCGCTCCGCTTTTCGGCGCCATTGCGCGTGAAAAGTGATTTGCACGCTCGCGGAAGCACGCACGAGCTGATGAAAGGCCTGTGTTCATACATAAGTATATGGCACGCGAGTTCGTGCATATAGATACATACATCGGGTACGCCTGTTTTAATCTACATATACAATCAGTCGCGATAGAAAAAAAAAGCGGAGGCGAATAAAACTGTATTTAAAACTCGAATTTTGCGTGAGAGGTATAACCGCCTGTTACAACCACGATTGGCGTTAACACTTGGAGACAATCAATCAGGCGATGTTAAATCAGGTGTGCAGATTACATGCCTGTACTAATAAAGCTTAAAACTACTTATTCTCATTTACACTCGCGCTACTTTAGTACAAGTAACGTGCGTCGAGGAAAATTAAGATCTGAGCGCTTCTATTTGAAAAGGACAAATTTGACAATAGAACGGCACAATATACGCTTCGTTCGCAAGCAGAATAAAGAAGCGCGTTCGCTTCGTGTAGAGAGGGTGGATCGGCCACATTAAAGACATCTGAAATTTCACTCTCCACGCGGCGCTGTGTCGCGTCGTCGTGCGTTCAGTTGCGTTTCACGCTTCTGGATTTGATTACCTTACGGTAGTGACCGAGCCGGCGCGCTTGTGCCCAGGACAAACAGCTCGAACAAGGCAAAGGGAGCGTCGGCGCGAATGTGTCGACGCGGAGGGTTAAAGAGAATTGCGAATCGCGCGGAGCGGACAGCGCGACGGCGAGGCCGGGATTTCGGGGTAGTGCATTAAGATCCTTCGCCAATAATCCAATAATATATACTTTCGGTCTAAATGGAGCAAGCTAGTACCGTGCTATTGTACGCCGTACCGTGCGATTTGACTGTCAGCTCGTATCAAACGTTCCCCCTTTCGCCCTTTGTGGAAGCCGAGCGACGCGATTTACGTGTAGATTACCTATCGAGCATTGATTGGTTCTGCCTCGATGGCCTCTACGTCATTAAGGTGGCCGCGATTGTTGCAATATCGGGCGGCGGTCCTGAAGCGCGTATTATATTAACTTTCACGATATTACACAGGTATCTCGGCGGCATAAACGCACTATTTATTTAATCGACCGTGCGCAAGGCCTAATGACTACCGCGACGCGAGCAGAGCAACTGCTAATCGGAGGAGCATCGGCGATATCTGCGGAAAGAATAATCGTCGTTGGCGTGTTACGCGAGAGATTATTCGCACAAAGCGAATTCATTACTTTTCACAATAACGGACAAACATTACGCTTTGATAATTGTTGGGAGAGATTTTTTTGTTAGGCAAGCGGGAAGCAATGCGAACCAATAAATCATCTTGGCATCGCGGCAATGGCAATATTTCGCTAGGCTGTAAATTTTTTATGGCTCCCCGATTGTAATTGACATCGTATCCAGAGTCGGCACACTCGAGGATTCAACTGTCAGTATGAATGCTGCGTGATTGAAGGTGTAATGAAGCGAATTACGAAACGAACGAACGGAGAGTGAAAAGGGAGCTGAAAATATATCGCGAAATATCTCGCGTAGGCAACGTGATATCGATATTGGTTACGGTGGGAGCAGCGGTTGTCCCGCACAGGGATAGTGTACGTTTTTTTTCCTGCTTCAATCTTTGATCCAATATCAGTAGAAAAACGTAAAATGAACGATGACAATCTGTTCCTGTTCACGACACGACACGAATGGATATTTAATCAATCGTGCGCGAGAGGGTGGAAATAATTATGGCATTCAAGGGCCAGAAACAAAGAAGCAATATTCTGATATTAAATGTACTTGCTGACATTTCGCTTTTTAAAAAGGTCAGGCAGGTACTCATAAAACTCTACATGCTGCCAAAATGGAATCAGCATAATTACAAATAGCAAATAACGAGATTTCTCATTCAATTTTTTCTTCCGAAAATTGAATAAATGATAATTTATATTGAATTAATATTTAAAGATCTATCTAGCACAAGTCAAATATGCCGAATAATCGAATTTAACCTTTGAAAATACAAGCTAAACCAATTTTACCGTCGTTGGCATCCAAAAATCGACCCATCTATGTCGTAAAATCCCGTGTTACATCTTTCGCGAAGATCCTCCAGAGAACACAGGTGAGCGGCGTATGTTAAGAGGCCTATCATTCTCTCGCAGATGGTGAAACATCTTCGTACCGATGGGATCCGGCAGCTTTCATCTAGCCGGAAAAAATCCGCTTTTGACACCTCGGGCGTGCAACGCGACACCTCGATCGGGGTGGCGATTGCAATCGATCGCAGCGGCGTTCGAACTTCGAAGTCCCGTCACTTTGAATGGTATGTGATTGGACGAGCAATGAACCGAGTATATAGCGCGGAAAAAAACGGACGAGCTCTCCGGTAAGAAGAGGGAAATCGGAGAAGCGGAGGAAGGTCGGGTATACCGACGTGATAGAGATGGTGTTGGCCACCGGTATACAACATGGTATATACATATACATCTTTCTTTCTCCCTCTCTCTCTCCCTCGCTGCTTTTCTTTCTACCTCTCTACGTGCGCTAGCGTATGCGTGTGCCTATGTACCGGAACAAGAAGAACAGGCATCCCTACCACGCCGAGGGTTACCCAGGTAACGCATCATTCCTCGTGTACCCATGGTAACCGGGTCGACTCCGATCTCTCGCCCATCAACAAGCCGTTTCACGTGCCAACCCGATCTGCGCGCACGTCAGCGACGTCAAAGTAACGGTGGCGGCAACTACGAAGTCGCGTGCGCACCACGTGGTACACCGCGGGATCGGAAGCTGCGTTTTTCTCCACACGGTGAAAGAAAACTCGATAGAACACACGTTTGAACCGCTTATGCGTTTGCGGTACCCAAGTGTTAAATATACTTTATATTATATCTAAAAGAGAACGCGGGCAACTATCAATTAAAGTAGTTGTATAAAGATTCACTGATCAGGTATTTATAGTACCCGTAATATGATGAATTTTAATTGAGCTTCTCAATTTCTCTAACCGCAATCCTGTTAATAAGACATTCTAAATGTAACGTCCTTGAAATAACGATGGCGGTTCGTACCCAATGCGCGTGTACATAATTTCAAGTAACCATGGATAGACTCATTGTCAGAATACGACGCTAGTTCAAGAAACAATTTTCTCTCATTAGAGTAATTTCAGCAACGGTCAAACAAGGCATAAATCTTCTACCGTCGTCCCAGTCGAGAGAGCGCGACTTGATGGAGCAATTATTTTGATATCGGGACCACTCTCGGCGTCGCTTTAGTCTTTTCCTTCTCGTTGCCTCGTGGAACCCCGCGGCGTTCTCTTCTTCTGCAATCGTTGTCGCTGATGGCGACTGCTCGACTATTCCGCTCTTATTCCTGTCGTCGGCGCCAATTCTTCGTTAAATCGGACTTAATTACTTAAATCCCGTCGGGAAATGCTGATGGATCGGTTATAATTAAGAGGATTCTTGCCGGCCGACTTCCCTCCTTCTCCCATCCCCGTCGTTCCTCAATCTTTCCTGTATCCACGGAAGTAGCCCTTTTCCGGCCAGGCCATAATCGAGGTTCTCAGCGATCTCTCGAATGTCTCCCGCCGGAATGTAACGGTTCAGAATGCAACAGAGCGAAGGCTGAAGCTTTTCACCCGGATTCTGTTTGTCCTCCGACTATAATTAATCCGATATTATTTTAATGACTAGTTTTCTCTGCAGGAGAGCGATAAAAACTTTTTTCTCATAATACGCACAATTACATCACACGAGAGCTATTGTACGCGATTCTCTAGTAAAATGAAAATGAACGGAAAATGGAACAATAATCTTTATAAAATTTGGACGTCCGTATAATTTATATCTATACACCATATTGATTGGTACGATACCTAGCGAGAAAGAAAGAAAATGATAGAGAAATTTATCTTAGAGACTCGTACTAATTGTAAGACTAAAATGATACTTCCTAGTAATAGTGTAGAAGAGATAATGGAAAGATTATATAACGATATAACAGATGAAAGTAAAGGGAAAGTATTGTGTAAAATCTGGAAGGAGAAGGAAAGGATCAAAAGATTATCTAGTCTTGAACAGTGAGATTATAGTTCGACGACACAAATTGTGATAAATAGGAATAGGAATAGTCGGGATATGTAGATTAAGTATAATAAACAACAGATAAAGTTCTGACTGTATAAGGATTGTATAATTTATAGATAAGAGTAGAGAATAGTTTAGAGTTAGGGTGGGTATGGATGAGTGAATGAGTTAAGTTTCTATTGTAAACCAAGTCCCACTTTCTGGCTGTAAGCTAAAGTGAATAAAAGATTGATTGAATTGAAAATGATACTTCCTAATCTCCGTTTATATTACCTCGTTACTCATCAGGCTCTTATTTATTTCGTTGCCCGTCAGTTCAACTTGATCTCTCGTCCAACACAGTTCTCTCGTCACTTTTCATGGACATAAATGCAGATACGCAATGTTTGAAAAATGAAATATTGTTCTGTACGCAACGTAAGCCATAAACACACATTCCTAGCAAGTGCGACTTACTACGATAGCAATATCATATTTCAGCAATAATGTGCCGCGTCAGGCGAAAGCCCTTCTATCTCATTTTTCTTTAATAAACTCTAAGCTCGGTTGCTTAATTAGAAAACCGTAAATACTCGCGTGCGGTAAATCCGCTAACGCGAAGAACGCGGGTCGACTGCGGCCGCAAGATAACGGCAGTCTCCGGCTCGGCGCGATGAGCACGTTCGAGCGAACAAAACGGTAAATATACAACGACGGTGCGTGCGCGTATCACGCGTGAAACGGGAAACGATTCACGGTGGATCCGTTTTAATTTCAATTTCGATCCCCGCGCGCGATACCCGCGTCGGCCATTAACGTGCATGCGCGCATAACGAACAGACGCGGCCGCTCGCCTCGCCGAATGGTCGATGTAAATCATGAACAAACAGAAGATCGATGCGATCCGCGGGGCGCGTATTTATTTTGATCGCGCGAGATTCGCGCGGACGCAACGGGGTGTTCTTTTCGGCGATGATGAAGCTCTCGTGTTGCTGTAATCTCGCATTATACGCAATATCGAAATATCCGCGCGGGAATACGCGGACGTTCGCTCGATTGACAGAAGCCTCGATATGTAACTATTATAAACCGAATTGGAAAATGGTAATGAGGACGGGAGCTAAAACGCTGGCTTTTTGTATCGCGAACGGCAGTACAGCGCCTAGTATATACACACCTCCACGGGACCTACGGAACTCCGATTGGATTATATAAGTAAAGCGGGAATGTAATTATCGATCCTAATGAGTGTACCGGTATCACGGCAGAAGCAAATAAAACAGCGTTATTAACGCGCCGTAATCCCCGTCGCTTGTTACGGCGACGGCAGCACGGAGCCTTGTTTAAATTCGAAAAGCAGTCGCTAGAAGCTCTTGATAGTTACGCGATGCAATGTGTGCGCTCCTGTTACGAAACGGCAGTAAGACCAAGTTGTAGTCAATATAGTTGAACTGGGGAAGGATAAAGCGGGAGAGAGAGAGAGAGAGAGAATTGGGGGAGGGGAGGGGGGGGGGCAAAGATAGAGCGAGAGATATAGCAAAAGGGTGGTGCAGGGTTGGTACAACAAGGATGAAGAGAGTAAGGCAATAGCATTTCCGGTATGGCGTCTATGTCTTCGCAACCTACAGCCGGAGGCTACCTTTCTCAATAATAAGTTTCGCATTATACTGCAACTCTTCTGTTTGCATCTCCGAGTTCAAGGGGATCGTTTCCCAGCGCACACTTCTCTCTCTCTCTCTGTGTCTGCGTCTCTCTCTCTCTCTTGATTCTACCCTCTTCTTGTATATATCTTTCTCTTCCTCCTGATCGCGCTCGTCTAGTTTGCTCGGGGTCGCTCAACGCCTCGATCTTTATCCAACTACGGACTAACTTTTATGTTGGCATGACGGAAGGAGAACGGTTCTGTTTATAGTCCAAATACACGTATAGTTTTTCCTGCCCGCTCTCTCTTCACGCCCAGTTCTTTACCCCGCAGCGCATACCTTCGCTTTATCGCCGCGGCGCTATTTTGAACGTAAAATAAAAGGCTCGGTCCGGTACAAGAATTTCGATAGTATCCGATCTGGCAAACCAGTTTGAAATATAGTGCGCCGATAATGAATCGAGCGTGTGTCGTGTCTATCGATCGACATATATTTCAGTGTTAAGTAGACGGTGAATGAAAATGTTTGAAATGTTCCGTAGGTGGTAGCAAAACGTGCAAATTTATCGTTAGTATGAAAGCAGAAGCTAAAGTTAGTGTTGTTTTCCTACGATAGACGCGTATTCATTATCCCGTAGCAATTGCAGCTTTTCCTTCGACGTCCGTCAGGAACTTAAACGAGTTACCGTGCTCGAGGCATCGATTCACGTCGCAGGCAATGAATTACGTGAGGTCCATCTCGAAGGCGATATGCTGAATCGCTCACGATCGCGAGAGAAGTTAGCGTAAGCTCTGGATAGGTCACCGCTGTTCGTCTGGCTTAGCGCGCAATATTGGTTACCGTCGACGTAATATAACATCTTGTAACACGAAATGGATCATAATATTCTCGATGTAATACGGGCCATCTATCTGGATTTCGCTTTCCGTGCGCGGTGGTTAATTTCGCGTGGAATTATATCCGAGCGCGCTTTATTCCACGATGGTTACAGTTACGCGCGTTAACTCGCGCGAAACCCTAAAAGCCCGGGAACATAGATCGGGCTGGTGGACTCAAAGGCTTCGTCCGCGAACGAGTTGTAATTCGCTAATGATCGCGTGCACCTTTCGCCCGTCGGGCGGCATATACAATGCGCGATAGTGCCGGATAATATAAATGCCAAACTTTTCCAGAGCGCGGATTTTGCGCGAAATTTATACCGAACTCGCCGATCGAGGCAATATGCCGGGATGAAAGGGTGGCTCGATTCGGTTTCAGACGTTTGATCCTGCACCGAACACGGATAAAGTTATAAATGAATTGAAATTTAATTCAGTTAGTGGAAACTTTATTTTGGAAGTGTCGATCGCTGTCCTCAAGAGAGGGAGGGAGAGAGAGAGAGAGAGAGTTTTTTCGTTATTTTGCCATATTTTGACCAACGATTAAAAGTGGATACTGCAGACATTTTCAACTTGCATAAATCAAACAAACTTTTATGATTTAAAGAAGGAAAACAATTATGGGATATATTGAGAATAATACGAATGATAATAGCTAGCTGTTATATAAATCGGAATATGACACGCTTCGACAATGCCATTCTAGTGTTTCGTCAAAATGCAACGCCAGCGGACTGGTTTGGCTGTGCATTTGCATAGAATTCCGGTGTAATGCAACTCGGTTGAGCGCAAAGGGCGCAAAACAGCACCTCGTCTCGTGCCCTTATTATAATGTATTCCCATCGGTCGGGGGTCGAACTCGCTCCTGTAGGACACGGGTAGGATTCAACGATGTAACGTTTAGCAGACGGAAGTCCCGTGGGGTTAGAGCGAGCTAGTTCCGGACGATTCCTCGCAGAACTGTAAATACGACAGGAACGACACGGCGTCGATTTCCTTCATAGAAAACCAAATTTCCTCAAACTCGTATATTCGAAGACTCCTTTATTCAAGGCAAGATAATTGAAAATGAAAGAGAGACGACGATACACATTTTTAAGCTAATTATGTTTCGGTCTATTTAAGAATACGTATATTTTAATACTATAATACAATTTTTTTATACGTTACTACATCCGATTCTGTGTTTGCGGGTTTAAAAAAATGCCGAACTAGAATATTAGAATGCCATAAATCAAATTTAAATTTACACTCTCACAGAATAATGTTAATCGGTTTATTTTATCTCTGTATTTTATTTTGTTTCTATGTAGTAAGTAATATTGTCGCGAAAAACTTGGAGAAATGTAAAACGTTTTTGTATAATAATTGAGTACTTTTCATCGATTTCACTGTTAATACAGTTTAATTGCGACTCGCAGATTCAAAGGCAAATCCCTTCTTGTAAATAATCTAATAGATAAACTCAATCATATAGTTAGTCACGGAGCTCAAGTTGATTATCTCATTCATTTGTATATGTATATACATTTTTTTTGTTTCAGAAGAAGAATTACGTAAACTTGCGTGCCCTAGTTGCGTTATTTTATAGATATACTTTATAAGTTTTCGTAAGATATATCCAAATACAATCAACTTAAAAAGAAGCGAAAGTGGCGTACTAGATTTGCAAGCTCAGAGATCTTCCTTCCCCCTTTTCCAACAACTTGTCGTTTTCTAATCAAATTAATATTCTTTTTTTGATCCACTTCCTCGAGACCGGTACGGCGCGCGAAGAGATCGTCTGAGGGGCGAGGAAACCTACCCTTAATTAGGTACGGTAATCACGAGAGCCGAAGGGAGCAAATCCAAGTTTGATTTACCATTCACCTGTTTTATCTAGATGCAATTATGCACCCTTCGTGTATATCGGGGAACTCGTATATGGGAGGATTATGCAGGGGGCCCATCATTCGCGAAACGGGGTATAACCGTGGAGAAGGGGCGGTGCGGGCCGAGGGGAGGGACTTTTCGCGTTTTGCGCCCGTTCCTAACTCACGTACAGCTGCATAACTCCATTGTTGTATCGATTCGTACGCCGTTCTCTCGCCGGGCTTTCCGCTTCATCCCTTCGGCGAAGGGCAGCGCGATGGGTTGGAGAAGTTCGCTTTAACGAGCTTTCTCAAACTCGATTTTGACAACGCGGGGGAAAGGTTGACTTCAACGAAAAGTGCACGCCGTGGAATAAACACCCGCGTAAGGCATGTATTTTATGCTACGCACATATCTACACGTCTGCACGGCGGATAGACGTTCGAGTCAATATCGCGGCGATATTGATAAACCGGAAAAACATTACAGCCATCGCACAAAGTCTGTACATATATCGTAAGACTTGCATGTATTCTAAGCATGTTTCTTGGAGACAATTCTTCATAGAGAAATATTCTACTTTTCGAGAGAGAAAAGAGGGAGAGAGCCGCCTAAAACATGTAGCAATTATGAACATTAAATTTGATTCTATGAAACTTTTAGAGCGAGAACAGTTTTTATGATTTTTAAAAGTGTATTATAATATTTTAACCTTATAGCGAATGTTTAATTAAGCAACTCTTCTTATAATTACTAATAGTAATTTTCATTAAGACTGGACATTTATTCTTTTGTTCTGATTTAAAGTTAATTTTATATGCGAGGTGCTTCCACTCTTTTTTTCAGTTTCAGAAAATGGAAATCCTCTCAGGGAGACTTCTCGTTCCCATCACGAAAGGTTGCATGCTTCGTTGACTTTAATTTTAGGGGACACGTCGGAAATATATTAAATATAGATCAAATTTGTGCAACCTAGGGAGTACTGTGATGGGAATATGACGACAGTGGTGAAGTCGGAGAATATTTTCCATCTTCGTAATATTTCGGAAAGTATTCTACGTATCGATGCCGATCCTATTTATTCTCTGTATATCACGTTTGAGGACAGAGAACATCGAAATACTTTAGAACCTTTATCTTAAACCCTTACCAATTTATCTGTTAGATAAAAGATTACGCACTGCAATTATTTAATAAGAATGTCAAGAAAAATTTTAAGAATAGAAAAGTACGAGGCAACTTTGCCGGAGCATTTTCAGTTGACAGATAAGAAATACGAAACTCTTGATACATCCTATACACACGCAACTTACAACTATAATATCTATCTACGTAACATCTTCATGTTTTAAGTTACACAGACAGATGATTCGATTTACCAATGTCCGGTTTACACAATATCTCGTCAAGCGGCCTACAGCTGACAAAAGAAGAGATACATCGGGGGCTTGACGGCAATCAATGCCGATAATTCGTCGCCGGGAAATAAAATTTCAACGGGGAAAGCGATTGCCAGAGAAACGACGAAAATCGCGAGAACGTTGCCGCTTCTATACACCTGATACGGCAATGACTTTTACAGATTGCGCGATTTTACAAACTCATTTAAAAAAAATCTATAATATATACGATCAATTTGACGTCGACGGTGATTCTAAAGGCATAAATATTTTCTTCGCGTAAAGAAATAGTATCGGTTATTATCAATCGAGCGAAATAAAATTCTTCGACCAAGAAATAAATACTTTTACATGTTAGAAATCCTCTGAGACATTCTGCACGCTAGTATTCTTGCTGTCACTCAGACTCCTTTTACTGATTACGTTTTTTCAACTAAGAGGACGTTGAAAAATCACAGAGACATCTTCGCGTTATCTCGACGTATTCAGCGTGTAAAGATCACCGCGTGCGGGTCATGTGTGGGAACGGCCGAGATAAATCGGTGTCCTCGAAATTGCCAGGCGCGATATTTCGGTGCATCAAGGCTCGCCGACGTTTTTTCTCCCGTCCGAGATAAGTCGAGGCACTTTAAAATAATTCCGCGGATCCTCCGGTGACTCCTAATAGCTCGGAAGCGACGCGCGTCTCGAGGGACCTTTCAAACGTTGGCATGGGGACGTGCGTGATCTAGATTCCGGCGTATCGCCCTCGCACCCCCGAAAAAGAAAAGCGGAAGTTCCGACCCGGGTCGTATGCCGTAACGACGTCGTGGGGAAACAGCTCTCCAAAAGGCAGCTCGTAAACTCGTCGACCTCGCCAGCCTTGAATCTCGTTTGTTAAATAGCCGGTCGCTCCGTCAATATCTCCTCTTTCTTCCTACTTAATTTCTTTCTATCTTCGAGAAATGAAGAAATGGACAAACTCGTGAACTTCGTTTATAGAGAGGACACTATATTTTACTTATTTATTTCCACATACACATTCGCCGTTTCATTCAATCTTCTTAAAATCTTTTCGTCTATATTTACACTTTAATTTCGAATAAAATTCACGTGAATATTAACTTAGACGACTGTTAATTTTGTCTCTTTTTAATAATCCGTTACCGCACTTTCCTGCGATTACTTTTAATCCATTTTCTCGTTCGTTCTTGAGGATCGGTCGATGCAAAACCATGTTAAAAAATTATTCACGTTTCTCACGCTTTCTCTTACCCTCACCTCCTTCGTATCCCCTCGGCATCCAAATCTTGCCGCTCGTCCTACCTCGTCCTCGCTTGCGTTCTTACTGGGAAACGAGCGATTAATGCCTCGCGAAAGTTACGGGCAGAAAACACACTTGTCGAGGAGAATAATGGCGTACGAAGAAAGGAAACCGTGAATACCGCGGCGCCGCGTAAAATAACGCTAATGTATCTTTATAACGGGCGGAAATCAAGTTTTATTATGACTCAAGATTCGCTCGAATATTCCGCTACTACCAGGCTTTAGAATAAACACGTCTTATTATTATCTTTATTCCCTTTCACAAAGCGGGTTCGTAACTTTGCTGTATGAAATTGTTCGTAATTGTGAAGTTGAAATTATTCTTAAATATGCTCTCTTTTTCGCAAACACTGACAAATTGCATTAATTATTGAATTGACGAAACCTGTTGAGAGAAACACAGCTTCTGTATAAACAGTAGAAATAAGAGCCGGAACAATTGAATCCGCGCGCGTATATTCCCGAATTAAAACATAAAAAGTAACAACGAAATTCGCTGCATAACCGGGGATAAGGGAGGAAAAGACAAGAGGCACAAGATAGAAAGTCAGAGTGGAAGAAGGTGGAAAGGGGCGGCGAGACGTGAGCGTGATGTTAGAGGAAGAACTTAATATGGCGCCGCTCAACGTAATAGGCGAACCAAGCATCGACCCACCCCCTACGGCTCGACGAAGAGAGGCAATTTTCTTTATTTCACAGCGTATAATTATATTAGGCAACAATGACGTTCGTTCATTTCACAAAAGCGGGGGGAAAAAAATGAAAGGCTCGACTTTCCGGGATTTTAACGTCGGCGGATCGAACGAGCGGACGATGTGTATCCTAGTGGAGCTTTTCATCGGATTGGAAAAACTCATGCGAGCCAATCGAGTGTGCCCCGCGTCGCAAATATCGTTCGCGATGTTTCTCGCGTTTCATGGATTGTTTTTCGCTTCTTCTTGCCCCGTGCCCGGCGAACAGTAATATCGACTACGGAAAGCAGTTGATACTCGCCAGTCACGAGAAGGAGGGGATCCCTTCGCATTCCCTTCACATTTCGTTCTCAGACTTGATAAATCTCCTAATGTCTTTTTCACTCTTTCCCTGTTCTCCGATTTCTTGCGCCACATTTCTTCTTTCTTGCAGTCCTCGTTGCATGTATCGCAACTGGTACGACAGTACTTTCTTCCTCAAACTCCCTCGCACGATAAGGTTCGTCTGTATTGAGTTGTTCTCACCGCGGCACGTACGATAGTGCAAGCATAAGTGGAACAGCTTCATTAACTGATATAATTGTAAACTAATTTTCTTTATCATCATCATGTTAAATAATTTGCCGGGTGTAACGCAAATGTTAATTATTGTTATACATAGTTAAAAGTGCATGCAAGTTCCACAGGCGACTGATAACAATTTTCAGTGCTATTCATACTTAACGTTTCACGAATTTCATCAAACAATGAATCTATTTTCGGTTATTTATCTTGCCGGAAATTTCGAAAGTCATCTGAGAATAACTTTCTCTGGAGCGCTGTTTCAGGAAGAACGCCCGCGAGCTTTGATCTCGCCCCTTGAGACCCTCAGAATTGTACGAGTAAATAAATATCCCGGTAATTCGATGCGAGCCCATTAGGAGAAAAACAAAAGAGTCTGAATGGGACGGAGAAATTTTTCCGGCAGATAATTGAAATTGGAGACGCATTACGCTCTTTCGAGTACCTAGCCGGGAACGTACTCTGCTTTCCGTGCGAATACAGACTGTGCAGCTTGCTAACAATACTTTTAGAAGTTTCTAAATATAGCAATAGAACGAAGCAACAATCCGTTTGTTCCTCTCTCGTCGCACTCAGTTTTGTATTACTTATAATCTCCTAAAATATACGGTTTCCATCAATTCGCTGCTTTTGTTTACCGTTCATGAAGCTTTCTGTTATCCCATCAGACAAACAACGAAACTTTTCCTTCTTCATCCGTTCGCGGCAGTGCCGCGAAGAGAAAAATTGTGTAACTGCATTTTCTAATTGGACAGTGTTACGTAATAACGAGTTAATTCATAATGCCACTGTTTTGCGAGCGTTTTGAGAGGATAATAAACGCGAAACTTTAATAAATTATAAAATATTAAAATTTCATTTCCTTTTGTTTTCTGCTTGATTTTAGTAATGTCAGGGGCTTAAATATATGGAGCTTAAATCATTTTTTGCTAGCATAAAAAGTTTAATATAGAACGAAAATATAACCCGGGCCAATTTATTTATTTCGCTTTTCATTTGTTCCGTCTGACTTTTATCTTTTTCCCCTTTTACCTTTTATCCTATCAGACTAAGAATATTTTATCATTTTACACCAAATACGTGAGTTATCGAATTTGATTCGTTCGCAGTGCGCGAATGTAAGACATTTACCCGATAAAATGTGTGCTCAATAGAGATGCCGCGGCGCGTACAGGTATGCGAAATGTACCGAGACGTAAATCGCGGATCGTTGCGTTAGCATCAGCATTTAAGCGACGTTTTCGGAAATTACCGCGGGATGTAGTTCGCGCAGGTGAGGAGGTTTTTGCATAAATTGTAATTAACATACCATCAATTATGATTATGACGGACACGCGTGTGGCAAGGCAGATTAATGTTTATGGGTAGCGAGCTTTATGGTCAAGAGTAATGCGAGGCGCGCAAGGTGCCAAACTGGAAATTAGATCGTAGCGCAAAGGATTTACGGTAGCCGGTAACATCAGGTAACAACGGTGTAACACTTACTGCGAAATTAATGCTAAGCCAGCAATCTCTGTTCTACGTAATGTATATGAATGTTACATGAAATATGTATAGACCTTACAAAATGCATACTTCGTCAACGCCGGCACATTATCATTATTTTACACATATAATTTTTAATTTACTTCCTGCGAGTGTAATTGTTAAAATCTTGTAAAAATAATCAAGTTTGCGACACATTATTCAAGAATAGTAAATAAAAAATAAGTAAGACCCGTTATTACTTTGTGCAATTGTATCCTGTTAAGTATAATTGCTGAATTATAATGTCTATGAAGCGGTTTAACGATCTATAAAGAATAATATTTTATACCATGCACATGTTTTCGATGAATTGAAAATAGAGCTGCTTGTAAAAATTAACGATCGGGTCGACGGTCACCGGATGCTATCAGCTTAATGACCGATGCGCGTTACAGTCGATAAAACCAACAATCAGGGGACAGAGTTTATCGCGTGTTGACAATATTTTACAATAGAGAGGTGATATACGGGGGATTTGGTTTATATTTAAAAGTTTCACCATTATGGAGGTAGCTATTCTTATGGAACGCAAAGTTAAACCCACATGGAGCTCATAGAGAGAACGGCGCTTCCACTCTTCGGCCCCACACAGTAACGTGCTTTATAGTTCATCTACATTGGATACCATGGGGTGTTATTAGAACTTTTCAGTCGTATAAATCTGCGCACGCGATGATACGACTTCCCGCAAGGATGTTCTCTAAGCCGCCGTAAAAAGATCCTTTAAATGTACGCTAAATAACTCGTAAAATTTTCCAATGCTAATACATTTCTTTACGTAAATGTCTATTTTTACATCGATAAATTATTTCATTTCCAAATGTCATAATATATTTAGGTAGATATATGTATGCTATATCTTTTATTATATTGAAATAAATCAATGGAATTAATGAATGAACGTTTAGCGAACTTCGTCGTAGTGATTTCAAGATATCAATACGTTGGAACTTTATTCGGTTTCCTTTAAAGCTTTCAGTAACTACTGATGAATCGTAACAAAACTTCGTCGTTGACGAGACAACATTGCGAGAAAATAAAATAATAGATTTCTTCATAAATGCCTATATCTTCCATTTAAATATTTAGGTACGCACTGCGCCCTAAGAAAGGATTTCTGTTACCGAGACAAAAAATATTCTTGACGCATTTATATTTCCCACAACCTCATTTAGTATAAAAATAAGACAATATAAAAATAAAATCCATAATTCTTATTCTCCTCTATCGAATTAGAAAAGATCGATTTACTCTCTCGAGGCAAGAGTAACTTATACATATAAATGTAAGTTTATACATTCTTGCGTTTGGAATAAATTTTTCCTCCATCTTACAACGCACGAAGTTGGCACCACGATACTCAACAAAAGACGATACATACTACCATTTTATTCGAGATTTTAGAAGTTTTCATTTGAGTTTAAAATATTTCTTTCTCTATAATAAATACGACTGGCTCTACACCGATCCTATTTTATGATACATTGAAGTGTAATAGCATTAGATCCGGAAATTTTTTTCTGTGTGGTATGGAAAGACGTACGCTAGTCTTCAATTATAATGAAATTGAAAATAGATCGCTCAAACTAATGACTCGGTATTTAGCAATTTCCTACGTAGCGATCTCAAGATATCGATACATTGTAACCTGCACTTCTTCAGAGCTCTCGGTAACAGCTGAGAAATCGTAATAAATCTCCGTCGTTGGCGAGATAATATTGCGAGAAGGTGAGATTCACGTCCGTAGAGCGCATATCCGGGAATTTGAGAGCGAATGGCAGGGATTACGGTGCGCGGCCACACGCTTTGAAACTTGGTGGTTTTAAGGTGCGCGCGGCGGCGCAAGAGACGTGTCGACCAAACGAATGGTCTTCCTGCTCGCGGAAGCATTTCATGCAAATTTGTCCCAGTGCGATGTCACTCGTACTTTCCAGTCTGCGCAGTAACCAGCGACCTACTTTCCGTTTTCGCGCCCTTCTCGAGAGACGCTCATTCTTTGCACATACAAAGCACGCGGGACTCCTCCGAACGTGTAGCCTACTAGAGCGTTACACGTCGTTAAATATCGCACAAATAATTAAACATCAAATGATATGCTCGCGTCAGCGAGAAAAAGCGTAACGGCTTTAAAATAGGCGTACGTGGAGGTGCGGCACGAATTAATTTATTATCGGATTTCAATACATTTTTGTATTTCATTTAATAATTGTTATGTAAAGTATGCGAATAAAATATGTAAAACGTGAAATTAACTGAGGAAAGCAGCAAGTTCTTTTAATTATACTCTCGCTGTTGCATTCGCTATTTTCGTTTTCACTTTCATTCTCATATTTCGTACTTTCATGGCGGGCGCGCGTGCATGTGCGACTTTCAAACTCCGAGTTACTCCATTTAGCCGCGTCACTAAGAATAACCTGCGGTTTTTACGAGCGTGTTTCGAAAAATTTCTCACATACATAGCGAAATGAAGCGCGGCAGGTGCGAAACGTCGCGGAGAGAGCGCACGTGCGCGTATCTACCGCCGAAAATACTGCCGATCGTATCGCGCCGTGTCACGCGAACCACCCGGATTTTTATTAACGTACCGACATTACGACGCGCACCCTCTCGTCGCGCCCGTATTCTTCTTTTCCCCTCTATGGGCCGCGAGGTGCGTGTGTGGCGATCTAAAATTAGGATGATACGTTTCCCACGTCCCTATCTGCCGGTCAATTACCACCCTCGTCGAGCGCCTCGATAAGGATTCTTCGGCTAATTGCAGCGGGGAACGGGCGAAGTTAACGTGTCACCATTTTATAGCTGTATCGCTTTATTCCTCGCTTGCGTGGCCCGAATTCGTGCCTCTGCCGTATTTACGCGCACGCGTGACCGAACCAGCAAATGCTTACCGTTTGAAGCGTACACGCTTTATCGCTCGGGATTATCTATGATGGATTTTCGGATATGTAACTGTTTAAAAACCCGTGTACTCAATTTTCATGCAGCGATCGTTCTACCGCGTATGAATGATTGCAGAAAACAATTTGAATATTCCATTCGTATGTAACGCACGGTGTTTGGATTTAAAACGATGTTAGAATTTTTAGCTGGATAAACGAAACCCTAGGAAGGGAAAAAATTCATAGATACCTCTCGTAGATACAACGAGTTATATTCTATATTTTTTTCCCCATTTTTCCCGCGAGCTTAATGAGTAAATCTCTGTGTCCCGCATAAATGGTAATGTCCTTTTCCACAATCGGCATTACTTTTATTTCTAATACTTCTTGTCTGTAATATTTCTAGTTGTAATCGTATCACAATAGGATTCATAGAAATGTATAAGCGACTAGCTAAAATGACTGTCTTTGCTCCGAAATAATGCGTCGCGTCGAACGAGGACAAGTGTCAAAGGCCATGTGCAGGTCAACAAACCCGTCGCTGATACGAAATACGTTCTTAACGCGTGTATTATAATATAAAAAATAACAGATGTTCCCTATTGTATTTCAAATCAATAATAATATCTCATGTTCTGAACTCTGCGTTATCTCATATTCGCGAATTCATCTTTCAGCGCATTTAAGATTAATTTCACTTGATTGAACGAACGTTTTATCTTCTGAGGTATATTGCAATTTAATTAATGTGAGAGATATAGATCAAATAAATCTATTACATTAATAACAAAGTTTTTATGTCACACAAATCACTTAGTTCTTTTATTTAATAAAAATTTAAATCATCGATTAAATCTTTTATTTCAAACAAATAGTTAAATCTACTGTTTATTTAAAGAATAAAATGTATCTATGTTTTAATAAATAAAATATTTATACAATATATAATAAATGAATTTGTTATTGTTACTTTCCTTTCCTTGTGACACAGTTTTAACCAAATTGAAAAGTTGTGCGACATTAATAAATCAATCATTGTTATTTTAGTGAATTAAAAAATAAAATAAAAATATACGCAAAAAATGCCAGTTAATCTTGCATTTTCCTATTTTATTCAAACAATATCTCTCTCTCTCTCCCTCTCTCAGGACAAAAGTTTATATTATTACAAAAATATATTAATTTTTATAAATACCTTAGAAAAGTATAGGAAGATTAATAATGAGCGCGTCTTATTTCTAGCTTACAACAGCCGCAACAACTCCATCACAAAAGAATCGTTCAAAACTTTTGTATATCCCAAATAGGGGCAGCAACGAGAATACATCCCGCGCGAGGAAGAAGAAAACATTTTAAATTTGGCTTCGTGAAAGGCACGTTACTGAACGAGGCTCGGTTCGGTAGGGCGGATGGAAAGTTTAAGAGGAAGAGAAGCCCGAGTCGCGCGCAAATTGAAGCTGGGATTAAGACGTCGGGCGAGATTAAGGTTTCCATGTTGATTAATTTAAATAGTTCCGCCGTCGCTCCGCGGAGAGACAAAAGCATACCCGTAACCGTAGCTACACAGAGCGCGGCCGAGGTACGTAGGGAAAGGATGCATGGTAAACAACTTACTTTTCACAGTGCAGAGGCGACCTGGAGAATTAAGGAACGTAATACAGAGTTAAACGAAGCGCACTTGGGTGTCGACCTGCTTTAACCGTGAATTTGTTCGGATTGAGATGTACTCCTCCATTTTTTCTGTCATTTACATCTAATTTTAACTCCCTGGAACGCAGCAGGAGTTATTTTCATTATTAAACAAACAACAGAAAGCATAAGAAAATCTGTATCATGGGAAATCAGGTAGCAGTTGAAATGAAAGGTAAAAGATTGAAAAGGGAGGCACTACGTTTCGGTACTCTTTGAACAATAAATTTCTTGAGGTCTTATCAACGTTCACCATAATTCTCCCGTCACCGGTCGTCTTGTTCTGTAAAATACATTGCCGATATTTCGAAGAAAATGCTGCGAATTTTTTACGCTTTACGCTCTATAAAAAAAAATTATGATATCTCGGTGTATTCTTTTAATCTCTTCATAACGGTTTGCGAAATTGATTTCAAATCTTTGTCACTTTGTCTAGTTTTTTGATATGCTTTTACAAATGTGCACAGAGTAAAAATATTTTTGATATTAGAAAGTAAAAAAATAATAAAAGTACCTATTTACCAAAAGATACTATTTTGTAAAGAAGGGATGACAATTCAGTAAAATGAATATTGTTAGCAGATACCGATAGCAGACAGTAAAAAATTGTGCAAATTGAACTATTTTAAGTAATATAAAGGACACATCCAAGCGTAGTTAATTTTTCTAACGATGTTATGTCGCCATAGCTTATTTTTCTTGCAAAACTCATAATACTAATTGTATTTGCAAAAATAAGCTTGATATAACTTTA
This sequence comes from Vollenhovia emeryi, assembly GCF_000949405.1. Lineage (NCBI taxonomy): Eukaryota > Metazoa > Arthropoda > Insecta > Hymenoptera > Formicidae > Vollenhovia > Vollenhovia emeryi. The sequence continues at coordinate 1,663,781 of NW_011967208.1, read as the reverse complement.
AAATTCTTTCTCGAAAACAACATTAATTTTTCACGGGCATCAACAATGATTGCCATTTCGATCGATTCTGTAGTTACAAACCGATAGCAGAAATAGTAAAGCAAGGAGAGGTAAGATGGAACGTTCAAGAGAAAAATAAAAAGACGGAGAAGGAAGTCTTTATCGCCGGTCAAGTGTAGCGAGTGTCTTTTTTAATCACGTTGTTGCAGTTAATAAGCGATAAATACTATAGAAAAGCGATTGTCTTCTTTCGCGTATCATCCGAAATACGACCAAGACTGTATCCGTTTATTCTAGCTAAGAAAAAGGTAAAAAAAAACATATTACTTTCTTTGATATCGATGTACAGATCGATATTAAGCTTATGATGTCTGTAATGTAATCTAAAAAGAGGAAACGATAAACTTACGAAAATAGCGATTTAAAAATGTTATACACCTATCGCATTCCCGATTGATAAATAAAATTTATAAATTAATAGATAAAATTCGTCACCTTACTCTTAATCTTTATTACATATAATATTTCGCAGAGATAACGGGGGGAAAAAAATAAAAGCCACCAGTATGAATTTCTACAGCTTGAACAGTTAGGAGTGACAGATTGAAATAATTCGCACGTTTCTTTAAAGATGTAAAATAATCTCACTACAAGCGCGAGTAAATATAGAAGCCATGCAGAAAGAATTTATTTGATTTTTCCGAAATATCGAGTGTTATATATTTAGTACTGGGAAAAGTTGGCGGTTTTCTCCGAGCACCGAGCTATCGCGATCGGTGTTCTCGGCGGATTCGGTCGTTAGCAGTCTTTAGAAGGAAGTCGGGGTAAGGCGTAACGGATGGACGACGAGTAAAAGGAAGGATGGAACGAGGGAGGAAACTCTCCTTCGCTCTCTCGGACAAGGGCCGCGCGTGTTCTTTTAGCCGCGTTGCCTCAGCAACAGAGTACCTTCCGTCTCACTGACCTGCTGTTTCCGGTGACACCTATGGCCCTTCCTTCTCTCGTCATTTTGCCGAGACTGGTACGCGTTTTCTCTCGAGAAGAGAAAGAGAGGTAAAAGTATACGGCCGATAATAAAAAAAAAAACTGCGAGAGAGCGTTAAGGGTCGATGCGATTATCGTTCGGAAGTGACGGCGTCTTTGGATAGAATTTTCTATTTCTGTTCATCAATTTCTGTACGTAATGGTCTCGTATCCTTTATGATTAAGGAGATCACGTAATCACCGTTAGAAGATCGCTGGGGCAAATTGCACGATGATATGTCAATAGAATGCCTCGTATATACCGAGGTTGAATTATCACAAGTGGGCTTTACACGACGGTAACAATGTTGTCTTATACCCGGGTACTTTGCCGATAGGTGGGATTCAAAATAGAAACGCTATCGTGCGGCGTAAGTATAGAATGAGATCGATACCCCTGAGTAGAGTTCAAGATCCTCGAGAAAAGATCGACGAACTCGCGTGACTACCTATGAATGCGTAATGCGAAGCAAAAATCCCGTGTCAATCACTACAAATATTATAGTTAATTAATATTCCGTAAGACCATGCGAGACAGGTGGTCGCATGTCTGTACGCTGTACAGATATTTCGTAATTCGGGGGAGCAAATTAAACGAGAGAACCTCTTAATACTGGCATGCGACATAAATTGGATAATCCAAGCTGCGAGCGATGTTTCATAAAGCATCGATATCATTTTATTATTCATATAATCGCGCTGCAATTGCTTGACGTAGGTACCTATTTCAAATCCTTATACGCGATAGACTAACGAAGAGACACTTTTTCTGCGAGAACGCCACGCAATTAACGTGACTGCGCCGCTTTTAAATTGCTCGTGTGCTCTTCTTCTCGAAAGGTCAATTATAAGCAGAAATATTTTTCTCGTACTTATAAAGTCATATAAAATAAAATAGCAATGAGAGACATCAGCTACATTAGGCGAAGTCGCTCAGAAACATTCCGCGTGCGAGCGATGAAATATGAATTGCGGCACGTAGTGGGCCATTAGCTGCTTGAGAAAAGAAAGTAGGAGGAACGCCGAGGGACGGTAATGAGGTAGAATAAAGAGCGAACTAATTCGAAATTTCGTGCGCGTCACCGACGGCGATCGACCGGCACGCTTGGCGCGAGAGGAGACGGAGGAGCGAAATGGAAATGCCGGGACGGGGCCTGTTCAACATTCTAAATATTTTAAAAGTTCAACTCATTTGAATTGGAACATCTTTAGACGTGTCTCTTTCTCTGCCTCCCGCTCTTTCTCAACCGCCTCCCATCGGTCGGATCGTCACGGAGTTCCTTCTGTACTTATCGCGCTTCCTACTGCGCCCTCGGCCGTCTTCTCTTCCCGACCGATTGATTTAGACTCTGGAAACTTTTCGCACTCGAGTTCTGTCGCGGGCGGCATTCCTCGTGACCGCGGGGAAAACGGCCTCTGGCTCGTTTAAAGCGCTTACGCGTAAAAAATCATCCCCGAGCGCAGGATGCATTCAGTGGTCTGTATTTATATAGCGTGAAAAAAAAAACTTTAAAAGCGTTATACAAAAGAGAGTAACTTTGGGAAGATATTTGTTAATAAATTCGATGATTGTTTTTGTAAAAATTACACCTTTGACTTTTGAGCCACGTGAACCCGTAGTAAACGCGACGATAATGAAAGCCGCGAGGCGCGATATACGCGACGGTCGAAAACCATCGAACGTCACGATGTGTTCACGGTTTCCGAGCGAATCAGTCGCGGGCCATCGATTCTTTGTAGCTGCTAGGGCTTAATTCAGCCACGTAAAACCCAGCCAGCGGGTAAAACCGATAAGGCTGACCGATTTGCTGCTCTAGCGAGAAAAATCCGCTTACTCGTTCGCGCCCTTGCGAGAATCTACGCCACGTTATTCCGTCCGGTTGGAATATGGATGTGTCACATTTGCGAGTCGCATGGCACGAGAGCCGACGTCGCACATTCGCGTATACGGATTGGCGAAATTCGCGGGAGGTGCGCACTAACTCACCTGGTCACGGTTGGCGTGGAAGCGACCCCCGGGGAGCGCGCTGGATAACTCCGTGGACTTCCTGACATCAAGTACTCTGCAACACACAGCGAAACGTTTGTCCTTAATGCTCTGCTGCATAAAGTCACACTCGGCGATCGAGTAACGCATCAGTCTTGCGCCGGTTAACGGCGATACAAACGCCGCTTTGCAAACTATCAGCCGCGAGTAACCACGACGCGCGATTACGTATGCCCGCTAACGCTTTACTCAACGCCGGTGTGACGATTCGAGACCCATTGCGATTTCGATAAAATCGACAATCGTAATCTCAATAATTCTGGTTAACGATAATTGGGTAATTAGCACGAAAATCATGTTCTTCAATTGATCCGACGGTAATGCGGATATTCCGTCTGCATCATATTCTGCCCTAAAGTATAATGTAGCGCGAAGGGAAATTCTTCGATACATTCCGGGCGTGTTCCAATTTTCTGTGCATTTGATTCATAGCTGCTGCATACTGCGGCATTTCGCTGAAACATATGCCGCCGTAACTACTGCTTAATTACTTAGACAGGTAACAGGATCTGCGGCGGACGCAGATATTCCTCTACTCTCGGCAACTTGACCTGTGTCATGCGACGAGATAATTGAGTTTATTAAACGCAAGTTGTTCTCGTATTCGCAAGTGCTTTAACCCTGTTTCGAGTCTAGTGTCTGCGGAATTATTTAAATGGAACGATCAAAACGGATGCGTGCTTACACCGTTTCTAATTACGCCCGTGCGTTTTTAAAACGCCCCGCGAAAACGATCGACACGAGGGCAGAAATTGAGGAGCGCGTCAACCGAATTAACAATGCGCTTTAATTAGTCGAGGGTTTGTGTCGAAGATGTGCGGACTACGGGAACAGACAAATCGGAAGAGTGATAAGTGCAATCGTCGAGGCGAATTCGTAAAGGCCCTGGTATCAACGAGTAGCGACGCGCGCGCATGCATAATTAATTTTCAAACTTTCTTTCCTGCCCGATGGCAGGCTGACGTTGCCATTCGATTTAGCCTTCGTTCGCCGTGCGTGGTCTCCGGTCTGTCGGTTCGTAGCGTCATGCATATTCTAGTTGATGGGTCGTCGCGAGCTGCCTTCCTTTTATCTGTATAGTTAATGCGTTCATGACTAATGTAACCGTCAGTGACGTCCTGCTATCGACCGCAGTCGTCTGACGCTCTCGCCTTGGTCGCCGCCGCGAGATCGCCAAATCTCTTTATCGGATAATGCTTAATTTTCTCTCTCCGTAAACGTCATCGACGACGAATACTTCCGGAACATTTAACATTTTGCTGTTGTATACACGTCCGTATTGTGTACCGTCGGTTTTTGTTACATACGCCAAGCGTTTAAAGAGATATATCTCTTTCCATTCACAACTCCACACAAAGATAATCCAACCGGGATGTATTCTATCTTTTAACAGAAACGATAACAAGCTCTTTTTGTCGAGCGATTGTAACGCAAAACGAATATCTTCTCTACGTTGGAAGAGAGATTTTCACACAACGCGAAAATTGGCTGTTGAATCAATAACAAGGCTGAATATAATGGAAGTTAGTGAGTGAGCCTGGAGGAAGAGGCTGCAAAATAAAAAATAACAAGGATAGTTTGTTCGTTCGTTTACTTTGATATACCGACCTTCTACACCGGTTTTGGCCCATAAGACTCTTCTAACCACCGCTTTCACCCTCTTATTTCTGCAGCAATTTGTCACTGTCTACGCCCCGAGGATCTTTACTTTATACACTGGATTCTAAGTATAACTCACTACGCACTGATAAGGAGCATCATTATATTGTTTTATATCGACTACTGTGTTTACATCTTTATAATAAAGTGTTGAATCCTTTTGCAATGTAACAAGTCTCTGCACTCGAATCCTGCGTTCCAACAAGCCTGCCCAACGTTTAATCGTAGCTATAATGCAAAGTGCGATAATGACGTGCGGCAATTCGTTTGATGGCATACGCACGAAAGAGGCAAACACATTGGCGCGAAGCTGCCACCGATCACACACACACACACGCACACCACCGATTCAACCTTAGATCGGGTTCGCTGGCGGAATCTGGGAAACGGGATCGGAATCGTTGTGTCATCGACACGGCCTTGCAATTCGTCACTCGCAACCTCAAAGGCTCGCTTGCAATACACAGGATGTAACGTTTCCTTTGTAATTCCGAGCATAAATTGGCGCGTGTCAGATGCGAATGAGTCGATTCCGTTGAACCGCGCGCGCGTCGGTAGGTGGATAGGTTTAGGTACAGAAACCTCTATCGGCCGGAGAGTCCTGACAGCTGGGAGCACAAAGCGACGGGTTCATTCTCGCAGGGCGAGAGGTTGGTTGCCAGGCTGCCGAGGCTTAGCAGCCATGCCGGCTACCGTTTGTTTCGTCCGGTAGTCATGGTGATAACACGGAGAAGGTGGGCGCAACTGATCGAGGGTTCTCCGATATCTCGCATATTTTCTAGCAGCCACCCTCTCGGCGAAAGCGACGCTCCTGGCTCGCTGGACCACCCATCGAGAATATTAACGCCCACGAAGGGATGCGCCGCATGCCTCTGTCGGGGTACTTTCGGAAGAAATAAGCTGTGCCGAGTTGCAAGCGCGAGTGCAGCGAACATATCCCCCGACAATGCCATTCGAATGACAGTAAGTCACCATTGTGTAAGGATTTGCTATTTTCATATTGACTTCTCCAAGATATTTGCATATTGACTTCTCTGAGAAGACGGTAACTCTTCTTTTCCAAGTACACTAACAACGACGCAAGGCTGTCCTTTAATCGTGACAAAAATTCACTATGATTCACGTTTAGATTTTCAGAAATTTTACAGTTAATTAAAAAATTTAATATACACCCGATTGTAAGGTAAAACGTGATTCATTTAACGTCATTATTGCGAAAACGTTGCGACGCAATTTCATCAATCTCACTTCTATTATCAGGACTTTGTATATTTCTTTGTGTGGAAGCGCAGAAAATTTTTTTGCATAAGCTAAATATCCTTATCGAAGCTCGACGAACGATGCGATCAAGTTAGTAATGAGCGAACATTATCGTCTTGCGATCCTTAAGGGAGATTTCAATTTCTCCTTTACAGTCGCTCTGAGAATACTTGCGAAGTCTTCCCTCATCAGTATTTGTTTCGGCCGATTTTAGAAAAATTCTCTCCGAAACGAGCCGCTCGTCGGCAGGGAACGATCGATTACGTTCTATCTACGGGAACTCAAGTCTGGCCGACCCATCTTTCGCTCGAAAAAGTGTCATTATCTGCTAATGGCGCGGCAGCAACTAGGTCGATGCGCTTGGTCGGTTAATGACGTGACTTTCGCATTTTACCGATGGACTATACCGATTTTATCTACGTGCTCCGATTTTACCTGATGTCCTCCAGAAGATTCGCGAGGGCCGCGAACATCCCCGTCCCCGGACGAAAGTTATTTAGGGGTTAAGGTCGTTTTTATTGCCGCGCCGCATTCTTATCGCGTAACTTTGTTACTTCCAAGGGTCCATTCGCTGCGAGGCAAAATATCTCCGGGAGCTTCGCGAGAGACAAGCCCGCGCGAAATATCCTCGTGTAAGAACACCGCCGACCCAAATACGTCGCCGTCAGAACGTCGTCAAAGAGAAACGAGCATTATCACGGTTACGATAACTGAACTGGAAATTACATAAGCGGAATTATGTAAACAACGTAAATCCCATCGCGATAATCTTTTCTCGCGTTCGGGTCGCTGACAGAGCGTATACCGAGTTCACCGAAGAAGCGCGCAATTTAGTAGATCGGCTGGCACTCTAGGCTCGAGAAGGGTTTTTCTTTCTCGTAATCGAGGGCGTACGGTCGACTGATTTTGTTCTTCATTTAATCGCTGCACACGGTTCTCTTGACGAAGACGGGTGAGCGATATTCCGGGTGGGGAAACTGGATGTCGAGTAGGGACGATCGAGACCGAGAGACGAAGACGGCTGGAAATGTCGGCGAATTCGGGAGAGGCAACGGAAAACAAGAGTGATAACGAGAGTGATAACGAAAGTGATACCGCGGGAGTGACAGGGCGTTGTTAAAGCGACAGCCGAAAAGGGCCAGTGACTGGTGGTTGCAGAAGGGGTAGAAACACAGTTAGAAAATGGAATTTGAGGGCGAGTCGAAGCGAGGCGAGACGAGACGAGGATAGGGGCGAAAGGCACGTAAAGACAAGGGAAAAAGATCAGAGATAGGTACGTAAGTCCCCTGGATGGAGTGGATACAGTTGAGTCTGAGGGTTTCTTGGTTGTTGGGTGTTTGGCTGTCGGCCAGGGAATCTCTGGAGCGCGACGGTTACCTTTTTCTCCGTCGGGAGGTCTCTTCGACCTTATACACCACGGCGAGCGTACCGTCTTTCCGGAATGTCAACTGTATAAGTGTACGGGTGCGCCGGCGTATACCCGATATGTGTTGCCGGAGTCACAGTCCGCACTTTCGAAAACTCGTCCACTCTAGATCTCTATACTCTAGGTCTAGACCGGGGAGCAACCCTTCCACGTTTTATTACTCATATTCGATTTGACCTTACACGCTGCACGCTGCTAAACTCCGTGCGGTCGTAAGTTAAAACCGCATCGCTCATGCCACCTACGTCTGATGTGGTTTCTTGATCGACTTTCCCTTTCCTTTTTTTCCCCCATCGCACATTCACGAATGAATTCTCGGAAATTATGATATATCACGAAATGAAGCTATATCCTCCTACGAGCACAGAAGTATGTTTTGTTTCTCGGGTAAGATCAATGGCTCGCCTTCTATCGCTTCGCGTTATGCGAAAAATCAAGGGAATAACTTTTTAATTTCTTCCACAGACTAGCCGTCCGTATTGTTTCGCTCTCGGTACAGAAGATTGAGCTCTGTTCTACTACGTGTGCCGTGCAATCATCTATCATCTGTCCGCGCAAGTCGTAAGTTTTTTCATTCACTCCGCTTTCCGATGCCGCGTGTTGCAACATACATTCTTATATCGCCAAAGCGTATAACTATATACTCAGAGCCATAAACCATAAACGTCCAGGCTCTCGCGATCAAACGGTTTCGCGAGGACGCTCGATTCTTTACGAAAGTAAAGTATTACGTACGCCGAAGACAATATTTCCAGAGATTGGATTTGGAAGATTCAGCTACGGGGAAGGTGCATATTTCGCTAAGACAGTTTGCTGCGTCCGGGAATAAGAGAATGTTACATTGACAATGTCGATTTCTGCTGGTCAAGCCTGATTCGAGATTCGACGTCATAAATGTCATAACGTACCGGACGACTTATCGAAAGATCAGAATTTGCTTGCAAACAAAACGTAAGTCGTGTACGCAGATAAAACGCAGTGCGGCCAATAATCATAAAGCAAAGCGTATACGCACGTACATTTCTTGACACTCCACTGATGTATAACCAAGAGGTGCGAGAATACGGACGGTGATTAAGTGTGCGTAAACATAAGGGTTGATTAACGATAATGGCGATGTGGGACAATTTCCGATAGCTTGTCTCTCGATCGCGCGAGGGATACTTTAGCACAGGGGGGAACGGACAAACTGTCGGCACATTGTGCAACGTTACGAACGCCAACCCAACGGGACGCTGGACGTCGGAGGTAATCCAGGGGGATGCGTGCCCGAGAATTCTGATCAGCGCTTTACCTCTTACAGATCCCGCCAATGTGTTATTACTGTTAACACCTCTACTTCGTGTAATACCGCGTACATCATTGCTCCGAACGACAACGGCGCCCACGATCTCAGTCCACGGACGTACGGTTTCGATGATACGCCAATAGATGCGGCCGTCATTATTGCTTTCATTCCAGATGTCATACACGTGCCGGGGCTGTCCGCGTTGTTTTCAACGAGAAGATAATACTTGCAAGATACATCGTACGAGAACGACGGGAACTGCGTATTCCCGAGAATGTATCGCATTCTTGACGCGCGCTATCGTGGATCGTAAAGTTTATGGAGAATTTATTTTCCACCGAGCGACCCGAATACAAGAATAGAATTGTAAGTAATTGTCGGTCACGTTTCATATTCTTTAATGCCGTTATTTCGCCAAAATCACACTCCAGTAGTCTGATAATACGACGACGTCTATTTTTATCGCTTGAAATTGTACGGGAAATAATAATCTAGTTTGATCTTGAAATTCATGGAGAAAGATACCACGTAGAGACAGAATTACGCTCGAACAATTGTCTATTTTCTCTTTCCGTCGAATGTGGTTTTTCGTTCATCGTACACGTTCGCGTCGTCTGTTATCATTTACAACGAAATTCTCACCACAATGCCTCGATCTTCTTCGAAGAAGCGAATTTATCGCTTTGCTTTGAGCAATCCTGACTTGTCCTGATCAAACGTCTGCTCTCGCAAACATCTCGCGGGCATACTCGGATCACTAATGAATGTTTGGTGAAGTTCATATGTGTCATCGACCGCTCTCTGAGATCGTAATGTACAAAGAAAGTATTAGCGACATTGATCGCTTAGCAAATTTCATGTCTTGTTATATTTATATTTTTATGAAAACGTTATTAGTTGTTATTGTGTATTCATGTTGAGTAAAATCAGACGAGAAATCTCTTGATTTAAATTAGACAACAGTGATTTCTCGCAGGTACATAGAGTCATGTAACGATTCACATATCACTATAGAATTGCGTAATATAAAAAGTAATAAGGGAAGAAATGTTAACGTTATAGTCGATACGAGTCCTTGCTTATCCTCCTTGTGATCCTTACTATCTTGTACAAACTATCGACGTTGCCAATATCTAGAGGGTTGATCTTGGCTTGGCGGGTAATGAATGTTTATTAGGGCAGGATCCGTTGACGGATCTCCGTAGACTCGAGACGGATCGATATGCGTTGGTCTAGACGTTCGTGCCTCGAAATAATTGGTTGACTCTGATCCTGCATTCTGTGTTCGTGAGAGGTAAACATTTGCGATTGCCTGCGCATCAAATACGTCCACGTACCAACATGAATCAATAAAGCTGGTCAAAGTCAGTTTAAGGAATATTCACGGACATTGTTTCAAATTCGAATTTTCTGACCAGATGGGGAAATGAGTTTTTCTTATCGTTTTGCGATGTACTTGTTCGTGCGCTTCTTTATTGAATATTATTTCCATATCAACGATATCAATTCGTTCTGTTTAAACTAAGAAATCCATTTGCTCAGTTAATATAGTTCATGTAACTTTTCATCAATGTAGACACAGGAACAATTGCATTTGTATAAATGACAATATAAATTGACATCTACTGTTCGCTATTATGTACCACGTGGAAGAGAGAAGTAACTAAAGTTTAACTAGCTGCTCAGTGAAACGGTCTCGTTTTCTTCATCAACTCAAATTGCAGGAATTAGCTTCTGGCCCCTGTCCAGATTACTTTGTATTCTCCACCGCGTCGTGTCTCATTTGATTTGCGTGATATGTTAATTTCGAAAACGGTGGACGAGTGATAAATAATGACGGATAGATATTTAAAAATCAGTGCAGTACGTAATATCAATCTTGGATAAAATTTTTTAATGATATTCAATTTTTCTTTTCAAGGTAATAATTTACGTAACGCGGCAAATTAACATATTTAATTTCACTTTGAACGGGCAATATCATCGCGCTAATGGCGTAATTATCCAGTAATGCTTTAACTGAGGAACGGATAACGCATCGGCCAGTGTGGCGCGCGCGCTCAAACACACACACGTACGTACACCTGCATACATGTATATATGTGTGTGTGTGTATATATATATATATATATATATATATATGCAAAATTACAACGAAATTGCAGCGAAAGAATTGATACGTAGTGCGTTAAATTCAGTTACACGGTAGTGTCAGTGTGCATTACGGCCAGCCAAATTTCTCGTATCTGACCAAATTCGAGTGACCAGGGGGATAAATTGTTGCACGCTTTTCGCAGAGCGGCTGCCGGAGAATTGTGCATTTGCGTCACGTAACCTGTTTTACGTTAGCGCTTTTGTTCCGCATGAATCTTATTAGCGCCAACCATTTTACAGGAAATTGAGTTAAACAGTTTTCTGCATTAAAGCTTTCGCTTTCCTTTCGAGTCGCTATTGGCCTACAGGAAGTCGTGCAGAAGATCGTGATTGGGAAGGGAAAGGGTTAATAAAGTAAAAAAAAGAAAATAAAAAATGTCATTAAAACGCTACATTCGCTAAATGTTTTAAAGAGGAATCGTATGTATAGATTATGTATGGAATACTCTCTATTATCACCATCATTTGTCATGAAATCGGCTTACATATCGGATTGAACACGCATTACGTAATTCAATTATTACGTAGCAAAGTTCTGCTCGAAAAGAATTAACCAGCAAATGTAGTTAAGGACGAAAATGATTATGAAATAATAGTATCAAGTGAATAAATGTGTTTTAGAATAAAACTTAAAGTTCAAAAGTATTTCAATCAATATAATCGTTAATAATTGTAGAAGTTTAATATGCTATTATCGTTTTTAATATTTAATGTGCACAAAGGTGCGTTTAATGTGCAAATTGTGACATCGATTTAAAAAACGTTGACATAAATATGCGAATAATGTTGTTCGATCGAATGGATCAATTTAATGTCCAACAAATGCGATGTCTGACAAAGTACTGGCTATAACTACTTTATCTAACAGGGTTCGTCGTAGGTTAAATTAGTTTGCTCTACATCCCCAAAAAACACGCGATGTAGTTACTGCTTAACATAGTTATATCACAGTAACATGTTGTCTAAGTATATATAATGCAGAGGATAATTCCTATCATCTTCATAAACCGCACGCATGTATTGATCGTAACGTGAGTATGCGTGGTATAGGGTGGTCGGGAAACGTAGGAATTAATAACCAAGGTGAATATTATGATCACACGGTTGGTTGTTCTACTAAAAATTTAAGTGAGGATCTAATTATGAAATTACTTAACATTGAAGAGAGACCACAACATATTCAGATAAATTAAATTTCCAAAGCATAAGCTGAGCAGCCGTTATTTCGCAGCAAATGTTACATAAGCGAGCTTAAACAAAATATTTGCAACGCTACTGCTGAACGTTACCGATGGGAAATTATAAAATCATATATAATACAATAGCTACCATTTAATTCTCGTCGAGTTTTACAACGCGCAACACGCTTTCAAGAAAAATATCGTAGCTTCTGCTTTTCGATGTCCACGTTTTATCGGCTACCCTATAGCGTGAATTCGCCAAGTTCATATAATAGACGACAAATATATATGCAATATGATTTTTGTTTGCCGAGATGAATTCTGCCAACGCTGCACAACGAGCAATAGCGGCATGGAGACGAAAGAGATCGAGCTTGAGAGAGGGATGCGAATTGAAAGACTCCACTTTAGCATCCCCGACCCCGTCCTTCCCGCCTACAAACACTGGCACTTCTGCTACAGTTATAGTTGCAGTGTGCGACTATGTGGGACGCAAAGACGAAGTCGGGGAGAAACGGGTTGGCGCGTTTTTATTTACGACCTCACCCAATGAAATAACGGCTGCGAGGGGGCGTGCAATTGCCTTCTCATCTCGGCGACCCACATAAGCACTCATTGGCTCTCTCTAAAAACGTTAATTGCTTGGTGTTAATAAAGGACCGCTCCAACGTTTCGTCCACTCCGATAATTCCATTCTCGTTTCAATTCGAATTAAAACAAGAAAAAATATTTCACCGTCGTATTTCTAGGAGTTTTCAATCGCGATAGGATTGTCGGTGCCGAAAACGATCGAATGAATTATTGGATTGTTTATCGTGTGCTTGCGCAGTGTTCGTCAGGAAGATCGCGACGTATCGCGTTATGAAGAGAATTCCGAACATGTTCGTCGTTCGTCGAGTTCGCCCGTAAGCATCGCTTTTTGGGCTAAACGTTGGAGTTGCCTTGTCCGAAACTTTTCGACCGTGTTGTGTCGCTTAGACAGGCAGTAGGGGCAGAGAATTATTCGACGCTCACCGACAGACTGCCATGGTTGTTTGCCGAAGTGAATGTAGAACGATCAATGTGAAGCTTCCTGCCCGCTGATGGCTGCACCGTTAGCCATTAATGTTCTCATCAACACTCGGACTACTCTATTTTTTGTTCCCCCTTATACGACTTATTTTCGTATGTTTTTGCATTACTCTAACAATTTCTCTAGTCTTTTTACTTTTATAATATTGTCATACACTAATGCGACACAAACTGTAAAACTGAACAAATAATTAATACGTTATACCTGTATTCCACTTATAAATCAATGTAATAAATGGATTAGATTTTATTGGACTTGGAAATTCAAAAAGATTTTATTTGTATAAATAGGATGCAAATAGAAGATTATATTCGTGTATAATCTAAGTGTGATAAAGAGTACAGAGTTTTTATTCTCGCAACTCATTATTGTTAATGAACCGGATGATGATAGAGCATGAATAATATATATGATAATAGTGGCGCTCACTTCATCTTCAGAATAAATAAAGGGCAAATCACGAGTACATTATATCTCATTTGCAATGCATGTGCGAGATTCTTATCGATTGTAATTTCGTTTTAAATAAGAGAGTTAAGTTTTTGCGCAGAATATTTATATTGCATTTTACCCTGATTTATTTCATTTATTTCATCCTTGCCGTACTTTCTTATTACAAATAAATGTAATGTCCTCTGATATCATACCACTCTGAATTATTTACACGTAAATAATTTTAAATGTACCCGTTAATTCTTTCATTTTTGAATAAAGTAACAAAGACACACAAGATACTTGTATCCATGTAGCTGGAAAATTGGAGAAACTCCGAATTTTTTGACAATTCTTCTTTATATTTTTCCATTCCTTTAGATACACCCTGCTAAGCAATAAAGGGGCCAATCGATTTTCTTAAATTCAATTAGACACGACATATTGCAGATGTGCCTCGTCGAGGACCACGCGGGTGGTCCGTGCCTCGATTTCATCTCGAATCGCCTCGCGGCCGTGAAAACGTTTACACCATGAAAAACGCAGCTGAATTCCGCCTCCCTCCACGAGATTGCATTAATTCCACGCGCGACACGTAACCCTAGCAATAAAGTGGCGTAATTGCCGATGCGCCCCGTGCCCCTTTTGGGCGTCGAGGAGGAGGAAACTCCCGTCGGCATCGGGCGCGGAAAGTACGCACAATATATACGGGGAAAGGGGTCATCGACGGTACAAATCCACCCCGACATATCCCACACGCAGGCAGACAGTGGGTCGACTTATGCGAGCCACGTGCACCATTCTAATTTGCTTACGAGCTACGGTCTTAAGGCACAATGCGCCACGGGCTCCGGGAATACGTGCGTCGGTCGGCCGTACGGACAATGCACAATGTGCCCTACACTTTCGCCCCCGCATTGTTTCTCGAGTTCGCGAGTCCAATGATATCGCCATAGTTTTGTCACCTACGTCCGCACGATTGCGGTCCATTCTGGTTAGCGGAACTAATGTAAAGCGCATGAGAAAGGATGCGAATAACTTATTTAACGATCCAACTCGCGGGCGAATGGCAGTAAGTTTTTGTTTTAATCGCCCACAAATATATCGCGCATCGCTTAAAAATATTTGCCGGTATCAGGAAATATCCTTGAAAGCGGTAAATTAATGTAAAGTAGGCTCGTCTCTTTCTATTTATCTAAGATCCTGCTAGTATAATGGCATGGAATGTTAATATATTACAATTATATATTAAACACAGTTTATATATTACGCGTATATATATATTAACGTTTTCATATTAAAAACAGTAATATAAAGAAATTAGCGTGTGACTGCGATCCTTAGGAGCAAGTCGCCTAAGACAAGATATGATTCCAAAGTTTTTGAGCTGGGAATAGCACTAAAAAGGTTTTATTTTATTCCCTCATTTCGCCCGTAACGTATCTGGTCCAATTTAAATTCCGAGTAAGACCAACGCGGAAAGCCCGAAGGACCTAATATAATTCTGAATACAAGGGGCACCCGGTACGCCTGGGATCTAACTTGCATACATTTGCCAAATAGGCACGTTAACGTTAAGAATAGCGTCTGCATGCTTCCCCGTAACAAAAAGAACGAACGTACCTATTTCTCGTCAAATATATTATGCAACGTTAAAGCGTTATTACGTACGTTATCAATTTACCCCCGAGCTTTGTTTATACTATGGAAATATCTCTTATTTCAGATAATTGATGGTAACGAATCCCGTAATAAAAGTACAATTAAATATAATTTGAACAGACGCATGTATAAACCGCAATAATGCGGTAACACATATGCCTTGGAGCAAAATGAAATTTTGTTTTGACTGGTAATTCTTCAGTGTTACATATCGATCGGATCTGCAATGCAGATTACGATATTCGGGCATGCTCAAGTGAGAATTTTGCAGCCGTGTGCAGTTTTGGCAAGTTACCGTTATGATCCAAGTCACGTTTCTCAATCAAATATACATAAGAATCGTCTACCAAGATTGTTCAATTCAGGTATAATCTGTAACCTTCTGGGAAATCACGTGCACGATAAACGACGTGCCACAAAAGTCGTAATTAACGCGCACGAATGTAAATCGAAGGTTGTACGATTGTTAACTGCCGATATTTACTTGTATTGTGCTAAAGTTAATTCGACGCGCGGTCGTGGTTGCATATAGCAAGCATCCTCTTTATTCCGTACGTACCAACGCGATCTATATCTTCTTGCGTGTAGTAGTGATGCATCGTTGCTGCTGGGTCGGCTTGCGGTAGCAATTGAATCACACGGGCGACAGTTTATGGCCGTACGATGATCATCACGACCAATACAGCGGTCACTTTACTCCGCTATTACTCACTTCCATCTCAAACAGTCGCGCAGGCCACCCACTCGCCACTTCCGGCACACGGTATTGTTCCTGCAAGTTCGGCTGTGCGCAGATTCACGTAGACGTGTGTGCACGCGTGTGTACGAGCGTACGACGCCTGATCCTTCGTGCGCGATGATGCCCTCTCGAAAATGGCGGAATCCCCACGTGAACGCGGGACAAGGTCGACGTCCGTGAGGGAGAGCACGACGAATGTAACGCAATCGCGTCCGAGCGTGCACTCGACGAGAAAAAGCTCACTGCATGCGCCAATTCGGGCACGGGCGTTCACCTCTCGCATTTCGCGCCATGACCCGGCGCTCCATGATTGCGCGCGTGACCACGAGAATCCCGACGTGCTCGCGCAGAGAGCGTTAACGCGTAAAATTCCGTAATTTCGTTGTTCCTCTTTATTCTCTGCGTTTCTCACCGAGAGATTATGTAAATTTCTGTGCCGGCAAAGTCTACGTGGATGTCTCACAACGTACGATTCAGCGAGTCCTCCGCTTTACGTGACGAGAGGGTCCTTAGAAGGACGAGGAAGGGACGGTTCCTCGCGTGATCGCGGCACTTGCCACCCCGAGACGCTGACCCGATTCAAGGTTATGACAGAGGGACAATTGGTCCAGAAGGTAGCGCCAACGGCTCGTCGCGAAGGAAACGTCGATGATGCGGTGCTCCACGGAGGAAACGGAGAGTGCGCGTCTCACTCGTGACCGACGTATCTCACGCACTGCACCCTCTCCCCCCCGCCCGCTCGTTCCTGCCCCCCTTTTTTTTACCGGTGCAACAAAATCAACAACAATGGGGACACGGAGTAAAACGACAAGCCCGATAACATTGTGGCACAACGCACCTCCGCAAGCCGATTCTGCGCAGAGTGTCGGCCGCACATTCGGAGAGGCCGACAGCAGCCACGCTACACGAAGAGGATGTCGGCGATCGTGGCGCCATCCGCGACGGGAGGGGCGTCGGTGGTCGGCGCGGGGGTGGCACGCCGGCTGCCACCCCCGCGACATCCCATCCGCCACCACCTCTGCCCTGTCCCCGGGTCCCCTCGCTCTCGCTCTCGCGCCATCGTACTCCCGCCGCTCCCGCAACCCCATCGACCGTCTTCCCTGCCGTCGTACCCGCGCATCCCCCTGCCGCCACCTTGCGCTCCCCCCGTTCCCTCTCGCTGCGCTCGCTCTATCGTGGCAGCCACCACCGGCTGCGGTATCGATTGGCCCAGTTGTCCCTCGTCAGAGCACGGCAGTCGCTCCAACATCCGAACACGGCCCACCACCGCCTTCTTCGCCTTCATAGCCATCTTCACCTGCCGCCCCCTTTCCCATCTCCCGAACCACCTTCCGCGTTCATCTCTTTTTCGGCGCGCGGTGATACAAATTGCAAAAAGGTATTTCACGCCACTGTGATGCGGCAAGTTGGTAATGGGCAGATTTTTACGACTATCGCTTCCGTCGTTGATCAGGGTGGCACATTTTTTTTTTATCGTAAAGGAGCAACGATTGTATTCGCGAAACGGGACTTGGTATGATGACGTGAACGGTAAAGATAGATTGGATTAACTGCCCATCGATTGTTTGGATAGCGGAAGGGATGTTTTTATGACGTCGCGAGAACGCGCAGTATTGATTAACTTGGTGTGGATGATCCCCGAAACTGATAAGAAAATAGGATTAAAAAGCTGCTTCCCCGTAATCCTGTTATCATTAGGGAGGAGCGGCAAAAATTTATGTGATCAATCCAATACCCGGGTACTGAAATAACGTTATTATTGCTGCCGCGAACAAAAAAAGGGGAAATATATCTATGTATAGGGGCTACTGCCGACCTGAAAATACTTATCCGATAAGTTTGCAAGACTCAATTGAAGATTCTTGAATGATAAATTTTTGATTTAGAATAAAAACCGTTGCAAATCGGTCAATCTGGATAAAGCCTGGGTCAATTTGTATACTAGTTTCGATATCGAGAACGGTAAGAAGGTAAAGGAGGTGCCCAGCCTCGGCACGGAAATACGGGCGAACAGGGCAATGTTCGTCGGCGGTCGTGAGAGTAGAGCGTGGCGGAAAACAGGGGCGAGTATAAACGACAAAGGAGACAGGCATTATTATATGGCGAGGCTCTGAATGCATGACAATGCCAGGCGAGGCCCTCTCTTTCTCTCGCCTGGTCTCCCTCATCTCCGCACCCTCTTTGTCTCCCGGTCGCGCTCCCGGTTACTCCCGCGGGCGCCGCTCAAGCACCGCCGCGGGACCATCGTTTCACAATGCTACGCTAACAAGGTCAGCAATTAATGAATCGTTGGCGATGCGCCGCCAGAAAAATACGCGCATCCAATGGGACCGGTGTATCATTAAGAAGGTGGTACGTCGGGGTATGCCGTTTCATGGATCGCCGCTTCGGATGTTCCGACATTAGCAATCAGCGGCCTTTGAAAGACTTGGCGAGACTGAATACAGATACGAAAACTGTGCACGCAGCTCAAAGTTACTTGGTTTATTTCAGTATCTCTGAAAGAGAGATTACGCTGTAATTTGCGCGCGGGATAATTAGCAGCCTGGTGGTACGAGTTCTAATTAGAGTGTTGATCGCAGAAAAATAATTGGCATTAATATTGTACGCAAGATGCTGGAATCAACAGACGTGATGCGAAATTGAAACAATCAGATATCACTTTTCCGTTTTCATCGCGTAATTTTTGCGTTGGCGCACGTGAAAGGCAACGCGTCAGTAACTGAATATTCTTTTTATAGCCCGTTCATACATTGCTATTATCTGTTCCACGCCAGATGTATTTTTCGTGAAATAGTTTCACATTTTCGAGGCAGTAATCCACGAATGAAACTGTCACCGTTGATTCGTTAAAGCTCCGACTTTATTTCCCGATCATCGGGATATGGTATATATTCTCGGCATGAAGAAGGCTTATATGAACAAATAGTGTCTTTCGGAAAACGATCGTTTTACAGATAGCATAGGAAAACTGTGACGCAACTTATTGCTGGATACGCTCAACCTCGTTTCAGACGTATAATTACGTTGGACGGGTGCGTCTTACTTTTTTCAACTTCACCGCGTTGGGAAATTAAAAGAAACGGTAAACGTTCTCTCTCTGGACGAGATAGAAAGCTAGTAACCAACTATCGAGAAAATCGTAGAATTTTCCCTCAGGAGTGCCGCGTTCAAGAACAGTATATACCTCGAGGGCTCTTACAACGCACTTTTATAGAACGTAACGGCGAGCATCGGTGGGCGGTAAGGTCGAGTTTTAACCTTCCCAATCTTCAGATTGCTTAGCTGCTTTTAGTCGAAGCACTTTTTAGCCAATCACGCAGTAGTACTCCTTGTTGCATTCACTGAGTTCCTCCAGTATTTACGGCAGATTGATCGAAAATTCTTTCTTATTTTCCTAGCAAGCCGCGATTTTCAAAATAAACCGCACACAAAGACATATTAATCCCGTCATTTACCTCGTTCATACCATTTTTCTGATAGAGATCCGAGTATTACGTGGCGTATTTCTGAATGTCGTTCATCGCGTGCAAGCGGGATAATTCTTCTGAAACGAATGCTGATTTCGTTGTATAGTCCAGCGCGGATGGGCGATTCTGAAGATGTTTGAATGATGAATCCAATATCATTCTGGGCTGGGTCGCGGCAGAAGCGAAATACACCCCCGGGACAGAAACCGTTTCCCTAAAATAGACCAATGAGCCGTTCCTGCTCCACATACATCAGGGACTTTGGGGCCGCGGCATGTGTGCGCGCAGCGGAGCAATGCATCATACGTTACAGATTGGTTTTACGTAAAAGAACGCCTATATAATGGTGTGGATGTTTGATGCCGAAGAGGGAAATGGTTGGAAAATAACGAAAGTAAAGCGCCAGCTATCCATTGTCGCGCATTGTGTCCCATTCGCGCGATTTTTTATCGCTTCGCAGCTCCGCGCTTTCATGACCTAAAATCGGTCCGCCTAAAAACGACCGACGCGGAAACTTGAAATCCCGGTTTACATTTTTGAAAAACGCTTGTTCCCGTGACCTCCTACAAACGTCGTTTTTCTCGCTAATTTTACGTAAATTTGGCGGCCCAACGGAGAGAGAAATATAGACAATATTAGTACAACAAAAACGCAAGTTAGACATTATTTCGAATGAGAGGACATTAGCGCGACATTAGCGTGACTTTTAAATATCATGTTAAATAAGTGACACACAGCGTGAATAGTGAATAGCGTGTCGTCGCTTCACCGCAACCGCGTTTCTTCGCGCTATAATGTTTGCAAAGATATGCGCCCTCGGAAAGCGACCCCCGTCGGCGAACGCCGAGAGAAGTACACAGTCACTAATTACAAGGGACACGAAATTACATAACTTTCACGAGGTTGTATATTCTAATTTGGCGGATCGTTAAAGGTCGGTCGGCTTATGCATATTCATCGGACATTTTTTAACGACCGCCCCCTCCCCCCCCACCCCTTTACTCACGGCCAAATCCAGAAGAAGCTACTTCGTATGTCGCACGCTCTAATGACCGTTTTGTAAATTAATGACGGGTGCGCGGCGTCATTTCACGGTTGATGGCGATATTACGGCCGGAGTATAATACGTCTACGCGGCACCTGCAATTAACGCGCGCGGCATTGTTGCACATCGATGGCACGTAAATAAACGCGCTAGTATACATATGTAAACGTTTCTCGTTATGGCCTACTCGTGGAAGCTTGCGCACGTGTAATTGCCATCGTACACGTCATTCGTTATACACAACTTAACGATGGCAAATTGTTTTCCCGGTTCCTTCTTTATACTCGCCCGTTCGACCGCGGTAATGGATCTTTTCCGTAAAGGGAAAGAGTTTATCTTAGAGTTTCGCGGAAATATACTCGTATTTTGTTCATTTCGTTAAAATGTGGAGAGTGGAGACATCTGAATAATTCCTATAATTTCGCAAATGTACGAATAATAATTGAATCGCAGACGCAAAAATTTTATATTCTTTTGAGGAGACAGAAATCTCAACGATTTCTCCACGTTAAATGCGTACTTCCCGTGAAATAAAGATTACGTGATAGCAACATGCTGTATGAAGATAACTACAAGTTTGCTACGTACTAGTATATCCTACCGTGCCAGTCAATGTAGCTTTAATCGGACGGAGGATACCGTTTATCGCGTTATCGCGCTAGTGCCGGCCGACCTAAACAGCGTTTCAACCTGCAATTTTCTGTGAATACACCATTGACCGGCGACCGAGCGAAAATACCCGGGTTATAAAATCCACGACAAGCAATCCGCCGACTTTGCCGACAATCAAATTTTCCGGCGAGGGTCACGCCGAGTTGATAGGGCTGATTAAATCAACAGATCGAAACTTTAAGGCGGGCCGTGGTCATTTAATTTCACCGAACCGGAAAGGTTCTCTGGTGAACCCGGCAGCGCTCGTAACACCGGCAGCGTTGTCGATGAAAAGTTCTTTCCAAAGGCAGACAGGAGCGGAAAGTGAGCGAAGGGGCAAAGAACGAGAGCGCATCCACCGAATCACAAATGAGTTACGAGACTCGATTAAGCATCTTCTAGATGCATTATTAAGGGGCGGAAGAGCAAAGCGGGGAATGAGAAAGAGGGGAGGGTAGGAAAGGGAAGAGCTGAGCTAGCTAGGGGCAACTAATGGGTTGTAACTAGTGTGTGCGGATTATATCTTCTCGGTCAAGCCGGTACAAGCCACTATACGTAGAAACCTCTCTAGTGAATGGGTGCGAGAAAGATGGAGAGTACAACAAGGGACGATGAGAGTGGCGAGCCATCAGATAGAGAGAGAAAGAGAGAGGGGGGGGGGCGTGTGAGGGAGAACGGAGAGAGGACGGGGAGAGAGGCTTAACTCGGGACTTTATGAATGCCCGACTGCAGCGCAGGAGTTCAGGTAAGATAAGGGCTTTCTGCACCCTCTTCATCCCACCGCCTCAGGGGCTACCGTGTCTATGCCTCTCCCTTCGTCTCGTCGAAAACGCTACATCGCCACCAAATCCGGGCAACGGTTTCCCGGGCACGCAGCTACTCCCTCGCCTATACTCACGTTCCGACCGCTTAACGCCAGATTTCGCAACTTCTGCCACGACAGAAGCCTCATTAATATTCGAACGGCGATCTTTCATCGTACCAATGCTACCACGATCCCGATATCATGCGAAATTCCGGCATTATCGTTATGAAAACGGCCCTTTATAAATGCATAATACGCCATCCGTTCGAAACCTCCTCCGAGCAGACGGAGACTGTTTCGATCAATTGGGTCAGTTTTCTATTATATTATGCTTATTGTCCGCGCGTGTAAAATTGCATATTAAACGTCTGCTGACTGTGAGTCGGAAAACGATATCAAGTAAATCATTTTATATTTTTATTAAATTGCGCAAGAACACGTGTAAGCTGCTATATCTGAAATGACAAACGGAAATAATACAAGTTCTTAATAATTCGTGTCTCTACAAGAATCTTCTATACAAGGATCTCTCGACTACATCTTACTACCTATCGGTGGAAACGAGGTCACGATAAAAACACGACTGGAGATTTAGAAACTTAAGATGCATTATAATATTGCACGAACAATTCGGATCAGCGCTATAGCCGACAAACTCAGGAAAAGACTGGCAAAATAGTTCATCGATCGCCCGATCCGTTTCATTTCGCGCGAGAGTACCTATAACCTGGACGATAGGTCAGCTCGCGAAGGAAAAGAGCGCGCAAATGCCTCCAGAGGAAAGGCAGGATTTCAATTTCATGGCGAGCAAGGAGCCCATTGAAGCCTTATTCCAGCGTATAAACATAAACGGCGCAAAACGATAAAAGTCGCTTGTGCCGTGTACCAAGTGCCACGAGCATGGAAAGAGAGGGAGAGAAAAAGAGAGAGAGAGAGAGAGAGAGAGAGAATAAGTGACTGAGCAGGGTGGAAAAGGGGAGCGGCATAGAAGAGTGTCAGCGGCCTGGCAGGTGTGAGGAAAGAGGAGTGCCCGCGTTAGAAGGAGCGAGAGTCAGTAAGAGAAAGGAGATCCGTCCGGGGGGTGGGTGCGCGAGCGAAATATATTTCCCGGCGGGACACGAATTACCGTGGAAACGAGAAAAATAATGAAACTCGTTCTGAAATCTGTTAAAGTGAATATTATTTAAATCTGCCGGCGTAACCGGGATATCGCGTGAGCGATTACACCTGGAAGAGAGAGCACGGTCGGAAGGTGATATCAACGCGCGCGCTAACTACCATACGTTCTCGCCGGCAGCATAGGTGTTCACGGTCGTGTCCCCGTAACATCACGGCGCTAGTGATAGCGCGGTGGTGTTGGCGGTGACGTTACGGCACAGATATTACCACTCTGGTGCTGGGCGTTCGCGAAGAACCGCCGCCGTGAACACCATCGGCGGCCACCAAGTTCACCTCGTCGCCTCTGACTTCTAGCATCGCCAGCGGATAACCCAGCCCGCTTGTAGTATTATTTCAGGTATACACAGGCGCGTGTGTTAATACACCGGTCGACCGCGTGTGTGCGTACAGCCGCCCACATATTCCGTCCTGTTTCCGCATGCCCGCTCCGCTCGCCTATCTGTGTCCATGCGACCGTACAATCGGCGGCCATAAAAAGCGATAGCGGCCGACGGAATATCTGCAAAACGCTCCCGAGGTTCCTGCTTGCTTTTATTCGCTCACCCCGGCGCCGCCGAGCGCTTTCCCGATGCGGTTATCTACGTGCCGCCCGTCCGATATCAGCCAAGTATAAATGTGTCATTAGGAGAACACGTCCGATATCAGTCGAGTATAAATGTATCATTAAGAGAACTCGTGCGGCAATCCACGCGGGAGTGTGTCACTGCGATTGCGCTATTTGCGTTGCCGCGATCATGCGTTGCGGCGGCAACCTGATCCGATACCTATTTCCGGACGGACGGGCGATATCTTACCGCGCTCATGATCGGTTCGGTGGCCCGGATTATGCAAAATCCAATTTCTCTATATAGTCACCTCGCGAAATAAGAGATAGGGTTTCACGCGAGTTCCAAACATAGTCGGAATATAGATGCTCCGTTTTTGCCGAAAAACATTTTACCGAGGGAAAAATTAAGTGGACCGACGTGCAATCGCGGAAAGAACGAGAGATAACGAGTCGAGTTCACTTCTCTTCCCGCCATTTCTAATATATCGGCAAGCGTACTTCGCACAAGGGTTCACTTATTCACGTAATGTTATTTTTGTGCGGGGACGTTTTAACGATGTATTAGAGATAAGCGTTGGATAACCGTACCCGAACAGACATCATCTTCATTAATTTTGCACAATTTTATTATAAATTTAATCGGAATGTCACACATTAATTGCGAAAGAGCCAAAGTTTCACGTCAAAATGACGCCGAAGGATTCGCGGGAGCGATGACGGGTTAAAAATACGTCGGCGCTCATAACGATGCTTCGGACATCGCTCGCGATATTATCTCTGGCACTCTCGGGAATTCCTTCTCGCCTCGGCGGGTGCCTTTTATGCCCGTAATATCGGGCGCGTGTTACGCGCTCCCGACGGCACCGTCGCAGATCGCCATTGGCCGATAACGATATTCTGTCAATGTTACGCGCGCATCGGGACGGGGTTCGAGGGTTGTCGTCATATGTGCGCTATGAAACAGAGGAAGAGAGAGAGAGATAGGGAGAAAGAAAGAGGGAGCGAGAGAGGGATGGACGAAGGGTAGGTCGAAATCTTGATCGCGTCACATCGTCGCCGCGTCGAAACGTCCGCTATACGACATGACAGTTATGCACCGGAGATGCCCGATGCCCTGTCATTACGCGGGGATAAATCTTTCGATGGGGCCCGCGAGGCTTCCAGATGTTCGTCGAGATCGCGTCACGGTTGGACGACTACGGTGTCGAGCATGAAACGCGACACGATGTCAGCCGCGGGAGGAAGTGCGTTATCTGCGGACCGCTCTGCGCCGAATATCGGCTTGTTTGTGTTTATCCGCGTACCCGACGTGTTGACGGTAATACGGGCGGAACGATCGGTTTGGACTAGGCGAAGTTTGCATTACCTAGGTTTACCCCGCATCCCGCTAGTGAACCGATTAGTCGCTGCATTAGTAAGTCGGCGCGATTGTCTGACCAAGTGCCGCTGCAAACCCTTTGAGAACGCGTACTCTGGGGGGAAAAAAGACAGCAAACCATTTTTGGGGCCCACAATTAGTAATTAAATTATTTGGATTGTTCGTAGCTCTACTCTGGCAACAATTTTGACCGTTTCTTTTTCAGTTAAGCAACTTAACTTTTCGGTTAGTGCCTCTCGAGTGAAAATTATCTTTGCGTCACTGAATATCGACAGAACTAATTGAGAGAATTAGTATTACTTGAAAATCTTGGATATAGATAGAATAGCTAATTGCGATTGTTAGTTGCGCGGGGTAAAATTCGTAAAAAATTAGAGTTACGAACAATCCAAATAATTCGATTACTAATTGCGGGCCCAAAAATTGCTGTCTTTTTCCCAGAGTATCGATTCTCGCAGAGGTGAACGTTTAAAAGTGCACTTGACGAGTTTCTTTCGCGTAATTTTATTTATATAATTTTGTTATAGAGGATATCTCGATCTTAAACAATTCTCTGACACGCGTACCAATGCTAAACCGTTTCTACAAATATATGTCTACAGTGCGAAGTAATATTTGACCATCCTGCGATGTGCGTGACGCTCATACCGACACGAAAAAATCTAGGATATGGCAAGACCATCCGGAAACACCAGTTACGATCCTGGCAGGCAATTTAGGATGGTGCGGACACGTCCGCCATAACTGTACCGGATGCGTCTGGACATATGGTATGCGCGCGATTAAACTAGGGTGACCAGACTTTCCTCGGTCAGTCCCGAGTAAGAGTTTTCTCATTTCCTATCCCCTTATATATATCGCTAATATTTTCGCAAAGATCGCCGTGATACGGATAGCAGTAAATAATATCTACCGTTGTAGGTAATCCTCTTTTATCACACGATAATCGTGAACCGATTCGTAAACTATGTTTAGTTCTTTCTGAATTATCTTTAATACAACGTGCGTTAATAATGTTGATATTTCGGTCGTTAGTTATTTGCCTGTCTCGCCTATTTCATATTACGTTCAACTAGAGATCTTAATTTTCAAGAGCTACCATTTTCAGTCAATTAGCCAGCGTTAATTTATCACAATGAGTTTCTCAAGTTTATTTTAGAATGGAAGATGGGTATGAATAAAATCGAAGGAAATTTCGAGGTACTTATGTTCACACCAAGTTGGTTTGCCACGGAAGAATGAGCGGAAATGAAATTACGTTCTTTGCAAATACTCATTGAGAACACGCATTTCAAGACTCATTTTAAAACCTATTTTCCACCTCGTAACGCAAAATCCGACAAGTTACAAGCTTGTGCTTTCGGGTCAAATGCAGCCCGAGAAATCGCCGCCGCGCAGCGAAATTATATAACCGCCATTATTTCCTTCATTATTACAGTTTGCCGCTAAATGTCTGTTGCAAGTAGTTGCGCGTTATTATTACTCTTTAACAATGTCAAAAGAAACAGTTTCGTCCAACAACCGCGGTGTTTCCGTTTGTTCGTTTGCCACATAAAAAGCACGATGCACGAAACTAATTACGCGAAACTACGGTTTATTTGAATTGTCAATGCTGCTTAGGTCGCACGTTTTCTGTCTACTTGAGAAAGCTTCGCCGATATACTCCCTTCACAATTGTACGGCGTGATTTGTTCGGTTCCCCGTACAAAAGTCGCGTTTCTCGAAAAAGTCGTTTACCGAAAGAGGCGCGCGATGAATTGGGTAGCAGGCGCGAATTACCTTCGTAAATTCAAACATCGAGAGCTGCGGTGAACGAGGGATGAGGGCAGAAACGAGTTCCCGTCCTCCCGCAACTGTTCTGCAATTCCGCGCGAATGTCATCGTCGGCGTTGAAGGAACGGCGAATAGCCTAGGTGAAAGAATCGCGATTATTCGCATGTTCATTAAAACGCAAACGAATTCCATGCGTCCTTCGTGCCGGCTAACCCGAACAGTTCCGTCGTTGCGCGTTTCTCTCTCTCTCTTCTTCTCGTTACACGTCGCACCGTATCGGACGAATTCCGTGTAAACGATTACGTGTCACTCTCGTGGAACCGGCGTCGGCGTTGCTTCTGTCGCCCGGCTGTTCTCCGTGGACTTGCAGACCGACAGCGGGCGTTGTTCTTTGCACGGCAATCGCTCGCGGTCTTGCGGACCGGTGTCGCGGCGACTTTTTTTTTCCACCCCACGGCTTTTCCAGCCTTTCCTCGTTTGTCACACGCACCGCACGACGCCACGATATAGCTTCGTTTCATTTGCAACCGCATCCATTAATACACGCCCGTTGGCGTGGCCTGTAACTCTTCTGTACCGCGCAAGAGGGAAAATCGATGTCCATCGACTGTGCCGTCTCGGCGCTACGTTTTTCCCCAACTTTCCAAGTGAAACCGAGCGAATAAATTAGAATCTTGAATGGAACTCACGGTCAGCAAGGAGAAATATGTGCCTTTCGACCGAGGCGTATATATTTGATATTTTTTGTAAGCGACTGCGCACTCGTGTGCTAAATATATAATTTTCTTCTTCCATCGTGCTGTAAATTTGTTACGATACTCACGAGAGCTAGCGGACGACTGAGTTTGCGATCGACCAGCATAA
The DNA here is from genome assembly GCF_000949405.1 of Vollenhovia emeryi. Lineage (NCBI taxonomy): Eukaryota > Metazoa > Arthropoda > Insecta > Hymenoptera > Formicidae > Vollenhovia > Vollenhovia emeryi. The sequence continues at coordinate 1,636,126 of NW_011967208.1, read as the reverse complement.
TTTTATACTCTTACGCTAATTTTATATTAATTGCGATGAAAATATTGATTTATATATCTAATCTACGCAAGTGCGACGGTCCAAACGTGTTCCGGTAATTCCGGGACAATACCTCGTGAACAATGTATGCGTACGAACCTTTGTCGCGATTATGTGCCTGGCCGACAGCAATGTTCAGACGTACTGTTTTCTCTTTTTGCGGCATGCACCTTCGCCTTCTTCACCGCCATTTGTCACACCTATCGTACGAGACCGCGATAGCTTCGTTTCATTTGCAACCGCGTCCATTAATACCGCACACATTGTTTTCTGCCGTTCCCCACGCGCAAAAATCGATGTTTGCTGACCTCTCCCGCGCGATGTACAACGGGTTATGCTTTAATTATGTAAAACTACGCGTGTTCTGTCCCCCTGTTGGCGCCAACCTATTTGACAGATTTCGAACCGGCTCTTTTCTCAGAGGAACTTTGATGAGAAACTATCATTTCCCGCAACTTTTTAATTTTACAGACTAAATACCTTGGCAAACAAACTTTAAATTAAATTCTTTACCAAAGTAAAATCTAGCGCCAATTAACCGAAAGATAAAATTGGTTTATGTTCTCACTTCTGTCAAACTTAATTTGTCAAAACTTTTTATGTTTTATATTATATATTTCTGTTACTTGTCGTTTCATTTCGCGCTGCGAGATATCCTCTGCAATTTCGTAAAAGTGTAATTAGGAGAAAAATTCACGCCTGATAAAGCTTATATATAAATCAAACGACGGGATTGCGTGCACGACGGTTAATTACTCTCCCGTTATTATGTCAGAGCATCGTTTCGATCTTCGGAAAAGTTGCGACGAGTATAGCAACATTACGCAATACGGTAATACAATTTCAAGATTAATGATCATCTTCGGGAGATTGCAAGAAAAAATACTTGATCATCCGCTGTCCGCCGCATACTTCGTGGTAAGTAGCAAGTTACTATCTGATTATACAATCTCCTTAATGATAGAAGTGCTGCAAGTTTGCGACTTGGTCGTCGTCTTACGATGCAGCTCGTTTAAAAATTCGTTCCCCAGTGCATTAAGACTGCCTACTAACTATTAACTTCTTTGCTATTCCTCCTATGATACCGTTAGGATACGTATACGGCATGAATAAGTTACTTTGTTCGTTCCAACGCAAAAACGTTGCGCATTCTAGAGAGGAGAAACGGCACGGCCGAGATTTTGCGCGGTTTCGTTGGGCGAAATATTGCGAACGACATACGAAACTCCCTGACAAATCTGCCGATTCCCTTTTTCTTCTAATCCGCGTCCCTCTGGCGTTCCAGCGTGCCAGAAAAAAGATTATAGCCACGCGGAGGCCAACGAAATATTCATACCTGCGTTATGTCATACGACGCAGTTGGGTGCATTGTGAGATTGGCGCGTCAATAATAATGCTATCCGATATTATTGTCGTTTTTTTTCCACACCCGTCTGTCGTCGTTTTATTGACTTCCGCCAATCGGAACGTATGATTTATCGAGACACGCGTTCCGCGCCCGATGCGTTGTAAGATATGAATTCGAGTCGGTCGATTACTCTTGATATAGAGAACACGCTAAAAGTACCATATGTCACCGGCGTGCTTTATTTCATTAAAGAAACAATCGATAAATTTGAGTACCACGGCATTTTGGATTTAATACGTCGGCCGAGGCCCGTACAGAGTAAAACGAGTATTTGGTATCGTTTATCGAACATTCATCCAATTTATATCGCTTTCATAATGTTATTTTAACTGCACTCCATCTTTATGAATTAATGATATTACGATTGTGCTTTCCTGTTAACGTTAAGTATTGCTGATCAAAGGTGTAATCGAATAAACGCTATAACACGCACTGTCCATATGTTGAAAAATTGAAACGTATCTACGCATTTCGGGGGTCGACTCTTTAGAAAGCCGATTGTTGAAACTTGTAATTTTTCAGTAAAATCAACGATTCACCCGCTCATTTTCCGCGATAGCGCGCAGATCGTTTACAACACTTTACGGTTTACAGTTGGCGTCCGGGCGGACGCGGGCGGATGGCCGTTCGCAAGTTTCATAAATAGATTACACTCGTGCATTGATCCGTCATTAAGGCCCAATGAGTATTTAACGTTTCAAAGTATCGAATTGTATTTACGACAGGATTAATGCCAACCATTGCTAATCCTGATGTAATTACTGATAATACGAATCCGCTCATTTGTCACGTTACGCTTAGCGAGATGCCTATCACGTATAACTGTATTCTCGAAATCTGTATCGCAGATACGAGTGTTGTATGACGAGAAATGTAATGGTGAATTGGTATGTAGACGACACATTCGGTAAATCAAATGTCAAGACATTCTTTGTGTGGGTGCGCTTGCACGCGGATGCACGTTGCGTGTGCGTGCGTTTGATTGTACGGCCGTGCCGTCTACGCGTAAAAAAGAATGGGGTCACAAAATAGGATGCTAATATTGATTTAGCTATTAAACTCTTGTATTCCGTTCGCCCGCTCAACTTTTATACGGCGCATGTCACACATTAGGTATGCACGCGCAATTTCGTTTATTCTATTTTCGTAGCTCATCCATATATTCCGTTGCCGGGAGACTTGTCATGTCACGCAACGTTATTCGTCGATACCTTATCGAGCGGATCGATCCGCTCGGGGAATGGACGTGTCGTGCGAGCTGCATTATGTAGAGCAGTCGGTGTCGTTTCGTTTCCCATCGCGGATTCGAGAAATTCCCGGCTGGTAACTATCGGGGGCGTACACGTCGATACGTAGACTTCATCGCCTCGTTGACTTTCTAAAAACTTCCGCGATAAGAAAAAAAAGAAAGAGAAAACGAGTGAGAGAGAGAGAGAGAGGGATGGAAAACGGAAAGGCGAGGAAGATCTCTGCGATGAAAGGCTGCCGTCAGCGAGTTTCCGGTGGGTTCGAAAAGTCGGTCGTTGCTTCGCACGTAAAACCGGTCGGACAGTTCGCGAATGCGAAATATCTCTATGTGTATATACAATATATATATAATTTTATATATATATAAATGTCTGTGTGTGTACATGTACATAGGTAGAGATGTACATACACACGCGAACCGCGAGGATGCAGGAGGAGAGATTGGGGCTGAGGGATGAAAATATGGGCGGTCATCCCCTAAACCAAAGTAACGACAGCCGACGGCGGCACCGTCCATACGTCTTCTCCTAAACCGGCCAATAAATCGAAGAAATCGATGGCTGATTGAATGGAGCGAAGTAGATTGCCGTACACTTTCTCCGTCTCTCCCCACCTATCTTTATCCTATCCGTTTCCTTTCTCGTTGCCGGCGCGTTGGCTCTTCCCATCTTCCGCACTCAATCCATAAATGCGTCAACTGCTAACCGAGCCCAAGTGCTTAGCAGTTAAACGTTGTAGAAATTACGTGCGCAATCTCTGGCAGTCCGAGAGAAACAGGATGTTGTTAAAACTCGGGAAAAACAAAACGCGTCGCTTGTTTGTGAAAAAATCCTCGTAATATCTCGCGAGAGCGGCTTCTGGGTCACCGATCGCGCCGATAATTATCTGCGCTGACTGCTTTATATTTAATCGAACTTTTTAAACCGCCACGTTATCGGCACAGCGTCGGCAATGATTACGCGACGACGCTATAATTTAAGCAGCTAAATACGATCATAAAATGGCCTCGCGAAAATGAAGGAGGAAGATTGCTGCACAATGCCGTTGATTAATGCACTACTCCGGCAATTTGTGTGAGTGATTAAATGTGAAAGTAAGATATATGTACATTTTCAATTAGTATTTTCGAAAATAAAACCAACGCGCGTATTGATATGCTACACGTATTAATATTCTCCCGTTATCGCATTCGGTAACAGATTAATCATTAACCCTTTGAAGCATACGTTTTTCTATTGAACCATTGAACCATTTTTTTTGTTAAACTTTGTATACAAGGGTTTTTGGGGACGCTGATTACGAAACTTTTCTCGCAGGGCCATGTAATATTGATTTGTAACGTTTATCGAAGTAATTGCTTTCGATAAAGGCACCGTGCACCGTGATCCTCCAAGCGTCGCTGTACACGACGAAACGGCGCTATAGATTCATCAAGAGGGTGCAATCGAGTTAATTTTAATTACCGTTACGTGCGATTATTAACGTAAGGTCTCGATGCACGCGCGACATCCGCGAATCGAAGGGAGTAATTGGAATTGCGGGTTCCGGCACCGTAATGGTACATCGCACGCGATGCGCTGCCACCGCCTAAATAAAACAGGACGGGAGTATAATACGACGAGGGCACGTCAATGTCAACGTCTCCCTTTGGAATCGAAATTAGAAAGGGAGCGCGGAATTTCAAGGGGTTGTGCCGATCGGCTGGCTGATCGTTCTACAGCAATACCACGTATCGTTACTGCAGAAGGCGACGGGGTGGCCCCGCGGTACCAATGAAGGGAGAGCCTTCGCGCATATCTGTTTTGGATAATGCAACAGGGGGAGGACGCACCGTGTAAACTGTAAAGTTAAGAAGATAAGCGAGGAGGATCGATAGCGTGAGTTAAGCGGGATTTTCATGCGCGTCCATGCTCCTGCAAACAAGCCTTTTTGAATTTCCGCATTAGCATAATTGATGAACTCTATAAACTTTATATGCCGTAATTTATATATAATTTCTCACGCGGACGTTCATTAACGCGCGATTTTTCCGCGGAGTGCGCCGCAAATCCATTTGACAGAGATTGTTTCAGATTCACCTCTGGCTATGGATCAAAATTATATTTCTCTTCTCTACGGTAGTTTGGGACTGCATGCAAAATTGCGACAGAATGTACAGTGCGGAATATCGACGTGTATGCCAAATTCGCGACACGAATTTAGTCTATTTTGTTCCTGCGCTGACCGGCTCTACAGATCGAAATTCGGGGCTAAAGATCGGCCGGCAGGTGTCAATAATCTATACGTGTACGATTCAGGCTGTCCGTTTTTCACCTGAATACTAATGAGCCATTTTCGACGGTCCGCTTTCAGCGGACGGAGGGTAAAACGGAATAGACGGATATGTACCTGCCATTCACAGTCTGCCGGAAGAGCAACGACGACGGCGGCAGAACGGAATGATTATGGAACAAAAAGCCTTTTTTATATCCGCGGTATGCGCGGAAACTTTTTCATTAAATCGAGATTTACATTCAAACGGTTATCTTGCCGCTCTCCTTCGTTTCAATCATAATTACACACTCGACGATGTCGAGCGATTTTCTTATACGCTTTCGATCATCATTAATATTATCTATTACAGAAACACAGCCCTGACGTTACAAGCGGATTTAAATGTCACGACGGATTTAAATCTCATGTATCCACAGCTGAATTCTCATTCGGCACTCGCGACGTATCTAATACCGTCTTTTATCGCTAAGCAATGTAATAAAATGTAACTTTATCGGTAACGGATTTTAGACGTGGTGATTTGAAATGTATTTTCAATTGTAGAAAGAATATTTGTTATGACACCTAGTTTTTAAAGATCCATTGTTTTTGCAAAATGGATAGACACATTGTCGTAATCGTACAGTACGGAGAGAGTGGCATTTCAAAAGTTAATTTCAAAAATATAAAATTTAACTTTTGAGAATTAATTTTGCAAACGTCACTCTCCGTACTGTACGATGATGACAATATGTCTATCCATTTTGTAAAAATAAGTAGAAAAAGTCAATATTATCTACTCCGTATTCTTGAAGCTTCCCATCGATATCCTTCTCCGGTCTCAATGTAATATTTCTAAGTTGCAGAAATATATTGCAACAACGTAGCAGAGGTTGGTATCCTATAAACTAGAACGGCCAAGTTGCCCAGGGAAGAAGCGAGATAAAGCGCGAGAGGAGAGACAGGGGGGGGGGGGAGAGAGAGAGAGAGAGAGAGAGAGAGACACAAATAGAGATATCGAGTCCAGATCGAACCAAGCAGTACGAGTTGGTTGATATTGAGAAGCAAATTGAATCTGAATGTTGTCGTAAAAGATGGATATCAGTCTGCACGTGCATCGCCCTCCCAAATATTGTCTACCAATTCGTTACTAACTTTATTCCCGGCGTACGTTCGTTGCAGAGCTTTATCAATCTCTCCAGATGTCCGACGGGATTCACATTGCGGAGAGAGAACTTCCGGACATTATTGTAAAGAAACTATATAGCGAGAACGTGAGATTGATGCCCTGACAAAGCTCGATTTTTGTACCGTTTTCGCAACCAATTGGAATAGACAAATATTATAAAAATCAAATAAATAAATTAATAACTTTTATTCTGGCAATGTAATTATATATGTATAGACAAACATACAAGTTTTTTTGCTACTTGCCAGCTATTTCTTAATTTTTCAACCATTAATCATGATTTTACTATCAGTCGGGTTGACTGATCTGAAACAATTGTATGTCACATAAATAATTAAGTGCTCAAGAAACGCGATACTAAAAAAAGTTGAAAATTTATGAAATAATTCGCAGAAAATTAATTGGTTCGTTAAATTTGAGGTCGAATATGTTTGGTGCGATAGTACATATGAATTTTTGAGCCAAATTCAATTTATAAAGTCAAAAGAGTTATATAATATGATAATTTCATTCTGCGTAATATTGTATTATACAGAGAATAACTGCAACTGACAATAATTATTCGAAATTATTACTGCATTTATTTGAAAACGATTTTATGTTTCTCGCAATTTTATATCACGTACGAGATGAATACAAAATATCTTATTACAACTAATTCATTAATTACTCTTATAGGCTTTGTAGCATTACATTAATCACACATTCGACGCATCGGTTATATTTTGTGTTATTATGTCGCTTTTAATAACTATTTCACGAAACAAATTTTGTGAATCTCCCATAGCACTGCTTTACTCAAATAACGAGGCAGATTTATTTAACGAAATATTTAACATATGCATGTTTCTAGCAAATGTTATACTTTTTTTTATTAGCAAAACAACGCATGCGCGTAACGGCGCGTGAGGAAAATGACCGAGAATCAAATAGCACTGCATAATCGTTTCCATAGAAAAATCCAGCTCATGGATTTATTTAAACGGCTTTGGTTTGGAGTTGGAGGCCGCGAATTTCGGAGAGGACGAGTTTTCAGCGATACGATTTTTTAATGGCCATTTTCACGTTGGTCTAAGCTCGGTTGTTTTGTTGTAACGTGGCTGTAACGTGCCCTGATTACACGCAAACCGCGTTTGCCACGTACAGATTGCTCGCTCTGGCGATAATACGCGCTCAACGCTAGGAAACTGCTCGCAGAATTTTCCGGCCAACATCTGCCTCTCGTAACGCGATATTTTAACACCAAAGGATTGGCAGGCGCGCGCGTGCGCGTACGCACTCGAAATGGTGTATTTTCTTTAAAAAAAATCGACTAGACTACATCTATATACTTATTGTCGTGTACGAGGCGGACGTAAGTAGATACCGAAGTGGAAGAAAATCGATTTCCAAATGCGGAGCAAAGGGGCGTGACATTCGGATAAGGATAAGTGGCCAGTTGCATCAAGTGAAATATTAAAGAGACACGAATGGAGTAGTCAAACGAATCTGATTAATAACGAAGGGAACGATCCAAGCGTCTCGTATCTGTGCTCGTTAATAATAGAAGTAGAAGCCACATCTCACATATTTATAATATTTTTTATATTATTATACAACTCTGATAATTTCCCTAGCCTTAACAATTTGTCCTTTTTTCTATTATTTTCTAACGCAATTTGTATCTTATCATGGGAGTGAGAGAGAGAGAGAGAGACGAAAAATGAACTCGCGGACTGTTAGTACATGTACATATGTACTCGCGCGTATGTATTATATTTGTGCCGCGCCTACCAGACCGCCTCGGCGAAAAAATTGATCGCAGACGTCGCGTAGGAATTTTGATGAAACTTCGCACGCTTATAACGCATTTAAATGTATTCCGCGTGCCAACACGCGTTCAGTAATGTGCTTGGAAAAGGCGCGTTCCACGATGTACACGCGCGAAAGCGCGCGCACGTACGGAGACGCAATTTATTGTAACATATTTAGGTGTACGCGGCACTCAAGCGGCCGGGCGATCGAAAAGCGGTTGCTAGGCGTTCTTTTTTTTTTTTCACGCTGCGCCGCCGATGTGTGCCTCCACCGAGCGAAACATCGCGGGGGTGTGTACAGTGCAAAGCTACCGAAAAAGAGGAGAAAATTAGACTGCCTTTATTACTCACCCCTCGCGTTCGACAAATACGGATGCAAATGTAAAACTGGTTCGGGCTCAGCCAGACCGGAAACCCGTTTCATTCATATTCATCCCGCTCGCGCTCGTATTGGTGTGACGTACCTCGCGAAATTTCTTCCATCACGACAGTCACATTCAATCAACAGCGAACGTACATATCTGGCCTGGGCGCTATCTACGTATGGGACGCGCGCACACGCACACGCACACGCGTACGCACATACGGTTTTTTGCCCGTGCGTAGGAAGAGGTACGGAGTTTACCGCGCGGTTGTCATCCCTCGAATATTTAGTGAAATATTTTACACATCGTGAGATTTTTACGCATTATATATCCTCTCTCGGCGAGGGTGTGTATTCATTTAATCATTATTGTAGAGGAGGCGCGGCGGTGCGTTGCGGTGGTCGAATACATCGCTGCGTGTTAAATGCCGCCCACGCATTGATCTCGGCAAATTTGCCGATCGGAATTAAATTTTGCGATCTTATTCGAGTCTATACGCGCGAGCGTGGAAATCGGTAGTTGTTAAAATTGTAAAATACAAAGCTCCCACCCGAATAAATCTATTTTCGGCGGCTACAGGAAAATACGGGTCATTCATATTTATACGTAGGGTTGAAAATGAAATAGGACGGTTATTCGCGTAGACCAAAGATATGGAACGATTCTCATAATTATCGCAATTTAGCACTTATCAATTAAACCGCACGTGTCCCAGTGTCTCATTTTTGTTATCACGAATGCCAAAGACCGAAACTTCTATCTTAGTGATCACGTTTTCGCGTTTAAAAATAAAACGACGGTTATCAAAAATTTAGAAAAACCGACGATAATCAGAGATAAAAAATTGTATCTAATTCAAGCACCTGTGCTTGAACATTCCAGTCAAACACTAACTGCAAGGAAGTCTTGACACGCGGCGCACTGTAATGCAAATATATGTTTCGATCGTGTACTTGCTCTCGCGGACTACGTTTTAAATCTGATTACCCGTAAAATGCATAAATTATCGGCAGCCTCTCCGCGAATGTTAAAAAATTAAATCAGCGTTATTTCGAATTAGGGCAAATACGACGGCCATTCGCCGGAGCCGAAATGCGCACATCGGGGCGTATTCTACGCAATGCTTTGCCGCCTTCGGGAGGTCTAAAAGCGAGCTTCCCTGTAATTCTCGCTGATCCAATTACGGTAACGCGGGGAATAAGTTAGCGCGGCGCGGGAACGGGGGGGCGGCGGCGCAAGTGTGCGATTTCTAAACAAAGCACGAACCTGGGAAGCGGCCGGCACTCCGTACCGTCCATTCTTAAACCGCATCGAACCGGCTAATTCCAAGTCAAATAAAAGAGCTCGCGATGGCGCGCACTTGCTCGATGGCGCACCCCCTTTATACATCCCGAGCGTGGCGCCAAAGTTTTTCCCTATTCCAAATGTTAGCTAAAGGTTACGCGGCCCGGTTCCTTCGCGCAACCGCGACCGTGTAGACGCGCGCGTTACGTGCTGCGATTTAGCCAGCCGGTAATCCGACGTTTATCGCGCAGGGAATTAAAAAAAGTACGGGACGCCCTCCCGTACGTTTTCACCAACGTCGTTTAATTTTAATCTTAGTTTAATTCTTTGCCTTTTTCTAAAGAAACAGAAAGAGACCAAGGGTGGATTAAACTAAGGTCAGAGTTCAGCGACGCTCTGGTGAAACCGGATCTCGGACGGGCGCCTTTTTTGGACAAATTAGAATTAATCGAAGTACTTTGGGAATCAGGCCACAAGCGCTACTTTTGTCCAAATAAACTGGTATTTTCGTTAGAAAAAAAATGTGAGTGCGTTTCGCTGTGCGAAAATATGGAGAATTCGGCGGGGTAGGCAACGGTAGGCAAATTCCGAATCAGTCTGAGCGCACTCGCTCACGTGTCTCGTGTAACACCGGGTTACAACGGGCTCTGTTTTCCGACCACGTGTAATAACATGCGGGGCGAGCGTAGCACGCGAGTCCTGCGCGCAAACAAAGCACGTATATAGCCGCGGCGCGCTGCAATCTTAAGACAAATAATGCACAACGGCTGTCGGCGGTAGCTCTTGAAAACGAGAGGAGCAAAGCGAAAGGTGCTGTTAAACGGTAATTAAGACCGCGGGGGTGGGTCAGCGCGTCGCGCTCGATAAATCCGCGGCTCTCGGCAGGCAAAATATCGAGTAACAAGAGCTCGCGCGGAATCGGACGGCGATATTCGCGGGGCGCGATCGGAAAAGCGCAAGACTCGCCGGTAATGTTTGCGCGCGTTATCAACTCCGGGGGCTCCCGCGTCCCGCATGTGAATCGCTCGTCGTCGCCCCCGTCGCTACATAAATAAATATCCGTTGTTCGGTATCGCTCGCCGGCGGTTGCTTTTTCCGTTCCGCGCGTATACGCGCGGGTGGCGGGACGAGAATGCGGCCCGGGCGCAACGAGAGGATCCCGTCTCGCTTTTATTGCGACACCCCCGCGCGCCACGTGTGTATGAATACGGACTTCGACGTACGTACGCGGCGCGGCCGCCGTAAATCCTTATAAACTTTATACCTCCTTAATCCTCGAGAATTAAGGGGCATATGTCGCCGCGAGGCGAATTGTAAAAAATTGTCGAAACCCCCTCGCCCCCCCCGTTTGCGCGCGCCCCTGCGTCGCGGTCCGGTCCGCCCCTACGTCGGGGCCATTTCCTCTATGGTCACCCTTCTTGTTCGCGTCCCGCGTCCCTCCTCCCACCCCCCCCTGCCCCTCCGTTTCCATGGTGAACTCCTCTGTCCCCGTGCTTTCTCGCGTCACATCCGTTTTTACGGGCTTCTGCCTCGGAACGAGAAGCGAGAGACGGGGAGCCGCGCGTACACGCCTGGCGCGCACGGAACGTCCTGAGAAAGAACCCGATCTGAATAACGCAGCGGCGTTTTTTTTTATTCTTTTGCCTTCCCTCCGTAATCTGCATCGCGGATAATTCGGCGGAATGCTCGCTCGTCGAGGACGCCGCGATCGACCGTGGATTCGATTCGAGGGTGAATAATTTGACGGTCTGTACGGAAACTGTGAACATCGATCGCCAACATCCATCATTTATCACTCGTGTAATCTATTATATTATAATTGTGAAACTGACGGTGACAAGTCACGCCATAGCTGAACCGTAAACTAGACATGTAAGATACGTTGTATCAAAAGTAAATCGTGCCTGAATTTGTAATCGGCAATGTAACATAGACCGCGGTCAAGCTGTCGCTTCAAACGTTTCAAAGTATTCTTCTTCTCCTTTCTGTTAAAAAAGACGGAAGAAGAAATACTTCGCAGCATTGGTAGCAGCAGCTTAACAGGAACCACAATCGTACGTGTCGAACTTTCGAAGAACTCGTGTAATCTATTGTTATATTATTGTATTATAATTGTGAAACTGATGGTGACAGTCACACAAAGCTGAACCGTTAAGTAACCATATAAGATACGTTGTATCAATAGGCTGTGATCAAGCTGTTGCTTTAAACGTTTCGAATTATTCTTCTTCTCCTTTCTGTTAAAAAAGACGGAAGAAGAAATACTTCGCAGCA
>NW_011967208.1:1614119-1621592 GCF_000949405.1 Vollenhovia emeryi | reverse complement strand
TCAAAGAACTCGTGTAATCTATTGTTATATTATAATTGTGAAACTGGCGGTGAGAAGTCACATCGCAGCTGAATTAGAGTAAAGTAGACATGTAAGATACGTTGTATCAAAGTGACGCGTTCTTTCTTTCAAGACGAAAGAAAAGAGACGAGGGTTAGAAAGCAAATCGTGCCTGAATTTGTAATCGACAATGGAACATAGACTGCGGTCAAGCTGTCGCTTCAAACGTTTCAAATTATTCTTCTTCTCCTTTCTGTTAAAAAAGACGGAAGAAGAAATACTTCGCAGCATTGGTAGCAGCAGCTTAACCGAAACCACAATCGTACGTGTCGGACTTTCGAAGAACTCGTGTAATCTATTGTTATATTATAATTGTGAAACTGGCGGTGAGAAGTCACATCGCAGTTGAATTAGAGTAAAGTAGACATGTAAGATACGTTGTATCTAAGTGACGCGTTCTTTCTTTCAAGACGAAAGAAAAGAGACGAGGGTTAGAAAGCAAATCGTGCCTGAAATTGTAATCGACAATGGAACTTAGGCCGCGGTCAAGCTGTCGCTTCAAACGTTTCAAATTATTCTTCTCCTCCTTTCTATTAGAAAAGACAGAAGAAGGGAAACACTTCGCAGCATTTGTCGCAGCAGCTTAACACCACAATCGTACGTGTCGAACTTTCGAAGAACTCGTGTAATCTATTATTATATTATTGCATTATAATTGTGAAACTGATGGTGACAGTCACACAAAGCTGAACTGTTAAGTAACCATGTAAGATACGTTGTATCAATAGGCTGCGATCAAGCTGTTGCTTCAAACGTTTCGAATAATTCTTCTTCTCCTTTCTGTTAAAAAAGACGGAAGAAGAAATACATACTTGGCAGCATTTGTAGGAGCCGCTTAATCGGAACCACAATCTACGTGTCGGACTTTCGAAGAACTCGGGTAATCTATTGTTATATTATAATTGTGAAACTGGTGGCGAGAAGTCACACCGCACCTGAAATAGAGTGAAGTAGACATGTAAGATACGTTGTATCAAAGTGACGCGTTCTTTCTTTCAAGACGGAAGAAAAGAGACGAGGGTTAGAGAGCAAATCGTGCCCGAATTTGTAATCGACAATGGAGCATAGGCCGCGGTCAGGCTGTCGCTTCAAACGCTTCGAATGATTCTTCTACTTTCTGCTAGAAAAGACAGAAGGAGAAGAGAAATACTCGGAAGCAGCGGCTTCACCGGAATCGTAATCGTGCGTGTCGGACTTGCCAAGAATCGGTTCTAGATGTAACAGACGCGTCACTCACAGACGCGCGCGCGCGCGCACACACGCACGCACGCACGCACACGAGTTCTCGATCGAAAAAGCGCGGATGATTGCGCGTTTATTAATGCAACGCGTCACCAGTCGCTTTCGCGCGGCGTTTCCGACGCGTTTAAGACAGACGGCATCGATCCTCGCCGATCCCTCGCCGCTGAATAATTCGACGCCGCGCGCGGACGCGACGAGCTCGCGGGTCGGCGAGACGCGTCGCGAACACGCCGAGGCAATTAATCGCGGGCTATCACATACCTGAATCGCGCAGCAGACTCATCTCGTGCTCCTCCGCCGCCGGGTCCCTCGACGCTCTCGAAGCGCGTTCGCGCGCGCGGCCCCGGCTGGATCTCGACGCGAAAAAGCGCGCGGCGCGGTCCGACATGTTGGCTCGTCGCTCCAACTTTCGTACTGCCGGGGTCAAAAGAACCGCGGGGGCCACCTCGGTCGGGTCGGGTCGGCGAGTCCAACTGTCGCCAATAACAGGCGCCGATAACGCGCCGAGATAAAGCGACGATTTGTCGCGCATTTATCGAGACGCCCGTGGCCGTTCGCCGCCCCGCGCGCGCGGCGGGCTCGTCCTCCTCCGCGACTCGCGTAGTCAGTTCGGACCGGCGAGCGACGCGACGGACGCAACCGCCGCTCGGCGGCTGCTTTCGCCGTGGGCGACGTCGAGTCCGCGGGGATAATTGATCCGCACTGTCTTTCGGAAGGTTAAGAGCGATCCCGAGTTCACCGCCGCGGGCACACGCGTTGCACGTACGCGCACGCACACATACACTCGCCGGCGCACGCATTTATTGTCGGCGACAATCGTCACGGCCATCTTGCTGTCCGAGATAGTAGCGACGCCACGAGAAGGAGAGAGAGAGAAATACAAGGAGAGAGGCAGAGACAGACAGAGAGTGAGAGTGAGAGAGAGAGAGAGAGAGAGAGAAAGAGAGAAAGAGAGAGAGAGTGTGTGTGAGAGAGAGAGAGAGAAAGAGAGAGAGAGAGACCGCACAAATTCGAGTCGGTGAGCGAGCGTGCCCGTCTCGCGAGGAGCGAGGTGTGTATCACGTCGATCCCTTGAAGATACTAAACAAGCGAACGTCGCGCGTAATAGATACTTGTCATTGATACGATCGTGACGTAGGTGACGCTCGCCGGCCGGCGCGGCAGGCTGTTTTCTTACCCCGGCTCGCGGGGTCGTACGAAAAACTATAGTGTCGTCACCGCTTTTTCTTCGCCCGGCGTTTAGCGCGCGTTCACCTCCCGTGACTCGGGTCTAGTCTCGATTCGGAGTCGAGCCGAGAGTGTCGCGTCGCGTTTACGCGCGGAGCGAGGAGCGCGTATCGCGTCGCTCGCACGGCCGGTACTGAACAAGCGAACGTCGCGCGTCGCGTCACTTGTTACTGAGACGCCCGTGACCCTCGCCGGCCGGCGCGCGGCGGCCTGTTTTTTTTTCCTCGGCTCACGGAGTCGTTCGAAATTAGTCACGTCACCGCGTTTTTATCGCTCGGTGTTTAGTGCGCGTTCCTTCCCGAGACCGAGGTGTAGTTTCGAGCGAGATTCGAGCCGGCGAGCGTGTACGGCGCGTCGCGTTTCGTCTCGCTCGGGGCGAGGCGTGTGTCGCGTGGACCGCGCGCGTTCAGTAACGGTGGGTTGTTATTGAAACGCCCGTAACCTTCGCCGGGCGCCGCGGTATGTACACCGCCTCGCTGTTTTTCTTTCCGACTCGTGCGTCGCTTGAAATTAGTCGCCGCCGGTGACGCGAAGTCCGAGCGGCCGGTGCTACACCAGCTGCACCGCGTACACGGACACGGCTCGCGTTCGCGAGCGTCGCGCGGTGCAAGCGGTGCAGCTGGTGTAACACCGGCCGCTCCGAGTTTGCATCGCTAATCGCACCCGCGTTCCTCCGTTTTCTCTCGGCGCGTTGAAACGCTCCGCGTACGGCGTGCGCTTTTATCGCGACCGATGTCTAGCCTCGATTCAGATTCCAGCGGCGAGTGAGCGCCTCGTCGCGTCTTTTCGCGCCTTGCGTCCGTCTCGCCCGAGGAGAGGAGCGTCTTGTCGACGACGCCGAGTGTTGAACGTCTTCGCGAACGGAGTGTGAAAAGTAAATGAAGTGAACGATGACTTTTTGGCGCTTTCGGACCGGAGCGTGCGGTCGAACCTAACGTTACGGGTTACGTTTCTCGCGATATATCGAGTCTTCGCCGCGTCCGACGTCGGGGAGGTCCGTCGTCGTCGGTCGCGAGATCCGCGTTTCGGGAGTGCCGACAAAATGGCGGGTAGCGGCGACGGCGTCACACTCGGAGGGACTGAACGGCCGACAAGAGGAAGACGGTGGATCCGACCGGTGAGTAGTTTTTCTTTCGATCTTCATCGTCGATTTGCATTGTCGCGCCGTACTTCGTAATCGCACATTGGCGCGCGTTTCACATTGTTCTCGATGCGAGACGCATCGCCATCTGCATCCCTCCGAGACGCACACACCGAAAAATTCCTTTAGGATTTACTGCGAAAGATATTTCATAACCAGAAGTTTGCTAGACTTCACTACAAATCTGGTAAATGCTAAGGGGAATTCTGATTCCATTTTCTAACAGACGACTCGTTGTATCTGTCAGATTTCTTTTTCAGCGTACGCTGCTCCGGTTTAGTCGAGGGGAAACCGCCGAGGGCATTGTGGCGTACAGATTCGCGGCATTACTGGACACTTTTTGGGCATCAGACCTTGCTGAGGCATTATGAAGAGAAAATACGATGAAATAACATAAATTAAGATGAAACAAGATAATAAGATAAAGTAATGCCCACCGGGCATTAATTCCCGGGGAAAAATGTTTATATCTAATCATATCTGAGTGCATCTAACTCAGATATAAGCTGCATGTATGGATTTTGGCCCTAGCCAATTATATGCGACGTAACTGTGAGTTAGATACCGTTTGATAACACAGAAATATGTTCGAAATATTTAAAAGATTTATTTTAATACGTTATAAATGTTTAACAAAATATATATACGATTATATGATCATATACATACATGATCATATATGATCTAATCAATCAAAGACTATATACAAATATTTATGAAATATTTTGATAAAGTATTAAAATAAATCTCTTAGATATTTGTACATATTTGCGTGCTATCGAACGATATCTAACTCACGTTTACGTCGCATATAATTGGCTAGGGCCAAAATCCATACGTGCTTATATCTGACAATATACTCAGATATGATTAGATACACTTTTTCCTGGACGGGCACTGGTGCACAAGATTTTGGTCCAGCGGTTTCCCCCGCGGTTTTAGTTAGAACGTTTTATTTATTTGCTTAAAACATATTGCGTTCCGCAGAAATAGCTGCGCCCTGCAAGCTGCTGTAAAAAGCTCGATTCTGATTGGCGTACGCTTTCAATCTTGGCTGAATCTAAGAGCGTACTCCAATCAAGTTGACGAATTTTACGATAATTGCGAAGCAGCTTTTTCCGTACGGCTGTTATATTTAGTTGGAAGTGTTATTTCAAGCTCCCGACGGAATTGTTGAACTTGAGATTTTCCGATTTTTTATTCATTTTAAAACTATTGAAATTACGTAACGTTTGGATCAAGTAACAAATTAACTGGCACGTTTCTATTTTTTTTTTCGTCTGTGCGAGTGTAAATGGATTGTAAACATATTGGTGATTGAAATTTGCTCCAATTACCGTTGGAACACGTGTGATTGGCAGTGAATGCCTTCCAATCTGACACGTTTTTTTTCTCATAAATATGCACGTTAACTAATTCTATCGAATTTACTCATTAAACCACAGGCCCCTGCGCGTTTTTCTCTTTTAAATCCTCGTATTTCCTACCCTAATCAAAGCGTTTAGACTGCAATTGCGTGTGATATGTAGGTGTAAAAAGAGTTGCTCCTTCCAAAGGAAAAGCTTTGGAATTAAAGAGATAAGGATTAAAAGTAGGTGTAAAAAAAAGATAAATGCCTCCTGTCTTTTCACTGACAATTATTCAACCGATAAATGACTCCGTTTGCCTTTCGAGTATAGATTCGTAGTAGAATCTCCGCTATCGATACAATAATTATATAAATTTATTCCTCTCGGAAAGGCAGGCGAAATGACATTTATCGGCCAAATATTTGCCAATAAAAAGAGTGCATTTACTTTTTGGTCTCTGTTATCTCCGAGGTCCGCGACAGATATACAGCGTTTAACGATTTCAAAAATAGTCTCCGCGGCGAATGGCGTTTATGGAGGGAGATTAGACCGAATATATATCAGACAGGGGGCAATTAGTTACCGCGCGGAGGGCTATCGTTTTGATTACACGTGATTAATAAGTATTGCTCACTAATTTCCCATCTGCCGGATATATGTACCCTTAACTGGGACAGCAGACGATACGCTCGTAATTAGGACGCGAGAGCCGGGGCCGGGTGTATCCGTCATATTTTACGTTGCATTACGCCGGGACTCGCCTGCCGTGTAGCGACGCTGTAACGGACGTCCATTTCTCCGTGGACCCACGCGTCGACGCTACGCGCGAACGGCGCTTTAGGGCCTGAGCAGATTGTCGTAAGATGTAATTACGACCGAATCGTAAACGGTTACGACAAACTTTCTGCTCAAGCTGGAAACGCATGAATAAACTTGGGCTGGATCGAGGGGGAAACCGCTGAGGGCATTGCGGTGTACAGATTTGCGGCATTACTAGGCTTTTTTGGGCATTAGTTTGGGCATTAGACCTTGCTAGAGCATTATAAAGATAAAATAAGATACAACTAGGACATTAGTGGGCATTGGTGTACAAGATTTTGGTCAGCGGTTTCCCCCTCGGGCTGACCAAAATCTTGTACGCCACACACAATGCTCACTGATGCCCAGTGGGCATTACTTTACCTTATTATCTTATTTTAATGCCCCAGCGAGCCCTAATGCCCAAACTAATGCCCAGTAATGCCGCAAATCTGTACACCACAATGCCCTCAGCGGTTTCCCCCTCGGGCTGGATCTACAATAGATGCAGCAAGTCGCAAGCCGCAAGAAGTGGACCAATCACAGGCAACTATGGGAAGAATAATCGACTGTCGCTGGCCGATTTCTCGCGGCTTGCGACTCGCCGCGTCTATTGTACCGCGAAACGTGATGACGCGAGTAGACAAAGTAGACACGGAGCATTTCGCGATTTCACCCCTGCCGCTGCGCTCGGCCGTCTCTCGCGTTACCGATTTCAATCACGCGCCTAATTATTCCGCCCCTTTCTCCGCGCCCACGCGACGTCCGCGTATTTTCGTCGGGTGGGAACGACGCGCACGGCGAATTACCAGGTATCGCCACGGTCGGGCAAGTTTATTGCACCGGATAGCTTGAGTAAATATATCCGTCGCGCGATGAGCAAACACGGAAAAAGAGTATTTTTTTGGAGATCAAAGGTGCGCGCAACATTTCAACTAACCGAATCTCTTTAGTGTACATGAAACGACACTTCAAACACGCGCTCGCGCAAGCCCGGGGCCCTTTGAAAAAATATGATGACGCGCGCTTTGTAGACGGTTGCGAGCGAAGTACTGTTTTGAACGTATCCGCGATGCTGCAGAAACGGCTGCTGATTTGTTTTCATAAAGGCCAAATGCGCCGGGATTGCTCGGAATCGTTACTGTCACTCGCTTACCGGAAGAGTTATGATGTTGTTGACGTAGCCGAATGGGCTCGCGCGCGAGGCGGGCGAAATTCTCGCGTTCCCGGATTCGACATCAAAGTTCACCCCCAAGTTTGTTCGCCGCGTTATCTAACGAAGGTATTTGCATCCCAGGAATTTCAGTAATTATGCATACCTAATTAGCCATTGTGTCCCATCTTATGCGATCTAGCGTCTCGTCTGACGACATCTCGAGCGCGCGCGCGTGTCACGCGGCTCGGGAATAATCAATTTCCGCGAATAATACGAGTATATTGCGCGCGGGGATATTATTAACGTTATTAGGTAACTTTGAAGCGGAGTCATTAGTGTAAAAACCAGATTAATATATATATATATCGGATCTGACTCGTAATTACAAATAGAGTTACAGTTTCCGAGGGGGGGCGGCAAGACTGCGGACTTAAGGGGATGCTGGAGTGATTCTGCATTTTCGCACCTTCTGCACTTAAAACTGTCTGTTTCGTGGAAAG
>NW_011967208.1:1497524-1613392 GCF_000949405.1 Vollenhovia emeryi | reverse complement strand
GGCGCGAAAAAAAAAAGAAAAGCGCGCCGTGCGCCGGCGTTGTCGTAGCAGGTGTACGGCACACGCTTGTACTCGCGAAAATCTGCACCGCGTTTAAAGCCGCGATAAATTTGCGGCAACTCCGAGATTCTCCGTTTTCGCTCCCCATTAACAACGTCGATCGGACCCGATATCGAGCGGCCAAGTTTCGACGGTAGTAGGTGCAGCCCGGGGTAATCAGTCTCGCTCGGGCGAGTAATAAATTTCACCGCAACGGTGTACCACGCGTGTGGTGCCACGTGACCCCGATCCTTCCCTGCCGCACTTCTCAGCACTTCCCCCATAATTCATCAGCCATTTTATCGTGCCGTCGAATATATATTCACGAAAATCCGCGGTAATCGTCCCCTCGTAATTCCCATCACGACACTCGATCGAGAGAGCGAGAGAGAGAGATGCGCGGATCGGCCGGCCGACCCCTCGGCGCGCTCTCGATAGCGTGCGGGGCTCCATCGGTGCAGCGAACCGAGCGTAGATTGGGATCCGGTTTCAGATTCGACCGGGATTTAGATCATTATCCGCCGACAGGACTTGGGAACACGTCGCCGTGGCGCACGATGTGTTCTTTGACGCGCCGCAAATCCCCGCGCGAAACAATTAACCCTTTGCACTGGCGTCGCCGCTCGGAGCGCGCGCGTGGATGCCCGGGATGAACGAACCATGTGCCCCGGCAAGACGGGGGGTGGTTTGATGCGCGCGCGAGTGTCGCGCCTGCATTCGTTACGCGATCCTTTGTGACAGCGAATGTTGCGCGCTTATAATATACATATATATGTGTGTGTGTATATTTTTTTACAGCGTTTCAAGCGTATCGCGTTCAACGCGTTTAAATGCGCGATGATAATTACGCGACTGTTTGCCGCTATCCTTTCTGTCTCGCGCAGAGTTTTAGAACATGCAAAATAATTTGATACTGTGTACAATTTTAATTAAACGAAATGTGTAAATAGTCCTTGTTCACCGCCGACTACGTATTGCAATGAAATGTGCTATCAACACGCGTTATTACTGTTTTTTTTAACATGATACTTCCATTACGGATCGATAATGGAAAGCTAAGCGAATTTATGTTAAAGTAAACGTAATTTCGGCCCAAGCACAACTTGGTCCCGCATTTTTTTGCGCACGCAAGCGCTCGCTAAGCACAAAGTTGACTTTCCGGTGGACACCTAATATCGCACTATCTTGTTTACCCGGTGGACGGCGTGTTTTCAGCTTCCAGGCGTGCTGGGTAAGCGTTCGTGATAGCCGCTAAGTTGTCCGGAGACTCGGCCAAGTAGTCAGCAAAATATTCGCGCGTGCACAGTCCGGGCGAGGGGAGGGAAAAAAAAAGATTGATTTAACTGGAAACGACGTCTACTTACACTCTACTAGGGCGTAGCGTTTAGGAAAGCACGGGCGTAACCCTTTACACGCTTTCGCGAGGGCGCGTGCACGCGGTCGTGAAACATTGTCTCGAAGCGATCCCCCCGGCCGACGGGATAATTAACGCGAGCGACGTTGCGCGCTGAATCTGCCAGGCCGCGCGCCGCGTCGTCGGGACTGACCAAATTACTCTCGAAATTGGCTTCGCGTGACGCGCCGCATTACGACATTCTGATATAACCCCGTTTGCACCTAACTGCATTAAATTCCAAAACAAAATGCGCGGACAAAATTTGCATTTCCCCTCTGGCGCGCACATCCGCGCGCGGCGCCGCTGGGAGCGGCTCCCGGATAAAACGTGTATGATGCGCGCGGCGCGGCGGTCCGCGGCGGCATTAAAATTATATTATTTCGCCAGCTTCGAACGTACGCGCCAAGTATGCGCCGCGTTGATTATGAGTTTTAATGAATTTCTACGGGATCATTACAAAGCCGCTGCCGGGGCCGCGCGGTCGGCGCACACGTGGCCGCGCGCGCACGGCCGCATTTGTGAAACGCAGCACGGCGCCGCGTCGCGCGACGATCGGCTCTCCTCTCCGCACGCCTTTATTGCCTCGTGTACACGCGCGCATTATACTCCCGAGGCTTTTTTCTCGCAGATAGAGTCGTACGGGTTGGAGCTGACAAATGGAGCCGACACGTGTCACGATGCTAATGCGCGGTGAAAAATTATTTCGCAATATTCAGCGGCGTGCGCGACGGGGCGCCGCGCCTCGCCCTTTCGGCTTGCGTCGCCTCGCCTCGCCGGAGATCTGTTCCTTCGCTATTAAGCGGCGATAAAACAGCCGGAGTCCTCCGGGGTGAGAAATTAATGATTAATCTTCCGCTCTGATCGAATGCGTGGCGCTCCCTCAACGAGGCCTAAATGATAATCTCAGAGATTATCGGCTTTTCCTCAAAGTATCCTGCGCGGTGATTATTTGCGAACGCGAGAGATAATCGCGCACGAATGTGAGCGAGAAAGCTTGGCGAACGGTAGGTTAGTACGAGTCAGCGATCATAAAGTATTTTGATATATACACTGAGACAAATTTTTATCGGATAAACCAACTAGTGTTTCCGATGGTTAATTTTTCCGATCAAATTATGAATATAGCCGATGAAATTTGATTGAAAAACCGATCACATTTTTCATCGGATATATCCGTTTGTTCTTGTGTAATTGGATTATCCGATTGTATCGAGGGGGAAACCGCCGAGGGCATAGTGGTGTAGATTTACGGCATTACTGGGCATTACTAGGCATTACTAGGCATTTTTTTGGGGGCATCAGGCCTTGCTGGGACATTGTAAATATCAAATAAAATAAAACAAGATTCATACGGTAAATACGATAAAATAAGATAAGAGAATACGGCTCTGGCGATTAAAAATCAATGAATAAAAGGGCTAAGAACCTTGACTAGGAGTTAGTGTCACAATGGTAAAAGTTTTGTATGTTTAAAACATAAAAATTACAAACGTTTCGGTCTTTCTTTAGACGATCCTCAGTGTATAAAAATAAAAAGAGCAAAAGAAAATAATTTAAATATAAAAGTCAAAGGTTAAAATTCGCTCGCAACACAATACATAAAAGATATAAAATGTGAGCCGTATTCGGATTTATTAACGGCTGCAAATCGACAGATCATCGTTTCGTCAAGATATAAGTTTTGGTGTTATAGAGCTGGTAAATGTCGACTGACTTTTATGCATTACGTTGCAAGCGAATTTTAACCTTTGACTTTTATATATAAATTATTTTCTTTTACTCTTTTCTTTTTATACACTGAGGATGGTCTAAAGAAAGACCGAAACGTTTGTAATTTTTATGTTTTAAATATACAAAACTTTTACCATTGTGACACTAACACCTAGTCAAGGCTCTTAGCCCTTTTATTCATTGATTTTTATGGTAATAAAATAAAGTAATGCCCACTGGGCATTAGTGGGCATTGGTGTGTAAGATTGTGGTCAGCGATTTCTCCTTCGTTTTTCTCCGAGAGGGAAACCGCTGAGGGCATTGTGGTGTACAGATTTGCGGCATTACTGGGCATTACTAGGCATTTTTTGGGCCTTGCTGGGGCATTGTAAAGATAAAATAAGATAATAAGATAAAGTAATGCCCACTGGGCATTAGTGGGCATTGGTGTACAAGATTTTGATCAGCGGTTTTTCCCTCGGTTTTTCTCAGCGTATGTTTTTGAGGGTAGTTATTTCGACGCGATAAGAAATGATCTTCGTATGAGCGTAACAAAAGATACATCGTGAAAAGTCCTAGTTTGAACAAATGATTAATTGAACAATTGAAAATTGTTTTAATTGCGCGATAATATTATATGCAAATATATTTGATTCCGGTGTATCGTTCGATTTCATTCAAATAACAATCGTACGTATTTCCATTTCTCATTGTCACCCATTTCGATGATATTCTGTATTATTCCGTATTGTATTGTGCGTATTCAAACAAACTGCGGAATAGCGATAAGCGGGAGCCGGAGTACCAAAATGTGCTCGGGAGGGTGGCGGGAGGGCGCGATGCGCAAAGAAAAGGGAACGAAAAAGGCTGAAGGGCGCGCGCGCGCGAGAGAGAGAGAGAGAGAAAGAGAGAGACGGAATCGGATGTGGCAGGGAGAACGAAAGAGAATGGCATTTGCACTGGCTCACAGCCAAATCCCACCTCATCAAAATGTCGGAAAGACGGGCTCGAGACGAGTCGAGGCAACACGGTCTGAATGTCATCCCTTGAGGAACCGTCCCTGCGGAGATTCGGCCCGGGCGACGAGCGGGTTTCCCGCGCGACCGTCTTGATATTTTTCGACGTTGCGATACCGAGGGGGGGTGACGCGACAAACGCGGAAGTCATCGCTCATCCTCGCCGTAACGCACGGGCACCCTGATCATCATAATTCAGGATCGGCAATTTTATCCCTGGTCCCGATTAAACTGACGTACGATCGCGGGCGATTCGAGGGGTAGCGCTCACCCAGCGGTAATTCGCGAGGATAAATCGGGTTATCAACAAACCGGCTAATGGGTTTTTATTATGCACTGTGCCGGGAAAATTAGATTACTTCAGAGACGCGCCGTTGTGGGAGAAAGGTTTCGGCTAATAATGCTCTGAATGATGGAATAACGCGCTAATTAGGGACGTTATCGTAGCGGTACAAGTGACAGCGGCATGATTAAAATGTGACATAGTGTACGAGTTTTGCGTGAGTAACCATTATTATCGGGAAAAAAACGAGATTATACTAAGGGGGAATTCGTACCGAGCATCTCTTTGCGCACCATCTTATTCGAGGGCAATCTTACCAATGAAATTCTTGAAGAAGAAGGCAAGACGGTCGCATAGCGCACAATAAATATTCTCCAGACTCTTTTGAAGGAGATCTACAAGGCGGGCAGGTATTCTATTGCGATCAACGATTGCGTCGTTCAGGAATCTGTCATGAGATAGTTGAACAGACTCGATCTCTGGGTTATGAAAAAAATTTTTCCGCTTTGGCATTTTTAATCTTTTCGCGATTTCGTCAAGTCGTTCGATTAAACGCGAACGATGGCACTTGCGACCGAGGTCTACAAACAATCGAACACTGTTTGACGAATAAATATGTACTTTTTGTGGTTTCTTTTTTTTTCTGCGTAATGACAGCAAGAATTTATTTTACGTTAAACAGCGCAAATGCACACGGGGCTGCTATCTCGCTTAAATATGCGCGTAGTTGCGGATAACAGTGATTGTTTGTTCCAAACTTTTTTTACACGCGAGTGAAATTCACTCGAACGGCGGACGGTTATCGGATCTTTTCGAGTGTGTTTTGTGGCACGCAACGACATGCCCATTAAGAAGACTCCATGTCGGGATCTAGATTAGGCTCTCCGCAATTACTTCTGCGTTTTTCGTCTGAGCGGCTTCTTTTATTATGACCGTATGACCGCGTTCGCGTCTATTCGCTAAATTAGTAATTGCTAGTTGACCGTGACTGGAAAAAAACGGAGCTGCAACTCCTCATTTTTTTCGACAGGGAGTTTGCGGATCAATCGTGACTGGAGCACAGCCGACTAGATTATTGTTAAATGAAAGTGCATAATGAATTTGAGATGAAATGTAAAATATGGAAGAACCAACAACAATTAGAGAAATTATCTGCGATATTCCGTTCAAATGTTTACGGTACTTTCGCAAATATTTCATCCCCTTCGATCAAAGTACGCGGTGGAGCATTGAATAAGTCACATAAAAAATTTGCGATCTCGTTCGATCGTTGGTTCCGAGCCCGTGCGTCGTGCCGCCAGGCGAACGATCGTTCGATAATACGGAAGATAAACGATTCCCCGACACGCAGGTAGTTAAAGTTTAAGTCGTTGCACCAGCGAGATCACGCGCTGTCTCCCGCGCATTCCTTAATTTTCCATAATATCTTGGTTTTAATTAAAACCCGTGCCCCCCCCTCCTGCTTTCGCAAAATTTAGAATTAACACGCGGTGTTTCGTACCAGTCCTATCGATAAATTATCCGCTATAGCCAATCGTGCGATCGTATTTAAAAATTTCCGGACGATCGGAATTCCCGTGGCTTTAAACCCGCCGAGAGATAACTGCACGCGTATCGATAGCGGCACGGGGGGGTGGGAGGGAGGGGGAGGGAAAAAGAGGGGAAGCGTGCGCAAACGAAACGCGCTATTTAATTCCGACCAGCCGCGCGCGCCCCCCCCCCCCCCCCCACCCCCGCTGATTCGCGCGCCGAGGTAGCGGCCGTACGGGAAAAATTACGCGGAAAAATGAAACGGTTTAGGAAAATTCTCCCGATGCGGCGCGAGGCGAGGCGAGGCGACGCGAGCCCCGCGGAAACCAATTTCGAAAAATGCGGAGCTGCGTAGCCGAGGTATCACCGCGACGGCATTCGCGCGACAGAGAGACGCGGGGGTGGGACAGGAATATCGGCCCTTTACCCCATCGCGGGCGCTCATGCGACCGCTGATACGCCGGTCGGTCGCTCTCGCAGCGAAACCCAGGTTGCCCATTACGCAGCGGTTAAGCCGGATAATCGATCGGTCGGCGGCGGCGGCGGCGGTGGCGGTGGCGGTGCGGCGGCGACGGTAGCGGTGGCAGCGGCGGTGGCAGCAACGGTAGCGGCAGCGACAGCAGCACACGCACCGGCACAGATAAATTAGACGGGCTGCCAATACCGCTCATTAGCGTGCCAGGCGCAGAAAACGCCGCAGGCCAATTATGAAAAGCGAATTTCTACCGACGGACAACCGCGGCTCGACGGCGGCGGCGGCGGCGGCGGCCGCGACGACGACGACCACCGCGGCCGTTTGGACGAGACGAGCGAAGCGGTGGAAAAAATAGAAAAATAAAAAAAAATGTATCGCCGCGGAAAAACGATCGGAACGTTGGCGCGGTCGGCCGGTCGCGAATGGATTTTGCGGTTTCCTCGCGCGTCCGTGCGTGTGGACGTGCACGCGCGTACACGCGCGTCCGACAGACGGGTGTCAAAACGCGAGCGTGTTGAGCGCGGCGCGACGACCTATCGCCGCGCGTCAAACTGCCGCGCCGAAAACCGCTGTCCTTTTCACGCGTTACACGCATCCGACCGCTAATGCCGATGGTATCGAGCTAATTATCGGCCGGAGGGCTCGCGATTACCGCGGGCTCGCGCTGCGTCTGTCGCGAGTGTCGCGGAGGGATTAGGACGGAGCCTTGCTCGACGCGACGCTAACTCGCGCAGTAACACACTCTGTTCAACTCGAACGAGTATTATTCGAACAACTCTGTTGACGTTCCGCTTCATTATACTCCAGCCGTGGTCGCAACAACGCGCGGTCCGTGTGTCGTAGCGAAGAATGCTGTCGGTGTCAGGTACAGGAACCACAGACCTCAACATCGACGTGCGTTTTTCATGGCGTCGCCGCGGGTAATTTGCGCAAGCATGCGTTCGCGTGCGTGTTCGGTCAGCGTGTATCGCGCCAGGTTCGCCGGGAATCTCGCATTAAATTCGCACCGCGCGGCAATCAGTCGCCATTCTGCCGGCGTTGCGACGCTGTTACGTGCGACGCTTACGTACGTTATTACGCGAATATGTGACCACTGTGGCGCCCATCGTCGCTGCCTTTTCTCAGCATATCGCAGACAACACGTACGCTTAATTAAACTGCCATCGTCGCCGCCGCAGCTCTATTTTGTTCGTGTCTACGCACGTCATCGCCGCTGCAGAATGGCGGGCGAAATTTCTTGACACGCGAATCGAAGGAATCCGAGCGTGCATACCGATCGTGCGTCGTATGCGAATGCGGCGTGGCTTTTGAGCTCTCGCAAAGTGCCAATCACGACTACGAATGTAGTTAATTGAAAATGAAAAGCGGATATTTTATACCGTTCCGTGACTTCGAAATGCGGCGCTTTCCAAGTTCATGTACGAAAAAATTCCTTATTAAATCAAATTTCAATATCAGATTACAAATGTCTCGCTTGTTCGCGTTCGGTTAAGAATTTTAAAAAGCTCCGTTTCGGAAAATGCGCCATATTAGTTTCTAACTAAACCACAGTCATACAGTTCGCTTGCAACGCTTTTAGCGAAGCGAATTAAAAGCTTCCATGTAAAAGCACGCTAAATTCGTACTTGTTTTAACCTAGTTTCTCACTTATACCTCCCGTCTTTCTGAAAAAAATATTCTTTTGCCTTCTTTTTTACAACCTTTCCTTCTTGACTTTAATATCTCCACTACTTTTCCTGTTTATTATTCCGCAAATGAAACAATGCGCGACGATTCCCTCTCATCCGCGCTATATGTAATACTCCGAATCTCAAATATTTAGCTTCCAATCTTCTCCTCGCGCTGTATTATTTATTATTACATTACGTCAGTCATGGACACTTAACGTCAATCGACTAACTTAGCAGGACTTGACACACTCTATTCCTGATCGTTGTATAATTATCAATTATGTAAAATTGCAATGCATAGCAAACCATTAACATCGTTAAAAACAAGTTTTCGCCAATTATCACATTTCGCGATAAGCATTCGACAATACACGCGAAAAATGCTAAGGTGGCTGCTGCATAAACCGACCAAAAGTGGAAAAGATTGAAATTTAAGCATGTTGGAAGGTTTGTCTAGCAGTACGCAAAATTTCAGTAGGTTTTGTGCTTTGTCCTGAAGGAGTCTTAAAATAAGTTAGCGTTAAAAATAATGTTTTCCAACATTTTGGTTTTACGCCAGATCAAGGATCCGTTGTTAATTAAATTCCGGCCAAAATGTCACATGTTTCCTTTCTGTTCTCACTAGTTTATACGTAGATACCTGTACATTGACCATTTATAAATATACGAGATAAATCGGGATAGACGATACAACGGATCTTCCATTGAAATTTGTGTGCGGTCGTGTAACACATGTTTTTGTATAGCTTCGTTACAGAGTTCATAGCTTCGTTACACGAGGACAGAATACTGACTCTTGTGGACTTGTTGGCGACAATAACCGTTTGATAGCGTCATGAATTCGGCATTCGGTATTTTTGAGTCGATATGCGACCTCGCCAATCCCGCCCATCCAATCATTACAATAAACGTTCGAATAATCGTCGTAGAATTGCTGCAATATGTTGATTGCAATCCCGAAATGGGTTTACGGAAATGACGCAGCTTACGTGCTGCCTGTTTAATCACATTTAGTGAAACTTTAGTACCTAACATTTCGCGCAATTATCGATGTAATCGATGCGTCGAAATATAATCTTCTAGCAGCTGAAAAGTACAACTGAATTTCCAGTGAAAGTGCATAACAATAGCTGTGAGTTTTTGTATACAGAACTGCCATAACATAAGTGTGATTTTCTTCGACAGAAATTCTGAAGAAATAAGTGATAATTATTAGAGAGTTTCTAAACGAAAAATATTCATTCGTAAATACATGCAAGTTTATGCAAGTTCGAAAAACAAGGATTGTCAATTTCTGTTGAATTAGAATTGAATAACCTACCGACAAATATAATAAATACAAAAGTATTTTGCCGTTCGTACAGGGTATAAATTCATCATTATTCCGTGGATATTTTTTTATAACAGACGCACGTGTATTTGTACCTATATTTTTAAATGTTAATCGCGTTGGCCGATTCTCACATTGTTACAGTTTATCGTTATCTGATGATTGGATACCGCGACGCAACGGTGCGTTATCTATAAAATATTCGAACAATGTGCAGTATGTAATGGCATTTTTGTATTACCTCCACCTCCCAGAAGAGATTGAGATAACTATCACCAAATACTATAGTTATCGCATTCGTACCGGACCGCAAAGCGTTCCATAGGGACATTGTCGTTATTTTCGACATATACCGATAAGCGTTTTAATAATTGAACTATAAAAAAATTTAACGCAATATAGTCAATCAATGATAAAATTATCTCAAAGGTATATGATATTTCATAAATTAGTGAAAGCACAAGCACTCGCAAAATTTAGAGGCAGCACGAAGGTGCTTTGTCTTGGAGAAATACACGTTACAAGACTATCTGAGATTGCATTATTTATGAGAAATAAGCAATTGTTTTGTTTTTTAAGTCTTGTTAACGAATTATTTATATCGGCACTTGTTCCTAGCCGGTTATACTTCGGAAAGGAATGAATTCGCGGACGAAGCTTCTATTGGCTTCTGGCAAGAGCTCCGACGGTCGAGAACGGCAGTAGCGACGGCTTTCATATGACGAAGTTAAAGAGGTATCCGAGATCTTCCTTTCTTCGACGAGAAAGCGGGGTCGGTTGCAAACGACGATGCCGCTGTCTCTGTTCAACGCTTGGTGTATCCCCTTGCACTCGGCTTTTTATCCGCACCGTCTCTTCCGTCCTTTCGTTTCCCTCCTCTCACGTTTACGGCTCTCTCTTTAGCTTTCATTCGCTATCACATTTTCCAAGCGGCGTTCCCCTTCGAAAAGCGCTTTCTTATTTGCGACAACGCACTTGCTTGCCTCTTTCCCCCAGACGGTGCACTCGAACGGCAGCTATAATTGAAGAATATTGCCCCGCATGGACCGCAAATAGGACGCGACTCTAATTTCATTATTCGCGAAAGAAGCGTGCATCTCCGCAGAGAGAATACCTCACGATGGTGACTTTGCCTACAAGCTCCTTGTATTGCTATTAGAACGCAGGGGCGGGAAAGAGGAAATGGGAGATGGGATAACAAGAAAAAAGTGGAAAGTACCGCACGCCACTCCGCGGAAAATGTATGACGCGGTGTATCGTGGAGGTAAAGGAAAAAAAGAACCGCGATTTTAGTCGAGCGGTAGAAAGGAGTCGGTGAGGGTGCAAAAAACTGTCATGAGAACTGTATGTGCATTTTTCTCTTGGATTAAATCACGCCGAGGATAAAACTGGGCTTGTTTAATATTCGATTCGTTTTACCCAATTCATAATAGAAACTAGAACAAAAGAAGCGATTTAATGAGATATCGTGTTTCATTCAGGAGCTCGTTCGTTATTAAAATCTCACATCCGAGACCACGCGCTTGCCGGAAGTGGAAGGCGAGTATAATTGATACTCGCGCGGTATTATAAATAAATTACGCTCTATTGCGCGTTACATTAATTCCTTTTCTATACGCTCTACAGCTTCCCTCGTTATCTTCTAAACGTTCCCTCAAGAACGAGACGCGGTCGCTCGGCTATAAAGCTGCAAATCGATACCTTTCTTCGCTCGACAAAGAGACTATTTACCGTATTACTAAACCTATATACCGAATGCTTTGCAACGACCCATAGCATTAACCTTCTTTTTGTAACGCTTGTTGCATTTCGCGCTCGATTTCACCACTGATGGATACTTTTATCTCGAGTGTTCGATTGTTAAAAATGGTTGGATGCTGTGAACTAATGAGCAATTGACCTAGACCGGCGTTATATCAGTTTTTACAACAAAAGCATCACAACGCGTGCGTCGCGTTATTTTATTTTTATGAAAAATATTTTTATATAAAATACACAAATAGTATATGTGTGCATTCCACAAACATTCTTCAATCATATCTAGCGCAATATTGGTCCGATGGTAAATTTGATAAATTCGGAGTAAACAAATTCGCTGCGTCAACGCAAATATATTAACTAATACGCGCACAATAGTGCGTTTTTTATTTGCAGTTACATTTTTAAGATTTACAAATAACAGCTATTTCTCGAATAAGCCGTGTTATTCGCAATTAAGGGATAGATGAGATAAATAATTGCTTTCGACAAATTGAGCGATCCGCAAAAATCTCCGAAACACACGATAAGTTGGCGAGATTAGCTAGGCCGGGAGTTGCAATTATACGCGGTGTTGATTATCAAAATTATTCGCAACATAATGACGACTGTATCGCGTGCCAACCGGGTCGATTTATTTCCCGCCGGCGGCACGGCGGAAGGAAGTATAGTCATCGATGGAAAACCGCTGTCGTCTGCTGTCTCCGTGTGTATCGGAATATGTACCGCCATGATGCGATCACACGAGCCAGGAGTGCGGACATTTACACGCATTTAACCCTTTGACGAGCGGAAACACGCACGGCAAATCAGCGTCGGCGCGAGCGTTCGCGGTGTACGCATTCGGAGCATACATCACCATCCAATTATCACAGCTCGCTGACGCTAATTTCGGGCATTCAGATATCATTTCATCCGTCAATGGCGGCCTGATTACCAATTGTATAACTCCTTTTTCGCAACTCGCTCGTTCGGTCTCTCCCTCGCGCCGACACAATGGTCGCTTTCGGGCCGATCGTGCGGTCCGAGAGAGAATGCTATGCGCGAGTACGACGGCATAATATGCTTCGGAGGATGCCTGTCAATTTTGCAGCTCGCGGCCGTAAACATGACCATTCCATCGGAGATAAAATTTCAACGTTGGCGGCTAATTTGCCTCGCGCGGAGCACGACGATGCGACGTGCGGAATTACATTACGGTAACGTTTTAGGGGGTGTTCCATGTATCCGCATACGGTTTGTTAGCTGATAAAAATCGCAATATTATTAAACACTGCACGTCGGCCGAAAAGACGGGGGCGGCGGACGAAAATTCGAGGAAATTATTTTTTCCGAAATTACATTGAAGCGATAATTTCTGGTGGCAGCAGTTGTCACCTTTCACGCGCGGTTCAGCCAACAAGCAATCTTTTCTATACGTAACGCGAAAAAACCTAGGAGACAGAAGAAAAGAACTTTACTTTCTTAGAAAATATCTTACGTTAAATGTATTTTACTTTGATTTACGCTTACGATTACACTCGTGCGCAATTCACGTGTTACATACTTTCTTAAATGATGATAAATTTTATATATGAGCTTCTTCTGCTTCAAAGTTATAAAAATACGCATGCATAAGCAAAAATCTAATATCGTATGTAGCCGTAAGTTTCATAGAAGATCGGTCTGAATAGAATAACGCGCTCTAAAGTTTGCGGTAGCTACTGCTGCATGTGCGGCGAGAGGCGTGCTTGCATGCACTTAGTAATATTTTAGTCTCGTTATTACAGGTACATTGACGATAACGTTGCGTTAAATATTATTAAACAAACGCGGTGCAATGTCAATGTTATTCATATCCCGGTATAATAATATAAAGATCTGAAATGCAGGGGAGTGCGTACAAGGGAAAATACAATTTTGCATTTCGAATTTCTCGCGGAGAGAGCCCCGGGTTCCTTCGTACAAAGTTCGCCGTGGAATCAGTGGGGAAATCACCGCGCTGCGTGTGTACACAGCGTAGCTCCCGCAGTAAGTAATGTCTAATTTAGAAACACGACAATCTACGATAACCCCGGCTTTGCTGCCGCGCAAATTTTCACCGTGTTAATATCGATTGCCATTTTTTAGTGTAGCCAGTGTGATTTATTAACGTGGGAGAACAAGTTTGTCTTTATACGCATCCAATCACGAGCGTCCTGTCTAACGTACGAATCTACTATAAACTTCAAGGGGGCAACCACTAGATAAAATGTCCCACCGATTGCACGATTTCATTTGATTTCATACGATTTCAAACAATCTCCTCTAATTGCAAATAATTTTCTTATAGGCACGTTTAAAAATACGAAGAAACTTGAAAATGAAGACAAAACGAGGGATTTCGTAATGATTTCATAATGATTTCGGAGACACTGTCCCACGATTACGTCAAGTGGTTACCCCCTCGATAAACTTTTTACGCGAAAGGAGGACGTTACTCGGTTCAATTTTTATAGTTTCCACCTCTGTTTCATGTCTGTCTATCTATCTATCCGCATGTCCCCTATTTTAACAATCTTGCATCGCAGCGATGTGTTTTGTATCTATATTTGCACATTTCTAGCGATCGTTTGATCGCTCCATGGTCGGTGTTTCCGACGCGAAAGTTCCGCGTGCCGGTACGCAGTGCACATCCATCGGGCCGGCGCACACCCACGCCGCTCCCGCACTTATTTATTTTTGCATTAATCTATTTTTATTTTATTTGCCAACGGAAATCCCGGCTGTCGCCGGCTGCGCCGCAGCCGCGTCGCGTCGCGTCAACTGTAAACAGAAAGCCATGCGGCATTGCGGCAATCCTATCACGTATGCGCGTGTCTACGTGCACGCGCCGTTCATATGCTCGTCGGAGCAAATATGGTAATGCATTCACACGAAATGTTTTCACGGGGCTTTCTCGAAATACCAAGTCCGCGCATGAGGCTTCCCTAACGGTTTACAAACAAGCCTGATCGCTCTAGATGGCGAGCAACCCTCGCCGCCACGACGCGTTTTCGGCACCGCATACATACCGGAGGGATGTAAATGCGCGTGCAAGAAGGGTACGGCGTATTTTAAAAGCCTGACTAATTTCTTTTGTACGATTCGTTTCTGTTGTAGCTGTCCGAAATTAATTCGCGAAAATTAGTTCCAGGACAGTGAGTAACATTTTTAGCCGTGTCAACGTAATTTCTCGGGTTAAAGATAATAACCTCGCGTGTCGTGTAATTGTCTTTTTTTTTAATCATATACGCGAGTGCTTGGATTTAGCCGCTTGAATATTCATCTTCGCTAAAAATGAAGGCTTAACGTTTACGGTAAAGCTCTTATCGTTTCACAGATGTGTTGGATACGAAAGCAAATTTAGATATTTCTGAATAGAATTGTACACATATATATAATATATATATATTCCTCGAATCCGTTAATTCCGCAAAGCGAACTGATTCCCGAGAGCTGTATTTTCGCGCGCCACGTTCGTCAAATGGAGACCTCGCAGTTTTCCACGAAATTCAACGGCGGGCAATAAAGTAATGTCAATATTACCGCCGCTATTATCCTAATCGATGTTCGTGATAGCAGCGCACCGAGGGCTTACACGGATCCGACCGGAGACCCCATTAGGATGGCTCCGTTACATTCATGACCCTGGCGCGGCGATTACGGTCGATGATCCGTGGTGAAATAACCCCCCCCGGTTCCGTTCCAATCATTTCTCCACACCAGGACCGCAGGGCCAGATGGGTCGTGGTGGAGTTGCGAAATCCTTGGCTAAGCTGCGATCAGGGCGACGCGTTTCAAGTCGCAGACCGCGAGGAATGATCGGCGGCGGGCCGAATCGTAGCTTCACGGGCCATCTGTTGTTAAACGGGGAACGCGCATCGCCCTATCTTGCATTACGAAATCATCGATGACTAAATCCTACGGAGCAATTAGCTGGAAAGCGACACAAATCCGGAGGAAAGTGCCCCTCGCCTGTATCGTGGATCAATAGTCCCTCTGATACGATATTAGCCGTGGGATTTGAAATTTCCAACAAAATTATATTTTCCCTAGTGCAATAGATAACGAGTTACCGTAATCCTTTGCAGGTGTATTTGGAAAATATTAGAGGATGCGTGCTTCTCCGTGAATTTCAAGTTTTCCGAATAAAATTGTCGCGACGATAAATAACAGCGTCTACACCAGATGCTCAAATCGGACTTTACTCCGTACGGAATTTCTCGTGTCGACTTCGTTACACGGCGCATAATTGTTGTTATCGGTCGCGCCGTACGCACAGAGTAAAAGGTTTCTTCGGATTTAGTATTCCTATTTATTTGATTGAAATTTGTTTCATTGAAACAACATATGCCTATACGAAACATTATTTGTTTGAATAAAAATTTTGTTGTTTTATTCAAACAATCTCCGTTATTTGATGGAAAAGACACTATTATTTCAAGTAATATCTTTTAATTAAATAATTATATTATTTGGCCAGGCGCCTATAAAGTCTATAAAGTCTAATCATCTAATGGTTTATTCTTTATAGCTGAACATAGTGTACTAATTCAGTGATTTTCCTTCTTCTTCTAATGAAGGGAAAGTTATAATATAATGTAGAGGGAAAAAGATGCGTATACATTTTTTTTCATATATTTTTTATCAAACGATAATGTTGTTTGAATAAAACAATAATATCATTTTGATCAAAGAGAACGTACCTTCTGTTTCAAACAAATATTTTATTTCAAACCAAGATATATATTATTTGAAATTGAAACAAATAATTTGTCTGACCCGTTTCAAATATGAAATGTGTTTGGCTACAACAAAATTGATTAGATCGAAAGAAATCGTTTTCTCGGTGCACGTACGCATCCGCGAGACTTGACGAGAGTCACAGATACACGATGGCCGCTCGTCGATAGTGGAACGGGCGAACGGTCTCCCCGCGCGAAACGTCGGTGGCTGGTCGCGGCGCGCGTGTCCGCGAGAACGAGATAAAGATATCGTGGCATATTGCCGCGATATTATGCGACCGGTGCAATGGATGATGCACCACGCGCCGTTACTGCCTTCGCCATCGCGCCGCACGGTAAATTCGAGCGCAGCCGCGCGCGTATTTGCTCTCGGAAGCGACGATATCCGCTCACGCGTGCCGCGCTCATGGTACGCTCTGATTATCAACGAATAATTCCTGCGAACGACGCGCTGTAGCGTGCAAATTTCCCGACAGAACGCCGCGCCCGGCCCGTCGAAAATCATTCCGGCGACGCGCCGGGCGACGCGCAGGGGGATGCAGGCGGCCTCGTTGAAAAAAAAAAAACCCAGCTTTTCGCTTATCCCTTGAACTTTGATCCCCCGTGGCGTGCCGCTGACAGGTTGTTCAATGTTTGCTCGACCGTTTGTCCTGCAGACCGGTATTTGGTTAATCAGCGAGTTAGTTGTCCATGGTCGAATTCCCGCCGTCGTTTCTCCCCCCGCGTCCCGCCCGTTTACACGTAACGCGCGTTTCTCTCCATTTCTCTCTCGCTCTCCACCTGTCCGTTAGTTTGTTTATCTCTTTCGCGGATAGGGTCTCGCTGGACTACGGCCGATCGGAATTTATCGAACGTGTTCGTGCGTTCACGCGTGCAAATATCTATTGCGTGTCGAGCGATTCGGCCCACACTTCAGACGTTCCCTTTATTTAATGACATGGATACCGGATAGACTTTATCTTAAGAGTAGTCACGCGGAACGCTATTTATTCTGGGAGCTAAAGTTGCAGAAACCTTCAGCAATCCTTTTCCTTTTTTAACAATTCATCAAGCGATAAATTGATTAAACGAAATTATCGTCGCAGTGTAATCCTTCCTCGGTATTGAAATAAATGCTTGCCTGCGAGAGAAAAACAATTTGCGAATTAAACGTGAGAAGATGCATCCCTCGAACTGACGCGCGACGCGACGCTTTCTAATCTCCGCGAGATCTAAACAACGCAGCCCGGCATTTGCACGCTCAGATAGATAACCTAATCCGATCTCCTACGACTCCGCCGCGTATATCGCCCGGTTTCCCTGTCCGCCCGAAAACCAAGAGCGTCCTCCCGGCCTCCGTCGTCTGCGCGTCCTTCGATGTGTGTACGAAGTTAGTGAGTTTGCGTAGTTAGCGTTACTTGTGCATTAATTGAGGATTACAACAGCAACGAGATATGAGGGGGGTGGGGCGGGCAGGTTGTACAGCGGTAGGTAGAGTTGGCGGGTGGAAGTCGGAGGTTGGGAGGATGAAGCGATGGGGTGGATGAGATCGAGAGGGGAGGACAGCACCGCGTCGGTGGGTTGGATGCGGAGGAGTTGGTCGACAAGCGTGAGTACAAGCTCAAGCGCAGGCTTCGGTCTCAGACTCTCAGGCACATGGTAACTTTCCTAATCACCGTACGAAGCCCCGAGGTAGTCATCCGCTCAGCCATCATACCGCCATCTAAGTACAGCAGACACGAAAGCTCGATTAGAGACGTCGAAATCGCGTGCGGCATACGCGGATACCTCTCCGTTGGATACGTATCCCCGACTCCAAGTTCAAGCTCTTCGTGATCACCGGCGCGACTCAAAAGGAAATCGGTAGCGAACAGTCAATACGTGTTTCCCCGATTCGATAGAACAAATCGTTCGAGGAGAGTTTTCGCTAGTGACGTACTTTTCCTGACGTACTTTTTTCCTGGTGTCTAGTCAGCTAGTTCGTGGGTCAGTGCGTTCTGTTGGTAGGACGAACCATCAGGACCATTAATAACTAAATTGAGCAGATCAACCAGTCTTGAGTCTTTTCGATCTTAAACATTTAAAGAGATATACGTAGTATTCCAGACCTCTGTGAAGTTGGCACCTCATGTCTCAAAAAATCTTTTTTTTTCAGTTCTGAATGCACCCCGAAGAGTTCTAGAGTTCCTTATCAATTTTAAAAATAGTTCTGGCGAATTAACCTAAAAAAGTTAAATTTGAAACTTGGGGATGCTAACTTCACAAAACGAAATCTCGAAATCAGCGATAACACTAAAAGTATTGGAAATATTTAATTTTGCCATTAGGATTTCCTTTAGAACTCTTGAGGGGCTACCCAGAACTCTCAACAGAACTGCTGGAACTGTTAAAAAAATTTCCTCCTTCGGGACTTGGAAAATTTTTGAACCGAAGGACGAAAAATCGCGAGAACTTTTTATTCGTCGGTCGTAGTGCTTCGAGCCTTAATAGTTTTCGGTAGAACTCTTGAGGGGCTACCCAGAACTCCCAAGCTGACGGAATAAAACAATTAAGTAAAACAACAAAAATAAAATTAAACATTGAATTAAATTGCATTATTTATCGTCTATTTTGCGCCACCAAAAATGATTTTGTACCCCGTGTCATTTAAAACTTATTAAAAAAACAAACTATATAACATCATGTAAGAATATTCGCATAACTTTTATGTATTATATGGATTTCCACGAGCTACGTACCAGCCTTGAGTCTGAGTTAGACGGTTAGAGAATGCCTGATGCTATATAAAGCAATTCCTTGTGTTCGTAACGCGACTTTTTGAGTTTGCGACGTGTGTACGAGAAACTAATCCTTAAAATCTCTTTCGACTTAGAATAATTGTAACGCACAGTCAAAACTTTGTTGAAATAATAACACACTGTAAAAATATATCGGTATGTGTGTTGGCTTTAATATCTGTCTCTATTAACAATTAGATAATTGCATTTAAAAAACATTAGTCGGACGTTTGTAGAAGAATATTAGTAAGATACGACATAACGGAGATAACAATGTCGGATTCCACTTAAGAAAATGATGAACACTAACTTTAGATATAACAAATCCTCATTCTTATTCCTTAATGAGTTTTAATGAGAAAATTTGCTGATTATTTAGTACATTATTACTATTATTATAACTTATTAATCTGACTGTAAAGCAAAGTTTGCTGTTTGCACCAAACGGCACGAGATGGCTTGTTCATAAAATAATGACTGCTTCCTTTGTGCTATTTCTCGACATCTTCTGCATTTCAGCATTTCGAGGGAAAGAGACAAAGTACTCGTAATAACTAACTTTGAAAGTACGAAGATAATATTCGTATTGTTACGGGGCTGCGTGCATAACGTCAAAACGAAGACAAAAAGGACAATATGACCGATACTGAAAGAGGACGAATCCGTTACTCCACGAGAAGTACGAGCTGTGTTTATATAACTATCCCGTGCTAGTTCTTAAAACCGTTAAAGATGCAGTAGCTCTGAATAGTTGCG
Source organism: Vollenhovia emeryi (assembly GCF_000949405.1). Taxonomy (NCBI): domain Eukaryota; kingdom Metazoa; phylum Arthropoda; class Insecta; order Hymenoptera; family Formicidae; genus Vollenhovia; species Vollenhovia emeryi. The sequence goes on along the minus strand of NW_011967208.1, from coordinate 1,593,928 downwards.
TTAAAACTATACTAAAGTTGCGAATTTTCAAGATATTTTCTATAATGAGCCATGGCCGCATTACGGTAAGCTCAGCTTTAAACTTTTGGACATGCTTACGAGTAAACGATATTACATAATCCGCTGTAAAAGCAAAAATTCTTTCACCACCGATCGCCGTCGTTTTAACAAACTGAAACTCTGCTGGGCGGGCTAAATGTTTAGTATGTGCCAACTATTTCTAAGGATGTCTTGGAGTTGCGTTTATTAATTTCAATAACAATTATCATATTTACTAAAGTAACACGATTTTCGTTGCAAAGACGTTTCGAATAGGAATATCAATGTCGAGTTCGTCAATATTCGTATATGTATTTATCAGAATGCAACGGACTGGCTGATTGTTGAAAAAGTCCATTGACGAAAGGTTCGGGAAGAGGGAACGTAGTTTGATTTTAAAGCATGGATACCTCGGCGCCATTTTCAACCGGTCGACTCTTCGGTAAAAGACTCGTACCGAATTTAGAAGAAAGTAAACGTTACTCTTATCTCGGGGAAATGTAATCCGTTCCCCCCCTTATTGCATTTGGCGCGGAAAGGGATTTTTAAGTGCAACAAAGTGAAGGCATAATGGAGACCATCGTTCTTACAACATGCTCTTTGACATAGTAGAGACAACAATAGAACCTGCAGATTGGTTTGATTAGGCTCGATAGCATTTTCCCGAGGACACAGAAGACAAATACGCATCCGCAAATTTTCTGCTCGTTAATGTTTTACAAATTCGAAGCTTGTGCATTCTCTACCTTAGCGATTCTCGAATTCAAGGTTAAAACGTGTCGAAAGACGTGGTTGTTGATTCAAACGTCATTTGTCATTCTCTTTGCTACACATGCCGGCGGTTGTCCTCGAGCAAACTTTTGACCATCGATTCGGTCGGGCGACGATTATCAGTCAACTCGTAGATATATGAACGGGCTATGCGATATCGTAAAACCGCACACAGCTCGTGCTAAAGCTTGTGCATCCACTTTATTCATGAAGCGGCAATCGGTGAAAACGGAGGTATGCCTGGCGACGCTATCGTCGAAAATCGTTCTATATAAACACGGACTTAACCGCCCCCCCCCTCCCCTGCGTCCCACCGTCGGTCGCTCACCCCTTTCCCGATACAATGTAGCCGAAGCGAGATTGACCGGGGTGGAAAGGGGTGAAGCAGGGCGGTCGGGCAGGGTTGAACCACCGTGCTCCAGCATATTCATGAGCGCTGAGTGCGCGGGGGTCTGAACCAATATACCGCCTCTGTTCTGCTCGTATGTATGCAGGCACGTATGCCTGTATGTACACACGTGCATGCGCTCGCGCGCGCGCGTGCGCGCATGTGTGTGTATGCAGGTATGTAGGTATACGGAGAACGGCTAGTTTAGTGCCGTAAGTAAGGGCGAACCGTTTATTCAGCAGCTTTTGCGCGGTTACGCGACAAGTCCGAAGAGATCCGAAAGGACGACGTGCCCTCTGGGCTTCCTTCCACGATCTAATCCGTAACACTTTGCAATTTTGCGAAGTCAAGCTTTCGGGCTCGTTTCGTGATGTAACACGTCAGTGTGGTCGAAGTTTGGTAATGGCTTCACGTTAAGTTTTAAGGTGGTTGAAGATTACGTCTACTGTCCCGTGTTGTAATGTTCGCTTGTACGGTTTGCTTATCTATTTTTATTACGCTGTTAAAACGCGCGCGGGCTCGACGTTTCACTAATTACGCTCATATAATCATTTTGTTACTTTTATTTTGTTTCATTTAGGGCAAACGTATTTTTATTTCAGATAAAATCAAACTTTAACTCGGGAGAATAATTTTTATGAGAGTAAAAAATATATACGTGCAAAAATTAATAATTGAAAATGCTACAATCACAGATATTATATTAATATAAATAATTTGAAACGTGCGACGTCACATTTCCACCTTTTTTTTTTCGTAAATTCTAATATATTATATTATATTGTTAATGCGTGTCAGTGGCAATTTCTTTGCGAGAGGTATGTTTTATGAAGCATCGAGAAGCGCGGCACTGACGTCAACACAAAATCGATCTGACTCGTATGAGAATTGTACGAATGCATTACGATCGTTTGGAAAGCGACTCCAACGAGAAAAAAAGAGAACGGTATTGAGATAGAGGATGTTCCGATGGATCCGTATATCAAATCTGACATTTCGCATTTTACGTGGAGCGGGTGCTCGCACGCGCGAGCGCGCGCGCGTATCGGCCGCGGGGTATATAGGGCATTCCATCCGAGGCGAAATCGGTCCAATTACACATGTATCGGATATGTGATTACTCAAAAAATATTTATTGGTGCCTATTCTCCGTTCTCCGTTCGTACATCAGTATCCAGATTACATTTTAAAGGCAATTTTCGCAACCCCGGTTCGGACTAATTCACTCTTGCCGACACATCGCGCATGAGTGGGAAAGAAGCGAGGGCCGAATTGATGGCAATATTAAACTTCCCGCACCAAGTATCAACGTTACTCCCTCGTCCTCGCTGTACAGAGGCGCAGGCACATATACACGGTTGTGTCTCGATTTTCATGTATAGATTCGATAGCGAACATTCGCTGGAGGCACTTGTTTGCAGTGTCCGTCAGCGAGAGAGGGTGTAGGATGAAAGCCCATTCGGGGTAGCTCGATGCAGGAATACCTATTGAAATTCTTTAATTAACCCTCACGGCATCTCCTTTCCCGTATCCGCGCGCAGCTCGTTCAAAGGAGCAGAAGGACTGAGCAGCAGATTGATCGTGCTCAAACGATGTGTAAATTAATTGTTCGCAAGCAACGACGGCGTAAGGGGGTATTTCCTTGCGCGGGTATAAACCCCGCGAGTCAGTCAAACCCTGTGATACATATCGGTATAATATAACTTGATAGAAATATCCGTGTGCTCAAATTCAAGGAATGAATAATTTCTGAATTATGAGAATTTCTGAAATTCGGCTGTCCACGTCGACGTGCTGCCGTCATTTGTAATTGCGCGGACGCGATGATTTAATAGTACGCTCGCTTGGGTTACTGGATTTCACGACGCAGTCAGATTTTATAGTTTGCACAGTGGGGCGATATTTCCGTCAATATTAAACGCCATTGCAGCTTCATTGGCATTAACTAATGTTTGACGACATTAATCTATTTTAGGTAACCGCAGACCGTAGCAATCATAAACCATTTTGCATACAAACCATTCGCATTAGCGGCTGTTTTGGAATCGTTTCGTAATTTATAACATATGACGAATGATAGGAGGGTTTCACTTACGCGAGGAGGCAAGCGCGTCTGGTTGATTTATGGCTAACATCCTATTCCCGTAATTTATATCTATAAGCAGTGCTTTCCGAGATTGCAGCAGTTAAGTTTTCGCAATTATCACATCGAACATTTAACGTACGATAAAAGCGATAACAATATTCACGCGTGTCACGTATATATAAATTTCGTTGGCAATTAATACACGGTACAGTTTCCTGCGTAGTCTTTGCGATTCAAAATTCGAGAGCCGTGTACGAGCCAGAGTGAGAAGAAAGTAGTCTATAGCATTAAGAAAGTAAATGAAAAAGCAAGATACCAGGAGTACTTTCGCGGAGAGCGAGAAAGCGGAAGGAACCGGCAGAATGCGAGCCGAGGGAAGATAGACAGTTTTCTTTCGCGCGTCTACCTTTGTCGTTTCCGTCAAAGGAGATATCGATCTAAGTCGAACAAAGGAGCTACTTTAATTATCGGCTGTGTTTCGCGCGCTGGCGCATCTACCCGGCTGTTTGGTGTCCTTTGTAGGAAGACCGCGCGCGTAGCGTACGGGACGGGTGTACCCGAGGGGGAGGCAGTAGATTCACCCTAACGCCGCTTCGCAGACAGCCCGTAAAACAATATGGGCCAGCCGGTAAGCTCCGCATGCGCGACTAATAAGTAAATACGAATTAGCATTCCGCGTCCTTCGGCGATATAAATCAAACGAATTAATTACAAAGTGGAGACTAAAGAGAGGCGCGCGGTATGCGCGCCACGGTGGCGGCGAGCTGTCCCGAAGTAAAGAACGCAGCGCGCCGTGTCGCCTGCTTTGCATATTGCTCAACGTAAATACTAATAAATCCCGGCCCGGTACTCACGTACGTCCGGCAAATTAAACGCGCGCGCGACAGACACGCGAATGGATGCGTGTTCCATTGAGCGTGTCTCTTTTGTACATCGGAGAGAGGAGTCGTTCTCTGAAGGAAGCGAATTACGTTCGCGCATGATGAAGAAGTTAGGGGGGCCTTTGATCCCCGACGGCAGTGGCGTTTTAATTCGTTCGCTTAAACGGATACCCGAACGTGCGTAACTGCATCTACGCTCAACTTCTTTATTTGCGTCGCGACCTGGCGCCGGGGAATCGACGCGATGTTACGATGGGGTATCAACAAGTGGAGCGTTGGTTCTTTCAGAGAAACGTAGAAAGGCGCCTCGCGCCCTATATATCACCCGGTGATAAATTTACCGGATTAGAAATATAAAAAGGAGAATTCAGTTTCTGTTACACAGACATATTGGCGAAATCTATTCGGAACAATATCTTTTTGAAGAAAATGCTCTCGTGTGCCACGCGATAGGTGCCTGTATCCGTGGCGCTCATCCATGTCTGGATAATAGATTCGCTTTCACGTCTATTAGGAAAATGCGCGTTACCCGCGACGGATGCGTTATAACAAAGGCCGATCTATCGGATGACGGATTACGCGTGCGATAAAGGGCGCGAGACGCGCCGCCTCGTTGTAAAACGATTAATTCGCGCATTACCGGGGCCGGCGGCCCCGCGGCGGCGCGGCTGTTGAACGACATAAAGATCTTGCTACGTGGATACGCGACGATTAATCCCATCGTCGAATAAACAGGGTACTGACGTTGCTCGTTCGCGACAAGCCGGCGTTATCTGTCACGTACACGCGTTGATAATGCCCGGCCCTGTATGAGTGCATTACGCGCAGGACGGTGCATAAACGGCTCTAGGAGAAACCGAGTGGAGGATAGGCTTTTCATTACTGTTTGGTATCGTGTTTCAGCCACCCTAACGAGTCGAATGAAGGGTTGTCGCGCCGCTCTGCGCGAGCCTGGCTGCGGCGAGCGCGAGGGCGGCGGCAGGCTGAGGGACGACGAGGGTTGGGGTTAAACGGGGATGAACGAGAACTGAGACGGGGTTGTTTGCAGTTTCCCTCTAATTTTGTTGGAAACATCGTTACACCTAGATCGTATCATCTTGTTTATGGGCTTATACCTAGATGCCGTTCGACGCTGCCCCTCCGCTCGTCGACCGCCATTTTATTATCGCCGAGTAAAACGACGAGCTCTCATCCGCGTGCGCGCCACTCCGAACGAGCTCGTCTGCACCGGCGATGTCACTTTTATATTTCTGCTCCAGAAACCAACGATTCAATCCCGTTCGTTCATCGTATGCCTCGCCGTGGGGTAATTCATATGCGTTGATGTCAAATTATTAATAAAACCTTACACTTGACAAAATTGTCAATAAAAAGCTCGCGTGTGCTAAAACACCAAGACTTGGTGAAGACATGGAACAATAAATGAACGAAATAATCAGTATTAAATTATTGATTCATCATATAGTGAAGAAAAATGAACAGAATGTTTCTGGCTTCACTAAATTATCGAGAATCGGTATTATAATCAAATTAATGAATAACTGTAAACAAAGAGATGGTCACAATTGAATAAAAATAATATTAAATATAATGAATACAAGGTAAAAGAATTGGAATAAATTTATAAGAAGCCACGTCAACGTTAAAAGCAGAAACGCGACGACATGCGAAACTTGTAAAATGTGCAACTGCGAGTAGCGAGTATGCAAAGTAAAGTAGTAACAATTAGCTACTACGAGTGCGCAACAATTAGTTATTTTTCGAACACTGTGCAACTGGTAGTCGATGTATAATGCGACTGAATAAAGACTGTATATGCCGCCTCTTCGCAGTAATATTTGAAAAGCAGCAAGGACGACCGAGTGAAACAGCGTTCACGCAAGTTTCTCGGCAGAATAGCTAGATATCTATCTTTGAAATGAAACTCGTCGACCGTACAGTGTTTCACTAGAGAGAGGGAAGGCATGCAGCGGCGTTTCGATTGTTACGCATGGCGTAACTAATTACCGGCTAATTGTAGACAATGACATTTTCCCTTGTACTTTATTTCGCGTCGCTGTTATCGTAAATGTTCGCAAATTAACGCTAACCTACGTATCGGAACCCAATTTCGCTCAATTAAGCAATTAACGGCCTTCGAGCATCAAATAACGCTCGTTTTCCCGACTGACGCGCAGAGTTCTCCTCCATTATTTGCGTCCATTTTGTTATCGATAGTTACAGTAACAGTTGACATGCACCATGACTATCTATAGTACTCGCTGGAACAAAATTAATTCAACAAGACACGCAGCAAAACTGTCGCTGTACTTCGCACAGCGACGATTAAACGTTGAAATTTTTACCGCCTACGGTCTGTGTGTCGCCGTTAAAAAAATGTTTCGCAAACTTTTGCGTTTGAAATAAAACGCACATCTCTCAGGCCCGCCATTTCGTCCGTCTTATACTCGTATTTCTCTCACGCATCCATCGGGAATCGCACGCGTGTGTTGCGCATGATCCGCGTATAAGCATAACTGGCGACGCGTTCGCCGCCCGCATACGCGCGTCTACGCACGTATCGCGGGCGTCGTGATTCGCTTCGTGCCGACGGCGGATGGCACGTGGGAAGCGCGGCGTACGTAGCGCACGTGCGGAAAAATAAATCTTATTGTTTCTGGAATCGAGTTTACCTGGGCGGTCCACCTGTCACGCTCGTCAGGCAAAGCGACAAAAAGTTTAACGACGTTATCGCGTTATCCAAACACCCGCCAGACCCGCGTGAGCGCGTGTGTGCGTAGGGTACACAATGCGTGATGCACTCGTCGCCGTCGATGCACGCGCGACTGTCACGTGTTGGCGAGCGCGTAAGTCTCTACGCGTAACACAAAAAAAAAATATAAAATGACGAAAGATAAAGCGCGCGAACGCGGGGCTCGGGGACGGCAGGGCGCGGCATAAAAGTGAAATGCGCGGAATTTTTGCGATCCCCGTGACGAAATTGCATCCGCCCGCGCGCGCTGGTGACGCGCATCGCCGCCCTGCAGCTGCTCGCTTTGTGCATGCGTGCACCCCGAAATGCGCCCCGGGATCGATTCGAATGGAATTTCACGCAGTCAAGAACCCCGCTGCCCTCCCGCTGCTTCTTTCGGCGTTTTTTTTCCCCCCTTGGATCTGGCCCTTCTCATTGTCACGCGGGGGAACCGTAGACAAGTTTGCATTAACCTTAGAAAGACCTGCCCTCGTTTTGATATGATCAAAGGCGCCAACACAGCGGTCATCGTCTACTCGCTCCGTTGAAACCTCAGTTTTTATCTTACGTTCCAATTTTCCGCGAAAATTAGAAATTGAAGTATACTCACTTCTAGTTGAGTTGCGGATGCCTTCTAAAAAAATGGATAGTCTATATATAGACAAATTATTGCGAATACATTTAATTCCATAAAGCATTTATGGCACATCAAAAAAGTTTACATTGTCTATAGATGGGATATGTTGGTAATATAGAATATGCATATATGAAAGAAATAGCACACGCATTCGCACCAACATACGTCCATTTTATTGATAGAACGAATTTTCGTTCGCCACGTAAAACCAATGCGAATGCTAAAACGATAAGGTAGAGGTATAAATTTTATCGAGTGCTATGTGTAGCTACATGCGTTTTAAACGGCATTACCGTACCGGCATTTCCGGAACACACGCGTTCTACAGATTGCATTTTGCGCAACTTCCATAAACCTATTACAGTTGAACGACGAAGTAAACAGAGCCGTATAATGCGTTTCGTGCTTCGCGCAAAGTTTTTCTTCTTATCTTTCGCGGAGTCAGGGAATGAAAGAATAAGAATTCAGAGATTCATGGCAATACTATTCATTCGTACTCGTCTGCATTCCTTCGCATGCGCATGCTGTATACGACAGACGTAATCAAAGCTCGCTAGTAACAAGTTATTACGATTCCCGCATTCATTCGACATTCTGAATCTTTCTTTCGCATTTTTTTCTGCTGGATTTTTTTTCATTATTAATTGATCAAAGCTCTCGTCCGTTGCTATATTGTTGCGTTATGATATAAATGGTGTGGAAAAGCGAATAAAGGTGTATCTTAAAAACCTTTTAAACATGCACGCGCACCAACTTTACAAAATATCTTGTATATATGCAAACGTATTATTGCAAACGCAATTATATGGCATGGTCACGTTACATACATATTGCATTAAACACGACGCGGTATATGACATTACTTTGAAGTCTATCGCGTGCACGCTCCCACATTACGCTATTGTAATGCAATTTTTTAACGCTCTATCCATCGCACTGCGCAAGATCTGGAAAAGAGATTGGGATTCGAGTATCTCCTGTGTCGGTCCACTTGGAGGAAAATCGAGAAACGGCGATATCGTTGCGTCTCTTTGTTTTAATGTCAGCCCGCGGTCTCGCCTTACTCTTGAAACGCGTTTTAATGGGGACGATAGAGTCCAGTGTGTGTGTGTGTGTGTCTCGCTGGAGATTACATTCGGCGACGTCCACTTGATACAGTAGGAGCCACGCATTGACGATATCGCCATGATTTGTGCTACGTAATGTATTGTCGCGACACGCCGGTATGTCGTGGAATGTATCTACGTTACACGTTATAGCGCCGGGAATAATCCGGAATTAGAGAATACCGAGATTAACTCGCTGCGGGGCATCTATGCTGCGCGAAGAGTTACAATGTAAAGCACTATTACAAAGCAGCGTTTCCTAAATAGGCGATTATGGCGAGTGCTTTAAAACTTGTATCATTATCACGCTTATTCGAGACGATACCAAAGACGAGGCAATTTCGCGTCGCGGCCGATGGAAAACTCCGATGTGTTTGCAGAAAGTGTTTTTTTTTAATGCTAAAAACCGCGTTGTACAGCCATTAACTGTATCGTCCGATGTGATAGTTTGAGGAACGTTAAACATGGAGTTTTGTTTACGTGACACTGCAATGCATGTATTAATTAGCGGAAAAGGAGGGCCTGTAGGAAATACAACGAAACACACGTATGGGGTGGATTTAATCAACTTATTATGCACGGTATCCTTTCACGGATGCAAAGAGAGTACAGGCTTTGTCGTGTCGCGATACCAGAAATGGAATTTGGATTAAAGAGGGCATTACCTATCTATCCGACTGAAGAGTCACTGAAAAGAGAACGTTTTCAATGCAGTAAAACCCGATTTAAAGCTGTCAGTTCAGTGTATACATCGTCTGTATGAAAGGATTAGTAATGAAGGGCCGTGTTACGTTACAGTCGCATTGGGCAGGTACGAAATACGCCGATAATAATTCTAAGAATGACAAGGATATATGATACATCCAGCTTTTTCCATATGTTCCGTGGGTCTGTGTGCGTGTATGTACATTAGAATGTAATATTGTCATACTTGATGTAAAAGTCGACTTAATGAATCGAAAATGATTATAGCGTAACTTTATTTAAAATTAATAAGTATGAAATATACATTAGCCTCGGATTTTTCAAATATATCATAGCGAAGAGAATAGAATAAATTTAGAAGTATCAAAATATAAAAAGTTAAAGATCGCTAAAACATACGTGCCTTTGATTCTCTCGTTTCTTTGTACATTCTCGGATTCTTATGATCAATTTAGAGTTTAGAATGGCATCGTTAGTGGGTATTGGTTTTATTTATATATTTTTCCCCGTTGGAGTCGGATCAAACGTATGCAGTTTAAAGTATTCCAATATATTTCTCTCTCTCTTTATTCAATATGTTATATAACGTGTCAAATCAACCTGTTTAATTCATCACTTCGCTCGGTTATATTATACGATCCAATTAGCAAGGATCTAAGGACAAAGGACGCATAATTCTTGTTAGCTCCTTCACATTTCATTGCTCGTTATGTGAGCTAATTAAGTACGAGTCCTTAGACAGATGGCTATGTATAAGATATAACCACAACCATGTTCCTCAGCTCTTGCTACTTAATATTAATTAATACCAATAAAATATTACGTTTTAGTGCGTGATATTATTATGCAATAATCCTTACCGTCTCTTTACAACTGTCTCTTTACACCGATTATTTATGATATAATCCCACCATCGGTGGCTAAATGCATTAGATTAATTTACATAAACGGCCCCGAATCTGTTAAACGTAAAAATATAACGCGGTTCTCTCTAATTGTTTCCCGAGAAATAAGTAGCGACTTCAGAGAAGGAATTTTCTCGGAAAGTCCAAAGTGCTGAGACTCAGCCTATAGCGGCAATTTTGCAGAATTTTCCCGAGATAATGGCTCATCTATAACTGTTCGAGGGGGTATTATACCAAAGTCGAAGTGGGTGGTAGCGGGGCGCGAGTAAAGAGGGCTCCGTACCGTGGAGGAGAAACTCGACACTCCACGCTGTGAGGTCTTAACGTCTAGATGATCGAGAGCCATGTAAAGTAAATGTATAGAGTATATCTCGGGCGCGCCAAAATGGGTGCCCCGGCAGCACCGTGACGTCGAGGGATCCTTCAAAACTCGCCCGAACTCGACGTTTTCATCGTCACATTCCCGCGCTGCGAAACACGCGTTTCGAGGGTCCTTAGCGAAAGTATCGACTTCCGATCACAGCCGCCACGTCGTTTAGCACGCCTGGCTCTCTATGGCGATTGAAATTATGGCCCGACGGTGCAAGGCGCAGAAAGCGGCGCGCACATTCCGTTCTAATACACGTAGCTCCGACGTGCGCTCGTCGCGGTGCGTGATACGGCTTGCGTTTGTATCAATTAGCGCGTCGCCACCATGCTGGCTCGCGACGGGGGACCGAAAATGCACCGGCTGCGGCGATGATAAAGGTGGATAGAATACGGTTCGTGCCGGTGACGCAGCTCGAGATGGGAGGAATAGTTTTTGTCGGAAATTTTTTCGATTCTCTCGTTCTCTCTCTCTCTCTCTTTCTCTCTCGCTTCGTTTACGTCCGCGTTTTCTACTCACGATTCTCGCAACTAGAAAGTTGCAACGTATCTAGCTGCTCCTCCGTGGATTGAGATACACGATGAAATGTCCTACTCCGCTTACTTCCCCAAAGTTTAGGCCTAAACTCAATAGTGTTAAGAATACAAATTGAAATTACAACGTGCATTCTCCCTTTTCCTCGCTCCTCGCTCGTCTCCCGGCCGTTTTTACTCCGGCCTCCGACTGCTTTGCCTTTTTCTATCTGTATCTGCGTCCACGCGCGTATACATTTGTATCCGCTGTACGCGCGGATGTATGTAGGTATGTGCAATGGCATGGGCCGGAGGGCTCCCGTGGGTGCGATTGTCGCAGCACAAATTACCATGCCCGACCGTCGGCGGGGTCAAACCTTCTAACCGTGGCATAGTCACACAGGGCCCGGTTGCCGCCCGGTTGCCAAAGGGTCGTTCCACGCGTACCAATTTCTCCCGGCCGTCGGCTGCTCCTTCCTTTTTTTATTTTTTCCGCTCGTCCGCCTTGTTGGTCCCATCGACGAAACGTTCGTGGCGGGGACGTGCTTTTCCTGTGTTGTGGAAATACTGGGCGACGGTACGTACTGCAGCGACTGTAACTAATGGTATCACCGGGAATATTTAAAGAGGCCCCCCGATGGTGATTAAGGGGACCTTACGTGCAGCACCACATTGGCGTAGCAGTAACGTCGAGTTATGAATAATTGAAATATTATGTCACACTTACTAAATATTATGTCGCGCCATTTGTAGGCACCTTTGCTCCGCATCTTGATTTCTAATCGATAATAAGCGAGAATAATCATTTAAAGATAGACGTACTGTACCGTCGATAAATAAAATTGCCCTTTTTTTTACTCCTTTTTTTTATTAGCGATTTTGTCCCTCGATAAATATTCTGTACTCCGAGTTTCATTGTGACTTATGTATTTTTACTTATAACAGTTTAATGATAATTGATACGTACTCTCGCGCGCTTACTGACAGCAAATCGAATTGACGCTCATTATTGCACGTTTGCCTCATTTTAACGTGTGCGCTGGATGAATGTTGTTGCTGCATTATCATTTCGCGATCCTCGATTGTAGTCGCCGGCCTTTTATATGCTGACACATTTCCACGAGCACTTTCGAAACGTCCGTACTCGAGTTGCGCGCATTTTAAACTGCAATACGCGCACACACGCACCCGCACGATATTGGCACGCAGCGTAAAACGTAGAAAAACCCTCCCGCGAACAGTAATTTACGAATTTGTCGAGTTCGAATTTGCTACGCTCTACTATAGAGTCAAGTGTTTTGCGAGGGAATTTACCGGTGGCGCGCGAGTCCGATCTGGTGTAATGATCGCCGATGGTCATTGAACCTGCGAGTGAATTTTCCAAGCTACAAATTCGTCGAATTGTAAAATAATTGTTTCATTGTTTTAAACGTAAGCCAATGACCCTGTTCTAGGAGAAGGACAGCTATTGTTCCTAAAGGAAAACTAGAAAATTATCTTTACTATTTCTTCCATTTATTATAGGGAAGGTTATTCGTGTGGAAATGTTTCTCCCTGCTATTAACATGTGTTTCTCGTGTGTGTGGTGTCGAATAGAACACACGAGTTATTTTTGAGATGAGTAACCCATAAAAATTCATATGCCGCCCACGTACAACCATACGCGTGGCGGTTAAAAGAAGATGCGTACGTATTACACACCTGTAAAGCCGACACAGCCTACCCTTCATTATCAAAGTTCTCATTGCGTGGTGCAAACGTAGAATTTCCCTGGAAAATTCATGTTGCTAAGTACGTAACCGCGCGCGGGGGGGTGCGAGCCCCAGCAAGATAAAATTGCTCCCGCGGGGCTGGCGGACGAGGCAAAAATTTGAGACTATTCTGGGAATGCAATCTCAAAATGTGGAGCTAAAAATGCGCCCTCGCAATTTCACACATATTACCGCAAGAATGCCACCGCCGTGGGGTGTAGGGCGACGGGGTTGTCGGCGGTCAGGGGAGAACACATGCGTTTTTACATTCCCCCGTTGCCGCTAAGCGTAATGCAGCTCGTAAAAAGTCGCGATCTTTTCCTCTTAATACCGTGGTTTTACGTATATTTTTTTTCTTCACCCGCGCGTTATGGCGACGGGGTGGTGTCAGGTGCGCGAGTCGTATACCGATGGGCATCGCCGATCTTCGAATTTCAGATTAAAATTCTTGGCCCAGGTACCTACTATGCATAAAGAGGGGAGCGTGTTTCATTGTTGCATAAATCGATATTCGGTTTTATACATAATAGAATACAGCATAAAAATGGATACTATCGCTCGCCTGGATTTGTGTTGTATGCACAATCGTGTTGCGGTATAACGTTTTAATGCACTTTCACGTGATCTAAATCGATACTTGGCGCACTTGTGCGAGTCTTGGGAAATTTCTTCATCACCGCAGCATCGTATAACCTTTTAATCTTCAAGCTTTACTGTCTTACTTGTACCTTAAACATTTCAATGATGACCATCCGTGGAATCCCGCACATCTGCTTATCGTGTAAAAGGAGAACATTTATTTATTGTACATCAGTGTTGTGCGCGGAAGATTATCGAAGAAAAATAACAATGTAAAAGGGGGCATACAAAGAATTTTAAGTTTAATCACAAGCGAGGCACCGCCTCCTCCAAGTTTTCTATTAAGGAATGCTCGTTGTAACGACTTGGAAAGTTTGGGTTCCGAACGCAGTTACGTCTTCAGATATTTTTATTTCCGCCGGAGGGAATCGTGTCTCATCAACTACGCTGTCTAACAACGAAGACGGGAGAAACATCCCGAATGAACATCTCATCGCTGGTATGGCAACATGGTCATGCTGAAAAGAGTTTGCCACTGCCTAATGACTATCTCTTTTAGATTCATACACTGAAAAAAATTTCTGGTTGAATATGGACAAATCAGATAATTCCTTTAGGATTTACCAGAATTCCTTTAGGATTTACCAGAATTCCTGTAATCCTACAGAAATTCTGGTAAATCCTAAAGGAATTCTGGTAAATCCTAAAGGAATTATCTGATTCGTCCATATTCAACCAGAAATTTTTTTCAGTGTACCTTTATCGCAAATTCAAATATGAGAAATAACTTTCTTATATTCACCTAGTGTGCCGCAGTTTAAGATACTTGTAATCTAGACTTGTGTAAAATGAAAACTCCAAGGACTGGAAGAACTTTGCATAAAAACACTAGATTATAAAAAATGGTAAAAATTATATAGAAAGCTTCGAAATGTGTTTGCTGTCTGGTTTACCAATATTCTCATTTGAAACTGTTTATTTAAATTTCAACTTTATTTGTTTAAAATATATTTTTATTATAACAATTACACTTATATTTAAATTCATAAATCTTTAATACATTTAAAAAATTTCGTCTCTCTCTCTCTCTCTCTTTTACGTAGAAACTGTCGCACAATCAATTTTTTATTTAATGTAAAATGGATGAAGGTAAATAATTGCTATTGCACTTTGCATTTTTATGATAGTTTAACGATTTACGTGAGATATTTTTTCTATTTATTTTTGTATCGGAATTGTTAAATTCTAATATAGATACGATGAATACGATAAAACCTGTTAGTGTGGGTGTGCTGATGTGTGTATACCAAAATCGCCGACAGGCAACAATAACGCAATTTCCGTAGATCCACGGAAACGTTTTCGTTGAAATGTTTGAATAGATCACAGCGATGGCATTTACGCAGAACAATGATAGAACGAAGTACAATATTGTTGAAAATCTAAATTAATTGTGCTTTTTGCTGTTTAGTACCGATATTGTTTATTCAGAATCTGCTTCTAGCTAACGTACGTATTTTATAGAATTGTTATTTCCATAATCAATTGTGTATAACTTGTGTAATTAATTATCATATTTGTTATATTATAAAATATGGGGTACATATGTATCTCCATTATGAGTACCTGTTCTTTACATAATAGACATGTAATAAATCAACGAATCATTTTATGGCAGATGTCATGTCATAATCGGTAATTCTTTAAAGAGAAATTTTATGTATGAACACACTTCATCGGTTGTTTGAGAAAATTTATATTTTATGAATTTTGAGAAATACATATCTTATGTAAGGTAAGACACACACACACATTACCTGCCAATAATATTGCTCAGATATTGAAGGGGGTTTGTTCTGCCATATAATTATTTCCAATATCTTACAGCATTATATAAGCATTTTAGTTGCAACGATTGATTATCGAAATATTGGAGAAACTTGGAAAATGTAATATCAGGAAATAGTTTACGTTTCTGGGAAAGACAAGCAATGTTTCGAGTAGTATCCGAGAGCTGCCAGATCAATTTCGTCCGATGTTACGCAAATTGTCCTGATCCTGGCGACGTCCTCATATTAATCATAGAAGCCACCCTCCTTCACGGGGTGAGCAGCCGCTCCTCCAACCTCGAAATTTGCTTTCTCTCCCTCGGATTCTCGATCCGCCCTCCTGCCTCGGGTTTCGTCCTTCTCCTCTTCCAGTCCATATATTCTCCTTCATCTAGCGAGCCGCATGATATGTTTAACGTTGAATGTAATTTGAAAGATAACCTGTCTGCGCAGCTTGCTTGCCCTTTTGGCGTCTAGAAATTATGATCTCGCGAAAATTTTCGAATTGAAAGCGTCGTTGCGTCCTGTGCATTGCACTATTTAGTTTGCCGATATATTGTTTACCGCCAAAATTCGTTTTATTCGCAACGGTTCTGTCTCATTTCAACTGTACGGTGAGAAAGTTCGTGAGACGTTTTAATTCTGTAGTAGATGTTCAGAAAATAGCAAATTGGTACGTTTATTTCATCTTTAATCTTGCCGTCAAGATTTTTATAATTCACAGCTTTGTACTTTTCAGGTGGAATAATTAGGTCGATGTGTATTCTTAAGATATTATTCGTTTTTTCGCACAGTCAATCGATATCGCTCCAATTCAGTTACCAGTATTAAGTTAGCTCCCCAAAATTTAAAAAATAACTTTATACAGCTCATCGTTTACACATGTAAACAATTATTGTATTATCGCATTTTTGCATACTCCAAAAGTTTTTCATATTAGCTCCTCAACTACGAGAAGATGGGATTCAAATCGATAGATTTTTTTTTGCACGTCCTACCTGATAATAAATAATTACACACAAGTAAAATTTGGCGAGCGGTTAATTGCAGTAATTCAGTCTGGGATATGATTAGACCTAACCAGTCATACTTTTCAAATTTTCGTTTGCTTAGTAGCTATTGGATTAATCGCTCGCCAAACTGTATTTGTTTACAACTCTATTATTAACCCTCAGCTGGCACCGTGGGGTATTAAAAGCCCCAGCCTAGTTCAGCTCAAATTTAAGCGCCCCCTTATAGTACGAAGATTGTGCTTGTGGTGCCATGTCTTGTTCCCAGTGTGCCAGCTATGTGATTCTGGTGAAGTGTGCCAGCTGAGGGTTAAGGATACGCAAAGAAAAAATCAAATTGTATGGAAATGTTCAAACAAGGAGCAATCGAATCATATAAAAATTCAATTATTCCTAGTGTTGAGGGGCTAACGTGCCTAATTCAGTCTTATCGTAAAACATTTTTTATCGTAAAGCATACGCACGGCGTTAACTCGTTTTGGGTTCTACTGTATGTATTTCTCTCTTTATATCCATAAAAACTGCAATCTGTTCCGCTTGTACTTTTCATTATATTTGTTGCGTAAAATTGTATTCAGTAATAATTCGTAGCAATGCGAATAATCAATCTTTTTTTAGATATTTAAGCAACTCCATATTAATGCATTTTAATTGTCAATAATACATCTACGGATTACCGAAGTGCAAATCGGCTCTAAATTTAATCTCCCGGTTAAATTATTGGATAGAACGGTGGAAATATATTTTCGGGCAAGTTAGTTATAAAGGTATAATTGCGTGACAACTGTAGTACAGGTTCAAATCCAAATGCAATATCAAAGTTTCCGTAGCCTTTTCATAAATTTAATGTAATATAGTATCTCTGAGTTTTTCGAAATTGATTAATTCAGGGATGATGCACGTTTCGGCTTAACTTTTAACGCGCGTTCGAAGTGTCTCAAAGCGAACACTAATATTTTATCAAGTTCGGAGCTTGCTGCCGAGGGTATCTACGCAATATCGGTGCCAGCCTCGAGGTATGGGGTCCTGCCACGCTAGAACGGCCGTATAATCCCCGATGCGGTATACAGTGGCTGCGTTTACAGTCAAGTGCGTCCGCTTACTCACGATCGTATCTACGCTCTAACTTTAGGCGTTACGTTCGCACAAACCCCTATCACGTCTGTGCTACCCCGGACATCCAATAGCCGGGAGTTCCTAATACGTACCGACCCAACATGGCGACACTTCCCTGAGATTCTCGTGGCGATAAGAATTCCGTCAACTTGGCGCATTTTTCGCGAATAATGTCATCTCTTGAAGATTTTTTCGGTCGGATTCGTACTAGTGGAACGGGATTTACTTAAATGCATGAGTTACTCGATAAAATTGCAATTTATGTCGGAATAAACAGAACAATCAATCAAGTCAGTTATTAAATATTATGCAATTCTGTTACAGAAATCGGTAGCGCGATGATCAGATGAAACATCCAAAATGTGGCAATGGAATTTTACATCAAATGATAATCAGTGAGGAAGAAAACAGTGCACGGACCGCGTCTCTTTCGGTGAGTCTTCTTCTTTACAATATCACGTGAGACATAAATGTGGAGATTTGTGGTAGACCCGAGGCAATTATATTTAATATACTTTAGATTTATAGCGGGAAAAGGGTTATACTGCGAGGCGAGGATCTCGTTTCGCCTCCCTTTCCGTTTCTCGCGTTTTGACTTTTATCGGTTTTTTTTGTTCCCAAAGTATACAAGCGCAACTAGTTATCTCCACCCTTTCCGGCGTTTCCTGCGGGCACACGAATGGAAAAACTGCTTCGTGACAGCGCGGGCAGGCAGTGATTCGTCACTCGCTGAGTAGCCAGACTCTCGCGTCCAGTGATTTCAGTTTGGAATTTTTTTTCGATATTTCACAGTTTGCCGATAGCGGTTCTTTTGTACTTACCTATTGACCCTTTGTCAAGAAATTTAACCTTTCGTTAAACGTCCGGGAAATAACGTTTTTTAATTATAGTCGAAATAATGCTGGAGCAAATTGTTAATGTATTCATTTCTCGTTAGTTTAAACGCGCAAACGAAGGGTACAAGTATAATGGCAATAATTTTTCCAACCTACGAGTCAATTACAACACGTGAACAATTTTTATATCATTATTGAACAGGTGTAACGAATATGTTTTATACGTAATAATGTTAAAATATGAATTTGTTCTTTAACTCGGTAACGAATAATAAGTAATAAATCATATGATTGTGTCCGGATAGATGAATTTTAAATAATACTTAATGGAAGCTCTCATGGCGCTCAATTAAGATTGGAATTTATTGAAACAAAATATCTTCTAAAATTCGTTTGACGTGAAATTCGTTCCATAACGCGAAAAAAACGATACATTCTATATAAAACACTTACTTTTATAAAATACCAAATTATTTCATTATTAAAATTTTACTTGTAACCTATTATAAATTTATGTTCAAGAGAATTATATGGCTCTTGTCGACAACGTAGTTCATAGACATCTAATGCAACCTCCTTACATGGCATGATATGTTATTTTCTTACATGCTTATGGAGAATATCGTTAATTTCACCATAGGTTTTAATTTGTCGAGGGTCTTCCTCTCCATTCAACGCTCTGAGTCATAAGTCGTGGATAATAAAGTCTATTTATTAAACTGCCTCGAATGAGGTAATTTAATCTCCCTCCGTAGGTATTCTATCTGCGATAATAAGAACTTTTATTTCCGAATGTCATCTCGTTTATTGCGCAATATTATCCGGCGGCGCATAATGAAATTCCTCAGGTGTAAACGCCAATCGAGTAGGAATATTAAATCGACGAAATCACGTTGTTTACAAACGAAATATAAATCGAATTTTACAAGAGAAATAATGAGGAAGATATACCTTTGATCGCACTGAACTGAGCATATTGTACCGTTAATAAAACGTAGATTCAGACTCCTCGATATTAATTCATTGCTTTTGGCTTCTGTCTGACATATCCAATATTTAATACGTGTGAACAAACATGAATGTTACAAGGAAAATTAAATTTATTTTAAAATCGATCGAAAAATTATCTCTCTAAATTACAGTCACCGGTAAACATGCAGCATTTTTTAAACAACATTTACAAATATCCAAATAAGGAACTTTGAAGTTCTTGATTTCATTGTATAAATTTTTTAAACAACGTTGTATAATACAACGCAATATAATATTATATATTTTATACCTTTAAAATGCTTTAATAGTATGTTCCAGAGATTAATTAAAATCGATGAATTTATCGTATAATTTTCTTATTATAAACTATTAAAAAAATAGGCTGATAATATCGCGCGTAATTTCCGCCTAAACATGCAATTTACACATGTACCAATTTATTATCCTGGTTGTAATTATAAAAGTATTAAAATATTGAGTGAATTATTAAGTGTAAAAAATTATTAAATCTAATTTCTGAGCCATAGGAGTCAGTAACAGAAGATAAATCGGTATCGGTACAGGTGCAATTAAAAGGCTGAACGCGATATCGAAACAATATCGACATACCACTAAGTTTATTTGGAATTCTATTAAGATTATCATTCGAAAACTATGAAATGTCGATATTTTTATTTTAAAGTGTTGACTATAATCTCCAGAATACAATGCCAAACTATCGTAGGAATTATCGAAAAAATGCACAAACTCTGTAATAGTTCTATACTGGTCAATCACGATTACACGGTACACGATTTTTTTATGACCCGCGCTCGTTTACCGTCACATCGATTTTCCCTACCTGTCGCGAGCTGACGCACCACGAAATCGTCGTGAATAGAAGCCGTCGCACTTAGCCCGACGATCGTAATCTCTCACCTCGCTTTTACTGCCGCAATGAAAAGAATAGCGATCGTTTCTTCGCGCTTCATCGTCGCTGTCGCCGGTTGGTTGGCTTCGTTGCGAAAGGAATCCGCGGAGAGAACGATAGGGCGCGCAAAGCGGGAGAAGGCCCAGAAGCCCTTCGTGATTTCCTATTAGCACAGATATTGCTTCACGAAGGACGAAAGTAATAATTTATCCGGGCGTGGGCTCGTAGGGTCGCGCTTCCTTTCTCGCCCCCCTTCTCATTCGCTTTCTCTTTCTCCCTCGGCCTATTCATCCCTCGTACCTCGCCTCTCTCGTTCTCTCCTACTCTCCGCGGTGCTGCTAACCGCCTCTGAGCTTAACCCACCACCACCACGTCCGCCTGGTTCATTGTAGCGCAAAAATAAGTGAGTGTATGATGCACGAGCGCAAGGGGAATTATATGCCCTGTAAGTGGAAAAGGAAAAAGGGGGGTTGCCACGGACTGCTCTCCAGGGGAAGGGAAGGAGGGCTAGCTGAATACTTTACCGCGGCGACGCACATACGACGGAGAACGTGAATTTTCTCGTTTTCCTGATAGTCCCTCTCCCAACATCTCTCATTCGGCTGTCTCCTCCACGTACCTGTTCTTCTCCGTTTTTATTTTCTTGGTTCTCTCTCTTTCTCTCTCTCTCTTGGTCTCTAATCCACCTTCTTTCTTTGCCCATATCTTTCTTTTTTTTTCCTTCGCCGGCCGTGCACCCCTTCGGCCGCGTGCAGACGAAAAAGCCCGTGCAGAACGGACGGACGGAGTTAATCCTTTACGCGCGAGAAGCAAAAGGCGGACCGCCGTCTCTTGAGCTTCACGGGGCTTTGGCGATTATGCCAGCAAAAAGAGGACTGCTTAGGCAGAGCTCCTGCAAGCGATTGTTAAATATCCGAACATGAATATAGTAGGAACGGTGAAATACTTGTGCGCGATAGTACGAACACGTCGACGCTTTGATAACGAACGTTGATGCTATCCAGCTGAATTTCTCGCAATTAGAGCACGGTCTTTATTTGAATTTTCTTTTTAAAAGATGCTATATCAACGGAAAAATTTTAACTTGTGCTTTTTTCGATTTTTGAACTTGGAAAATGATTACGTTTTTTTTATTAAAAACTTTTTTGTAAATATACCTTTGCTTGTCGATTACTCGTGGTTCATTGAAGTTTAATTAGTGCTTAGAGTTAGACATTAAAATAGTAAGAAGGTATCGTAGAATTAGATGTTAGAACAAAGCAATTTTTCTCTACTGAAGCGCCAACAAAGATTATAATTTCAGCTAGAATTATTGCTGCCGTCTTTTGTTTAGATTGTTCATTTTCTCTTTGTTACGGCACAGATCAAGTGACTTGTACTTTCAAGAGAATTAAAACATTTGACAATGCAGTTTTTATTACAGACAGCAATATAATATAATATTATAATTATTCAGTAGAATTATAATTATTCTCTTTCTGTTTCGCCTCTAGAGATTACACATTTGTTTGACACTGTTGCATATATATCGCTAGGAAACTAGGAAACAAGTTCTCTTTGACGAGTACACGTTATCTCGAGCGTATTTTCATTAGGAACAGCGCGAATTAATTAGCATCTTCTTCCTTGGCGATCGATCGATGGGTGCAACGCACACCTCGACGAGCAGTCTCGAATCCATAAGAAAGTTGTTCGACTTGCTAGTTTCGCGCGTCTGACAAACTGCGATTCGCGCATTTCTAGAAATAACAGGTCGGAAAGGGGTCGCGATAATTATTATTATCTAGTTTGTCAAACGGTTAGGGCAGATGTCGTCGCTCCGTGTCTCGAAGATGCGTCATGGATCTCGCCGGCTGCCTGAAGTGAGCCAAGATGTAAATCCCATTAGCGAACTTGACGCGACTTCCTGGCCCGAGTGCCTCGACGCGAGGTATAGACGATGCGCCACGGATGCGACGACGACGGCGACGTCGACGAAGAAGATGACGACGAAGAGAGCGATTGCGGTAGCAATGGCGAAAGCGACGGCAATGGTGACAGCGCTGACAGAATATACGAGGTAACGATTCGCTATGCGAAGTCGTTCGCTCCGACGTATGTAGATATGTGAAACAATATTTATCTTATAGTCGGCAATACAGTTCCTACGCGGACTTCTTGTATGAACAATACGCAACGCCAAGATACACCGTAGCCGCGGCTAGAACGTGCCGAGTTTCGAAATGTTGGTAGGACAACAGTAACTGGATATTTCGGAAATTGAGAGAAATGGAACTGTCTGCGTGCTTTCGCGTAACTTCATTTCTGAACTCCCGCACTTTCGGGAATGTACATAGATTAATGAGAACAATATATTTTTTTTCGCGGATAAATAGCGGATTACATTTTCCATGAGATACGAATGATAATCAAAGCAAAGCCATTACTTTCGCTACAAAGTTAAATGCGGTTCGCAAATTAAAGGAGCACTTCGCGGACGCGACGTGAACATCACGGGATTTATTATATCGTTAGAGCGTGAAAGCAGGGAATATTTCTCTCCCGGTACTGCCTAGGGGATGCGTCACCCCTCTGGCCGACACATCCCGGCCTTCCCCCTTTCATTTTATTACGAACGGACGAACGTGTCGTCGATCCTCCGCGGTTCTAAAATCTGCAAATATATTACAGACAAAGGAAGGGCAGATTTAAGAAAGAAATAATTATGCTCTTATCATTACTTTTAAATTATTACTTACAGGCTGTAGAGAAAGAGGTTTCACAGATGCTGGAAGTATCGTGCGCTCGAAATAATGAAAATTTATTTGTACCGAACGAAAGAAAAAAACGTTGCAATGTAATTGAAATGTTTTATCTTTAAAACTAGCGATTCGCTTCTAATCGCCGTGAAAAATGGCGTAACACGTAGAGTGCGACGAGAACTTGAAAAGTAATATTCGTAATCGATTCTACGTTTCCGAGGCGAGATAAACACGACGTCGGGCGACGAGGGGGATGCAATCTTACAACGCCGTAACTCGCTGTGCACATTACGTCGTCGTATCTCCACGGCGCCGCGATGGATACGCGTACGCACGCACATGTAACACACGTGTATCCGGTATGCGCGCGAGAGGCGAATTTGCATGTCAATATCTTCCGAGAGAATAAATCCATACGTATGAGGGAAGAAGAGCTCCTTAAATTGGTAATCGCGGTCTACGGAGCAGCCTCCGCGTTTATCCGCCACCGCGTAGCGAAATTACGCAACAGTGCGACGTCTTTCGGTGACAACGCGGCGCGCAAACATCCGGTAACTCGATACCGGATGTCTCGCGTGTGCAGAGATATCCGTCCCGCCGCGTTCTCGATTAATTTGCAAATTTAAATGCACGCGCACGCTCCAGCGATTGCGAATTGCAAGCGACTGTCTCGAGGAAATTTTGCAGAGGCGCAGGAGACAAATTCCTCGTGTGTCATCCCCAGCGTGTCTCTCTAACGTGTTGTACTTCCATACATATTTAACGCGCATGGATAAAAAAATATTATACGCAACATTCTCGAAATAGTAGCGTAAAATAGCTATAGTCTGGCGAAGTATACTTGCGCGCGCGTGTACGCGTGCGCATTTATTGAAATACCTGTTTGACAATATTAATACTCTGCACATTATGACATATTTATGAAGTAGAATTACGAAGTAAAATACGTTAACGTGAAGTTGATAATGTGTATTAATACAAAATTAAGTTAGAACTTACTGGTCCAGTATTCGTGTTTTATCGGGTTTCGTTTTTTTCCCCCCTTAAGGAACATAAAACCTGCGTGCTATGCTCGATTGTTTTACAACGAAAGCTACAATTTCAATCATATATTATGAATTTACATTTTACACACGAAAATACAAATGTGTAGCCGCGATACAGTTCCGATACATAAATGTATGTTAAATTCAAGCTAATTCGCTATTCTCTCAGAATGAGTTGGGTCATCACGAGATCGTTAATGTTAACGTAACTCCCTACGATATGCAAAGTTTCTAGCAACTAGATCTGCTACGAGATCAGCTGTGAAAGAACCGGGGGATTGAATGTAGCTCGTAAGCTGAGCCAGCGATGCTAACACGTATCTACGTGGAAATTAGGGCACATAGCTAAAGCCTGTAAAGCGCGCATCTCCCGTCATTTATACATGAAAATTTACGTCTGCATTTTACTCGCAAAGCCATTCGAAATAACGGCTTAAACTAATCAGTTTATTTTTTTCGTAAAGACCGCCGTTTTCATTAACCTTTTTATTAACGGAAAATGTACGCCATGCGAGCATAGGGTGCATTTAAAATATTAAAACACCATCCAGTGTCGGTTCGTACGTTCACGTGTGCAGCCTGCAATCAATTATTCCTGACATTTTTGTATATTTTTCGGTACATAAAAAAGAAGTATTACGCGGGGATGTAATTGGCGAATTAACATACACGCGAGGAAGAGATTGGCACGTGTTAATCTTTTGCTTACAAAGGCACGCCGTTCCACAGTGTCAGTGCGCCGAGGTCTATTTGCATGGAGACGTCTAACGTGTCGAGCGTAGCAAGTCGCGAAATTCCACCAATGCGTCCTCCGTAAATATTCATTAAAAGAGGGAGGCAGTCTACTCCCAAGTCGTTGACGGTAACGTTAAAGAGGACCTCCCGGGAGAAGCTTGCCGCTCTCATCCCGGTTGCCGGTGTTGCGGAAAAGTGCCAATACCTTATTTCGCCGAGACGGCGAAATAATCTGCTATGCATAGCTCTGCCCTCGCCGCGCGCTGCGGTGCGCCGCCCCGTGTGCCGCACACATCGCCATTATATTTTAACTTCTGCACGCCATTTACCAGCGGCCGCGCCACCGACGGTGTTAAATTCTGTGGCAGTCGGCTTGGCAACGATCGCAGCCGACCAGACAGGCAGTTTCAGGGGGTCTCCACGAATCCCCGGCGAGCCTTAGTCCGGAATCGAACGTAGCACGCCGCGGCCTTTTTCACCCCGCGCACTCGGCTTTTTGATTAACCTATGCATACTTGAAATCGCCTCGGCGCGATTTCCCGCGCATGAAACTTTAAACGGGCTACAGTCTGAAAAGAAACCGCGCGGCTTTCTTCCGGATGTAATTTGGCCGCTATTGCCGGCAATCGCCGGCGGAATTGCGTAATACCGAATAATTACTTCGCCTCGGCTACGAAATGGCAAATTAACGATGAACGACATACGATCCCGATGTGCCTCGCAGCCTTGGATTAAGTGCTTGGTTCAAAGTAAATTGATTCGCGTATGGTATGCTGGTAATCGACTGTCGTGTTCTTCAATTTTTTTACTGTCACATTTTCACGCGTAATCCATCAAATGATAAAATGTAAGATTACACAGAAAATTCACTTATCTACGATTTGTTTGCGACGATCGGATCGTTAGTTCGCCCGTGGCCTAATGAGCATCTCGGAGACGAATTGCGGAGACCAGCTCAGATATTGATGGAAGGCGTTCTTATTCTAAGCGATCGTAAAGCGAACGAGGAACATCAGCGAGGGTAGTAATCGATAAAAGGGCGTCTCCTCGTTAATACTGTTCGAAGCTTAGCTCATTATAAGCTTGCACGTGTTACATGCATAATGGCTGCGGAAATTAGCGAAATTAATGGTGCGCCGAGTCCGCGAAGTATTAAATAAGTAGATTACTTTAATGGCCGCTACACGGTGGTCGCTTTAAGCGTGGAACAACCTCTTCGTACTCTTCTCCGAGCGAATTTCCATCGTTGTAAAGAAAGTGCTAGGAGCAGAAATTTTTCGAATATTTAAGCACATCGGTACTCGAGGAAAAGAAAATTTTCTTAATTCATAAAGAAAAGGAGACGCGAGGGATATTTCATTTATTTATATATTGAGTTGTTAACAATTGGATATATTTTTAAACAATTGTCGCATAATCTTACAAGAGTGTCTGCCAAGATGGTGGAAACCAGAGTTACGTAACGATTATATGCCGTGTTCAAACAGAAGGGGATTACGTACACGTGATTGCGGGGAAAACCTTTCATCGACGAGCAACGAAAGAGTTTGCCCGTACCTGTATAAAGGGAGGGGGAGGGGATATCTAATAATGCATTAATGAAAGGTCAACCGCCGGCATAGCCAGACTTGCGGAGGGACGAAAAGAAATAACGAGCAATAACGGTAGTTCGCGTTCTTCGAATATCCCCGGCGGCTCAGATTCTCCGCACTCGCCATCTCCGCGCGACTATATAAACGTAATGTACTATATAAATACTTTCGCCATGAGAGACGTGAAAGCAGCCCCGCTTTCTGGTGCCATACGTTTCGTAATTATTATCGCGACGTCGATGCCGCAAATATCTTTGCTAATTATCCCGCGTGGCGCGGCCAATGGCGCATGGCGCAGGCCGCACGCGGGGTAGCTTTCAGAATGTGAATAATGGCCGGGGGAGGGACTGTCATCGGAAATAATACGAGGAGGCCAGCGGGCGGCGGCAAGATTGTGTGAAGACAAAAAAGAAGAAGGGAGAAGGAGAAAAAGGGATCGCGGACGGGGACAATTTGCCGAGAATTTCAAGAACGCGACACCTCGATCGACGCGAAATGAAATAAGCCAACGAATATTAATTCAGGAACGCCCAAGAGCAATCGCAGGCGTGAACGCTCGATACAGATTATCCGACCTGCCTTCTGAACGTGCGCAAGGAGAGATTTTCCGCCACGGAATCGCGAGACACCGTTGCACCGGTATTCTTCGATTTTCGATACGCAGTTACAGCGGCCAAAATAATATTGATCAGCATTTAATAATAAAATATTTATTCCTCACGCTATCCTTTGAAGCGAATTGTATCGAGTAGCAGTACACTATCGAGTCTCTCTTTATGCATATTTTAATAACATAAATTCATTTCCTAGATATTCGTTTATGAGTTACAATTTTCATTGGCTTAGTGTCTTGAAATTATAAAGCAAAAGCAATAACGTAATATCGTGTAACGTGTAACGTAATATCACTATTCAGCGCCGGAAGACCTTTGTTTCATGCAGCCACGGGGAACTTTATATCCCATTTCGCTAAATCGTAATGCGCATTCGCTCTCTTCATAGCGCTTTCAGGCATCGCGAAGATTATTCGTGAGTAGGCAAAATCTTTCACCCCCGTGAGCGCGTTTTCGCGCAAACGAAATTCGCGCATAAAGCCGATCCGTAGAAAGCGGCACGAAGCTCACTGAACACCCACGGAACTTAATGTGCCGTGTGTGTGTGCGCGCGCGCGCGCGCGGGTGTATGCGTGACAGACACATATGTCCGTGTGCACATACGGTCGCACGTGTGGCACCTAGTGGTATAACGCGATATGGTCACGCCATCGCCTTTGGGATTCTGCCGGTTTCCCGCATGCAACTTATGATCGTTACTAACGGAACATTATGTAACCCGCGATAAGCGCATAATAGTTCATTCTAATCGTTATTTAAAACGCGCCCCCGTATCGTGCTGGACCTGTTAACTCCTCTGTAATCTTCCTGAAACGTTACTAATTGTATTAAGTCGGCCCTGGTCCCCGAGGCGGCTGCGAATAAATTTACGCCGCTTCACTGTAAAAAAAGGCAGATCCTTTTACGATCTTAATACGTTCGCATGCGAATATTTGGAATTACTCCTTCTAATTAAATGTTAAATACCGCGCCGCATTACGTTAACGAAGAAAGAACGAAAACGGGGCGTCGTGTTAGGCGATCGGATCAATTTCCGAGAGCAGACTTTACATATTTAAGGTACACACACGTACGATGGTTCGTTTTCCATTCAATTAACACATTATTGAAAATGTATTAACTTATGCGCGAGTTTTTAAGGGAACGCGAGCGGCGAAGCCCATCGTTTAACGCTCTGCTCCGCAAGTTTAAACGTCGCGAACTTTATTCATTGGCGTAAATGATTCCCCTAAATTGCATTCGCGAGATTTGCAAACAAAAGTGAATCAAGAGGCGAGAAGCTCGTTGAGGTTTATAAACGTCCAGGCGGCGAGAAATAGAGAGAGAAAGCGAGAGCGAGAGAGAGAGAGAGGGGGGGGGGGGTTATCAGTAATTTGAATATTTATGAAGCGGCGTGAGTTAACCGTAGATTTTTTTTCATTTTAATAATCAACTCACAACTCACAAATTTAGTTCATGTCGTCTAAACGTTCTTCAGTAGCTCGAGCGAAATTGCAGGCGGCACTACGCTGAAATATATTTTCAAGTTATCGTTCCGAGTAGTCAATGGTAGGTAAATAATTTCAAGCGCAAGCATTCGCGCAGAACGATGTCCGTAAAAACAGCATCGGCTGCTATCATCGCTATTTGCAAATATTACTCACATGGGACGACCCCAAAGCGCCGCGAATGGGTGTGCGTACGGAAGATAACTTTGCGTTTTTATTCGAATATCGCGTAGGCGAAGAACCGATATAATATCGCAAACGGTCGGGAAAGTGCTATTACTTTCCCCGCTATTACATAAGGCGTCGGCATGTTCGTATTACGATTCGTTTTGCCGGCTCATGTGCATTCAGCTGTATGCCAATATCATAAGCTTCGAATTTACTTTCTTCATGAAATCGGTACGCGATCTCGATACAGAGGGAGAGAGACCGGGAGAGTACACGAGAGAGTAGATTTTATATCGGAATTGTTTGGCCCGATGTGACTTGTTCTGCTTACAGCGTCAGCCGATAAACGTTATTTCTCCCGCATTCAGTCTAAATTATTAATGCCGCGTCATTTCCAATTTGTAACGGGTCGTTGCCTTGCCCTGACTAATTTCATCTTCGAAATATTACCAAGCGCCAAAATTTCTTATAAAATTTGCGCGTTCAACAAGTGTCAAAAGTTATTTTTTTTCATTCATGTACTTATAGAATACGTAATTATTTCCACTTCGAAATAACGATTGCTTTCCAATTTACAGCGATCTGATAAAAATAACTTGAATCGCCTCTTCTCAATTTAAACTTTTGAGATGCAAATTTAAATCTTTAAAGTCCTCTATTATCGGAACTCGTAATACAGTTGTAAGACAAGAGGCAAATCCTCTACATATGCTTTATGTGAAAATAGTGAATGTAGAGGTGACTACTTTTATCTAAATGGCAAAATTAATGTTTTCTTTCAAGCCAAGTGAGTTTCCTACAGCTCTGGGGGTTTTCGTCATTTTACAATATTATTCACAAAGACATTTTAACGAATGGGGTAACTACTCGGCAATTTCTGAAGTAAACCAACAAAAAACCATTATCTTGCTCTTAATATTCTTGCGAGTTTATTTGTGGTATTAACAGCAATGGCACGGTATTCTTTTTTCCATTTATCACTGCTTGTTTTGCTGATACCTCGTATTCGACGGGTACACAGTGAACTTAAATTACTGCCTCGGTTTCTAGAGCGTACTAATCTCGAATTAATTGCACAATTCCTTTCTGGTGCTACAGCCTCGCACTTTCTTATTACCGCTTCGTCAGTTTCGTCCTACGAATTCCAGTCGGTCGTTAGAGTACGCCAAAGTCACGAAGCACGATTGCGCTCAACTAGAAATACTACACAAGTACGATAAGATTTTTGGGAAAGTTGAATATAACGGTTAACGACTGACGAACACGCGCCGGAAATATTTCGGCAGCGATATAAATTGAATGCACGACCAGATACTCCGACGCTGCCTCGTTTCGCCGAATATCAAATATTTTACACTTAATTTGCACCAGGTTCATTTCTTCCGGTTTAAATCCGACCGCAATTTTCCCTCTTCGAACAACAAATCGCGAACGGATGTCTTGCCCGTTAATTTATCCATCGAAATTCGATTATCGCGTATTTTGAATATTTGCGGTCTTCGCTCCGCAGAATATCGGAGTTTCCGCGCTCTCAGGGTGGTCGCGAAGCTCGGAAGTTGGTTATTATATTAAGAAAAAGTCTCCGTTAGCGGAAATTGGATTTCACTTTTAACCGCGAGATGGAGGTTGCTTAAGAGTCTGCTTCGCTGGCTGGATTTTGATTGTAAACTATTCTATCTCGTTTCCACATTCCGCGAGCGAACCTCCTCGCGCCATCCGGCCGCGCTCGAGCCATAGGCAGTCGTCCGCGTACAGAGATATTATTGGAAAAATATATCGACGCTATAAAAGCCGTGGAAGCCTTTAAGCTGAAAATTGCTTTCAGCCGAAAGTGGGTGTTCCGCCTCTGCAATATTTTTCCGGAAGCTAATATTCGATTCAAGGCGTAAATTCGATAATCGCGACGCGTAAGCGTACCGCATTAAATGTGGCATTAATGCCACCCCCCTATTTCCATATCTCTCGTAAGAGTGTGCGTTGTTATGCTCAACGTCGCAATTTTATTTTGGCCAGTGTTTGCTGACTGGAAGTTGATGAGTATAATTCAATGATTATGTATAAATGATTAACATCGAATATTCCTCGAGCATTCTTAATCAAATTTTTATATTTGTATTATCCCCTTGCGGTGAAAGTTTACAGTCAAATTTCCCACAGTCGATTATAATCATTTTTTAGCAAAACAATCTTTTATTTCATTATTGGTCTTTTTTCTGAAAAATTATGAGACGTACTTGCTTTATAATATTTTTAATTTTGATTTATGATTTATTGATTAAAATCTCTATTGATTGAATGGTTATTTGTTGTTGTCCTCTAGACGGGAATCACATTGTCGATAGAATATGTAAAAATTTCGTGACGCACAGCACGTATTCTTGAGCGAAAATAGTCTCCCGTTTCAACTTGTGGACATCTTATAAATTTTCACGCGAGCCAAGCATTGCAAAGACGATAAGTATTTCAGTTCTCCTAGGCGGCGGCGCTATTGTTGTCTGGACGATAAGATCTCGTGCTAAATCCAAGGCTCGCATCGGTACCACGAGGACAGTTTGAGTTATGCTGCTTGGTACCACAATGAGGAAACTCGGCAGGGGTGGTTAGATGAACGAAGGTTAGGGCGCACGCGACAAAGAAAGAAAGTCGAAGCGAAAGAGGGAGAGAGAAGTGAATGGTAAGGTGGAGGATTTATAGGAAGAAACTCGTCTCACGCGAGTACGAAACACCATTAGGCCTTGCATAGGAGTGTGTCTACAATGCAACTCGTTTGTCTCGAATAGCGTCCTCCGAGTACATAGTTGTCCGCCACGTGAAAGAAACGCATCGAAAGCGCACGATATTCACTTCCGAGAGATAAATTACTAGGAGATTATGAGGGAGTAAGACCGGAGTTAGTTATTGCAAGTGTTTACACATGCAGGTATAATTTCTGATACGATCGATACATCACCGTAGACCACGTACAACTTTCCGTAAAACAACGAAAAGCTGCTCGCTCACGTTCGATTATGTTCGTTACTTTCGGCGCATGTTTCACAATAATGGATAATCAATGAATCGAGCCGGCCCTATCTCTTCCGTAGCGCCCCGCAGAAGCGTTCGAGCCCGGCCAAGATTTATTATAGGCTATAATTCTTATTAGAATAATGCTGTAGAGGCTTCCCGTTACCGTTCGCGCGCCGCATCCGGTAACGCGTGCAACCTTAATATGGGATAGTTTCTCTCTCTCTCTCTCCCTCTTCGTTCCAAAATATCTCTATTTAAAGCAAAATAAGCAAAACGATGTAACCAGTAGATGTGTGCGGTGTAGGTAATCAGCGGTGGCTGGTGGATGCAGGAACGACGGAAATTGCGCGAAACTAGTGCGGGCCCTATACCGGCGGGATTAGTCTGTCTAATGCGCGTCCACCGTTACAGAAGTTCACTCGGATGCTCTGAAATATGAAGTGGCTTCTGCGCGGTTCCATGTTTATTCCACCGGCCATATCTATCTTCTGCATGGTCGAAGTGGCGCACCGGGCGCAGCCAGGACATCGCGTTTGTCCACTTTGAGCGGTCGTACCATTTCGCGGGATCGAGTTAATCTCATGCTGCTTCCTGAAATAGCCCCCCTTCAGCTAAAGACAGAATATTGACGTATTCTGTGGCAGCCTCTCGCGCATTTATCAGATTGCTTATATCTTCGTGCACCACTTACTTCGTATACCACTACGCGGACTTTCGTCGGGCATTTCTCAGAGAAAAACTTCCAACAAAACATCATTAATGAAAAATCAAAGTTGTACATATGAACCAGTTTAGAAAAGTAATTTTTATCTAAAAAATTATGCAATTTTGCGAAATTAATGTATTTTCACGCACAATTCCCAATTACACAAGGCCCATTTATATACTTATTGCTATACATATGTATTAATTAGTCTACTTTAGAGAATCGATAATTGATGTTGCATTATCCTTTAATGAGGACTTACGAATAAAATATGACCTAATGCAATATTCAAGTAAGTGGTGGTGCAGAGATCCATTAAATATAATCTTCTCAAGCAGAAGTATAGGGATTAAATAAATTAGCATATTATGTCAAAGAATTAAAATATTAAGCTTATTTTATCTTATTTAGATAATTAATCACGCAGAATCTAATTTCCCTTTTACTTTAGTTCGCTTTTCTATTATTCCTTTATAATTGAATATGCAGTTTTCCAATTAATGTGTACTCTGTAAAAAAGAAGAGTATAAAAAATTTTCATACTTGAGCTAGCAATAGCAGCATTGTTCAATTCATGATCATGCCAGTTGTAAGGCAAATACTACCGGATTCAAAAACGGCAATGCGTTTCATCTGGCGTGCAAAGCGAGAATTTAATAGCCGATGAGACTGTATCCTCCTATAACGTCCTGAACGTTCTATAAATTGTGGAAAAAGTGTCCTATTATATTCTCGTTGCTGGTGTGCTCGTTTTACTTATCGCCGGAGATGTATCTTGCATCCTTAAGCCGACGCGCAATAGGTTAAAGGCAATTTGTCACGGCACGCGTTATCGCCGTCGTAAACTTTCTTCTTTGATAGTAACTACGCAGAAATGAGCGTACCTTTAAAACGTGTTCGCCGTGTAAATTTAATTACTTGTTTATTAAAAATTAAAAAATTGTCCCTTTCACTCGTCTCTCCTCTCGTTTTTGTGTCAAGGTACAAAAGCGCGCAATATGCATTCATTATTCGATAACGCAGCAAAATATACGATATAACTTTCCGAGACCTCGTGCGATGCCTTATATGAGACATAAAGGGATATCCTAGACGTTTCGGGCGAAAAAGGATCGATACGTGTTAAAGGATGCTCGAGAGGATCGGATACGGGATCGCTTCAATGTTCTTGCAGCGCCAGTGCAAGATGTAATCGAACGGCGTAACGAAGTTGCCTTGAAACGACGCTACGACGTAGGTGCTCGTTCGAAGCGAAGCGATAATGGCGCGTCTCGACTCGCCTCCACGTGGCGTGCGCGCCAGTCTCTAATAAATAGTAATTAGCGAGCCGGTAATTAATATAGAGCAATTCCAGCAGGAGGGCGCGAAGCATTGCGCAGTCCTCGCGGCTCTATCTGCGATCGTCTCTCCGGTCAACCAATCACAACCCAAGACTTCCACCCTCTATAACCCCTCGCCACCCCCTCTTATAATACCCACTTTCTCGTGTGTGCTATGACCTCGGTGTTAATGCGACGATTATACTAATAAAATTTCCGTCCACTTTACGACACGCGGCCTCTATCTCGGCAAGACATTAGGAAGCGAGGAACCCCAGAAGAAGGCAAACATTCGCCCGCCTTTCACCCCCCCCCCCCCCGCGTGAGCAAACAACGGCTCGTAGATCGAGTTCATCCTTGGCAAGATGCGAAAGTTCGGAGCGGAGAAGGCGCGGTAGTAGAAATTCCCGTTGGAACTCAAAACGATTAAAGGGATCCTTTGAAGCGTCATATCGTGGGGCGGTGCCTTCTAGAAAATCAGCTGGGGTAAAGTGGTGTGTGACGATCTCCCCTCGGTAGCAGCTAATGACCTCGCGCCTAGTTTCAATGTAATTCATGTTCAGTTTGATATTGTGCGCGTGGATAATTAAGCAAACCCATTTATTCTGAAGCTTGGTTGTTGGCGCAGTATTTTGCGTTTCCGTCAATTTCGTCAGATTTCGAACGTGCTGGCGATCAAAGCGACGCCTTATCTCCACCCGAATCTTTAAACTTTAACACTCGCTGTGATTACGAGGTGTGCCATTGCAAAGTGAAAATATATCATTGGTATCTTACACATAGAAAGATATTGGGAAATTCTATATGCGGTGTACAGCTCGGCGGCATCGTTTTCGCCATAAAGTCGCCGGACAAGCAAGTTTCACTTGGAGTTATATTCATAATTATCTTGGCAAATGCTTCTTAACGAGAGAAAGAGATGCGCGGGGAAACCGAGTGAGTGCTTCGCGTACGCTCCGTAAACTTTACAGAACTATGGGTGGCCACTTGTACTTAGAGCAAAGTTATGAAGTGTCATTAACCAACTGCATGTAACTTACTTAGTCCGGGTGCATCTCCAATCTGTTCATTACATGACTTTCTCTTGCTATACTCACTTCATAAACAGCCACGTTATTCTTGGTGTTAACGCACAGTCTTATCTCTTAATATTATAATGTAAATTCTTATATAAATGGTTATGTCCTTTCCCGCAGGAGTTCTCGAAATTAATATTGCACATTTCTCACATGATATATAGCGAGAAATTAATAAAATCATTATCTCTATTCAATATAAATGCAATCGTTGATATCGCAAAATGAATAGAAGTCTCTCCAGAGTAATCCTCCGTTACTTATTCACGTGACTTTCGATGAGCATATCCCGCGAAAGAGGCATTGAGGGAGTTATCTGCCGTGCACCGCGTCGCTGTTGCGCGACACCGCTGCTCCCCGAGGTGCAACAATAATTATTTCTAATTTCCAGTTATGCAAAAATGCGCGAAGCTTAAGTACCGCAGATAATAATATCGATCTCTCCCTAGACAGTCCCGGAGATAACGTGAATTTTTCCTCGCAAATTATCTGCTCGACCGTCGAGGGTAAAAGCAGTCTCTCGAAATGTTTTCAATAAGTCGAAGCTATGTGACTTTTCGTTTTTTTCATATATAATAACTTTTAAATATTTCGATTTATTGTATATAAAATCTATCTAATTGCGTTCAAATGTACATACGTGTGCATCATACCGTGGTCGTTTGCAAGTTTGGAAAACAGCTACGCATAGATATTGGCTTGCTGATAAAGAATAAAAATTTTTCACGCGTAATATAATAAACGAAAACTTACTCGTCGTGACAGAAAATAATATCACAATTCGAAATTACTAGCGCAGTTCTTTCAATCAAAATTATAACCAGCTGTGCCCAATCATATTATTTGTCCGTTATTTAATTACCGGCGAAGAAGAAAATTATTATTCATATATTTTGAAATGTTTGTGGTTCTGATACTCATCCTTTCCCCTGATTATAATATTATTCGGAAAATATTGCATTTTGTGTTTCGCGTTACTGGATGTGCTCCACTAGATTCCTAAAATTTTCGCACTTCGATGCGTATCGATAAATTTGAAGCAACAGGATTACAACATCGCGCCAATTTGCGTGCGCATTTACTATCTCTATGGTGCTTGCATTAAATACTGTTTCGTTGTGTACGTGAACAATATACGAGTAACTTTCAATAATTTCCCGGCAGCTGATTTGGTACCACATAGCGCATGCGTATTTTAGCATGGGATCATATTATATTCACATAAAGCGTAGCTATCCCCCAAGATTTGTCTACACGAAATCTATGTTTATATGCAGCACGTGGTTTATATTAATTATTAGTAATTGACGCGGAACCAATATTATTGAATTGCACTGGACTGAAAGCGCGCGCAGTTCTTTGCGCGAGGGCGAATCGCTGCGTTCGGTCAAACTTTGCGCTCCGTTAAAACGATACGGATTATCGAGAATGCATTACAATAAATTCCCGTGTAAGCATAGTGAGCCATGTGAGCATTCGATATACTGGCAAAACACTTGTCGTAAAATTCGAGTGATCCCGTGGAAATAAAGTGCGCCGAATAACGTTTTGTTTGTATTCCCATAAAAGATCACGGATTTACGTTTTTTTTATTTTCGTATCTTTTTTTAAATTCGAAATGCGCGAGAACACTTTTCAGCATTCGAGTTATCGTAAACTGTATCGGTAGATTAAACGTGCGTATCGCACAATTACAATTTCTTATAATTTTAAGAAATTGAATAATCGTGTATAATAAAATGTTGCAAATTATAATACCGACAGCCTCGTTAGCTGTCATCGCACACGAGTAATCGCGCTTGTTAATATATCGTGTTTCTATTATTATATAAATGTTTAGCACAGTGGTACGTGAATCGAATGTAACCATACGTTAATCGCGCGTGTATGTAATCTCCGTGCACATGCACGTTCCAATGTTCAAAATCGTCACGACCAGTACAAACGATGTTTAGTCACAGGAATATACTAATGGTATGTACATAGAAATATAGAGAAACGAATATACGCTGAGTATATTTACAATGAATTAACGGGTGCTTTAATGCAAACCCTCCCCCTTAATCTACACCCCATTAGTTTAAACAGATACCCCATACCGCTGCGTACACATCTGCACATCTACATAATTGGCGCCGGAGCATGCACCAAATTAAACATTCGTCGGTGAAAACTGAACCGCGTCACATAACGGTATCCGCGACAGTGGAATGGATCATGTTACGATTCAATCGTCATTATATTGCTCTTTTCATGGAGTGCTCGCGACGTTGACGTTCGCACATGCATTCATACTAGTCTATGGAGAAGTAAATACACACTCGCGTACGAATTTTACATGGGAAATCTTTTAGAGGAGCCTGTACGCGTTTAAACCTATTAACAAAATTAACTTTATGTTGTATCTTTGGTTCGTAGCTTAAAAATAGAACTTTTCCGGACACAATTAAAACGTGGCATCGGGTAAATTGTTACTTACCCGAGTACGTCTCAGTCGGCATTTGGTCACTTGGCACAGTGAAACTTCCTGATGCGTTCGGTGGGCAACCATTTCGGTTTTGTTGCGTGCGTAAAGTATGCGTTGCGTGTAAAGACGGTCCACGCGGCGGTACTTCCGGTGGCGCGGGTTCCGGAGGGGAATCCCTACCGGTATCTGAAAGTGCAAAATCGTATTTCTTTCCTATTAAAATGCACATTGCTCCTTATAGCGCAAATCACGCTTTAATAAAACGCATGAATAATATTTGTTAAATAATGTGCTAAACAACATCGATATAGAACGTTATATTGCGTAAACATGTGTGATTTAATATTAGCAACTTTGTGTGAAATTGTATCGATTATGTGAGAAATCTAACTATCTGTTAACGTTGATTGATATGAAAGAACTAGAGAACATAACTATTGAATAACCTTTGAAGAACTTCGATAATTTTTTTGATTTCTCAAATAACAGATTTATTTAACACACCAATAAATTCAAAATATCCGGTGTTTATCTTGTGAATTATTGATTGTATCGGTGTAATTCCATCCATTGCATCGCGATATTGTTCTCTCTTACGTGGCATTCATGAAATTCTAGTCTGCCCGTAGAAACGCTGCGAGCAATTAAGCGGCATCAATAATTAGGCATCTCCTCGTAACATTTTATGCATGCAAATTCAAAGAATCTATCTGCCATTACACGAAATTGATTACCCATTATAGGCGAAGGAATATACAAGGAAATACTGAATAATAGTTGAGTACTATAATTGAGACATTAACGGCGTATATTGCTATTCCGGTGCCATTATTCATAAATGCACATTAAAAGCTGCGACAGCGACACGACGCAATGCGTTACGTGTTCCGCTTTGTGTCGTGCATACACGTTCAAGTAATCCACATGCATCTACGTATACATTAATAATGGATGTATTTTCTGAGAATGTCGTAAGTTCTTGCGTTTGAAACATAGTAATTGTGGTGAGTTTCAATAGGGCAATACTAAGAATTTTCCATTTCTACCCTTTCACCATTGGCCCTTCGGGGCTCAGTGTTGCGGGCGTTCCCGTAGTTAAGTTACTTATAAAGTTGTTGAAACTTGAAAGGAACTCCACCAAAGAATAATTAAAGTTACCTAAACATAAAGAGCACAAAAGAATGCCTACCGGGCATGTTGAGGGTAACAAAAATATTTGAGGGTCTACCCACGAAAAGCTCGTACCTTATATCAGAGGGGGGGGGGGACCAATTGATATTCGAAAACATTGAAACGCGGTTTTATAAATTCTACATCCTTTTCATCTCTGGCATTTTATATCACTTGCGCGGGCGCCAGTTATAGCGAATTAGCCAAAACAGCCGACGATGACGCTATAAACCGATACCATGTTGAGCATATATACATAATTGGAGCAATGTATAACCATTAAAGGTTGTTAATGTTACAGAGCACATTATTGTAAATCAAGTTTAACTGCAATACAGTGGTCTATCGCGCTTTCGTGAAGCTACGTAACTTGGTTGTGGTAACTCGGATGTGGGATAATGGAATTTCGGTCCCTGGTCCTGCGGATTAAAATCTATTAAGCGAGTCGTTATAACTTATGGATGTGTGTTGTAAATGTCAAGACAATTATTCAAGCCACATAATAAACAATAGTTTAGCGTCTCATAATTGTCGCAATTCTTTACATCGGCAAGCGAGTCAATGGCTAGCTCCGTTTAGTAGTCGACGAGACAAAAGGAATATATATTTAATATCAAAGTTTCAGGCAACATTAATGACACCAAAGATATGAGAAAATAATTGTTGAGAAATTAATAAACGAAATATTTGTTTGTAATGTTTTCCACTAATTAGTTTGTTGTATTGCATTATGTTGTTTGTTAACAGATAATTGATGATGGATAATAAGCGAATGCGTATAATATTAACATCAAATCTGTATGCGATACATTCGTGTTTCCCTACAGATTGCTTACATACCTGTGAGATAAATAGGCCTGGGTAGACCTGTGCGTCAAGGAATGTGCAGAGAGAAAAGTGCATTAGTGCGGGACTGGCATGTGCACATGTGAAAATTCCGACAAAGAATTACGTCATGCAGATGAGATGTATGATGAGTTAGTTGAAATTATTACACACGATAGATTTACATTACAACAAATTTGCGAATTATAACAGCGAATTACAAAGCATTGAACATAATAAACGATTACAGTTTTCCAAATTCGTATCCGCATATCAAAATTCTATCGACAGTAATATTAATACCGATTGTAAAATAAGTGACTAAAAAAATCATTAATAAATAGTACTAATTTCTCTCCTGGAGGAATTTTCAGTTGATTAATCAATGCAAAATGAACGCTCGAGATAGAACACAGTAGGTGCTATTTCGTGATTAATTTAATAATTTTACGGGAAAAACGAGATCACAAATGCATTTTAGAGTTTGATTGAATTGGATGACATCGAAGGTTAATGCAATTGTCATGCATGTGAATGATAATGATATATCTGCAATATTCGCTTTCGCTTCCTGACAAAGCTTTGCATCGAGGCTGTTCTAGATTTTCAACAATTTTCGCTGTTATCACTTGACCAGATCGAAGTCTAATTAATCGTAGAAATTATGAACGCGATAGGGAAATTATTTCTGCGAAGTCATCTGGGAGCAGCGCCGATATTTTCCGTAATAAGCAGTAATAATCGCTTAATTAAACCGGACCGTGAAATGCGCAATGCGTAGCTGTCAGCGCCAGCCGCGTCCGTCGCGTATCTCGGACAACTTTACCGTCGAAATATACATTTGTTCCAGTTATTGAACAATTTGCCGGCATCGTTCGAGTGCTCGGAACACCTGTAACGCTCAATTACAAAGTCGATATCGCATTGACAACGGGGTAGGAAAAATCTCGAAACCGGTACTGAGCCGTTACAGAGAGGGGCTCCCCTTTGAATCTGTGTTACTTTACAGACTTATACGTTTTTCATAACGGTGCGTTACAAGTCGCGAGATACACTCCGTCTTCGTGATAGTTACATTGCTTTACGTACGTACGCGGCACGATGCAGCAGCAAATTAAAGCCCGGGAAAAGTACATATTTAAAGATGGTTCTTCTGAAATTGCGAAATATGCTATACGTTAACGTTAAATTGCTAGAATGCGGGTGAAAGAGTTAAAACCGGTTAAATTTAATCCGACGGCTAAATTGCCAAAAGCAAAAATATCTCGCAGCGAGGGCAGCGGAATTTGATGAATCTCCAGTAGATCAATTATATCGTCGATTGGCAACAAACAATTTTATTATCTATTTCTATTTGATGGGTATATTCGATATCATCTTTTTTTATACGTTTCGCACACATACACATAAGTCAATTACTTGTTGACGTAGCATGTGAAGATCTCTAGATTTGTTGACTTTCGCGAGAATTCTACTAAACGACTTATTGTGCTGTATACCTATGTAAATTCGCCAGCATAACTAATTACACAGCAAGGATAGGAGATAACACCGCCTACATGAAGGTTAGATCAATACGGTTCCAGCCAATTATAGCTAATACTGGTACATCATTGACCAGTGGTCAAACCGCGTTACTGTCTCTCATAAAGCACAGGATAGCGTTTACAGAACGCGCAAAATAAATCATGCAGTTTCTGATGGCAATAGGTGCAGTGCAATCTAATTCTGCAAAATGGTGAACATAACTCGGCATATAACTCGGTAATATAGATTTCCCTATTTACATAATGCGGCTTACTCCGGCACGGCAGAATATACTTTCAAATTAAAATTTGCTCAATCTCTTCTTCGCAACCATGAAAAAATCATCTTTTCAATTTTATATTCGTCAAATTTAACCAGTTTTATACAAAGCTGCAATTGAGTTCGTTTCTAAATACTTTATTATCATTCTCAAATTTCTGTGAAATATCTTTACGCAAATCATATTAGATGAAGTCCCCTTTTCAAACAGGCATGTGAGAAATTTAATTGTTAACACTTTTCCGCGATATTCCGCGTTAATTGGTTTTCTCGTTTGGTTCACTTCATGTTGCGAAAGTACTGTTAACACAGAGACCGTGTATATTTCGATAGTTTTTTAACGTCAGATTACGTCTTCTTACATTGCGTCTTTTTTTGCACGAAGAAAATCTTAATGTGTTAAGATCACGAATAAATACAAACTAAAGCTACATAGCGCGCACGAAGGCGCACATGCTATGTCTAGTTTCTTATAATAAATAAAATTTTGCAATTAAGTAATATACATTTGCACGTATATTACCTAAATTGAGGCAAAATCTCCGAGTACAAATTTTAAGCAGTACAAATGACCCGCAGAATTATACGCAAAATGTATAGTAATAGTCACTGGACAAAGTATTTAGAAATAATAGGTATAGAATTTTCTATTCACAATTCACTTCGTATTTCGTAGTCGTGGGACAACGAACTTTCAACGTTCGTTTTTTGTTTTGCCCCCCGCGCGTACGACGTACTTACTGCGTGCTATTGTGTACGCGAAGGTGAAGGTCGCCTCGCTATCATTCGCTCGCCGAGCCTCGAGCCGGCAGGCCGCGTCGGGAGTTGCTCCGTGCGTCGTATTACTTTTACGTTATCAGTTTCCGAAACGCGATCGCGATGAGTGCGAGGATAAAACGCTATGAATAGTACACGTTTATCAGTAGCGAGTAACGTTCGTCGATTAATTATTAAATTTCTACAATTTGTAAGGAGAAACGATTTGCTAGTTGAGGCGACGGCTTTTTCAACGAAAGATATTTCACGAGACCATTTCATCTAAAATATAAACGCGAACTGTAGTACTTTATTCGCGATTACATCTCCTTTGCGTATCGCGCTTTGAATTATCTGTCTTTTTCGGTGCAATCTATCTTTCAGTTTCGAGAAACGATAAAGAAATTTGCTGGTGTACGGCTCTAGTATTTGTGTGCTGTATTTCGTTCTGTTATACTTCGTGGCTCAAACAGGCAGGAAGCAAGGAAAGTCGCTACGGTATATTTCGAAATATAATCAAGAATTATCTTAATTGTTACAACTAATAGACTTGATCTTAGTGAGTGTATCGCCGACACAATTCATTTCGCGTAAGGATTAGATAGTTTGACAATTCGCATTGTAAAATATCGTTTTGTCGCGGATTAATAACTACTTTATCGCAGATGCTTTCCAACATTTGCGCGATGGAAAGTCATACGACGCACGAATACTTTGTGCGTTTCGCAGTGTTTTACGTCGCGTACGGGAGTGTCACGCAAAATTTCGCGCGTACGTTCTCGCGAGTGAATATTGTGCAACAAGGAGATCTGAGAGGATGAGGAGGTCTGGGAGGCATCGGGCAACGGCGGAGCAACCATGAGGTGAGTGTTTTATATTTTATATATTATTTGATACTCGCAAATTAAGTATCTGCTCACTGTTTGTCCTATTCATTTGAACGATTCGAGTGAGAGTTACAGACAAAAATGTACGTTGAAATTTTGTTGAGTTTATATTTAAAAGAAAGAGATTTTTTTCGAGTACTTTATAATCATCTTATTTCATATCTATTTAAAGAATGTATAAAATAATTGACGCAATAATTTCGTTTTTTAATAATTATTCTATAATAATCATATATCGTATATTTTACAGATGACGATGCAGATAACTCCGCTGTCGCGCATCGTATCGGTGAGTGGTAAATTTTATTTTTAATTGGCGAAATGTGGATCTATATAAAACTCGCATTAGATCTACATTATGTAAAATGCACGTTGGAATTCAAGAACGCGCAGGTTTGCAAATAAACACGAGCTTTCATAAATCGATTGCTTTAAAATGGATGAATTAGAAGAGATTTTAGTAAAAAGTCTACTTATACAATTATTAACTGTATTTATTCTGACCATGCGTCAATTCTAATCGTTTATAATCTATCCATATATTTAACAATACGACTTAATATTATTTCATCACAATTGCTATTATATCGCCGAGTTTTCAACAATCGTACAACGTTTAAATATTAGTTTGCATATGTAATCGCTCTTCAACGATCTCTTATTAAAGCTGAATAGCGCGCGCAGTGCTATATCCTATTCTCCCTTACTTTAAATATATCGTTTACATGTTTGGATCAAGACAACTTCCTTGATGCAATATTTAGCGGAATTTATTGGGTATTGCTTTCGACTGTTATTACAAACGTGACAAGCGTACATACACCCGTTTGGCGTTCGTACGACATCTAATTGGACACATTATTGAGCAATATAACGTCGCCGGCGGTATGTCTTGGCCAATCGTTGTGAGCCAATTATGTAGTATGCCAGCGCATCACCGATACCGAGTTCAACCGAGTTATCCCTCATCCGCGGGCGGCGAGAAGGGTTAGTCAGACAGTGCAAGGGGATGCAAGGTAGCCGACAGTGACTTGATGCGGTTAGCGATTCGCGTCTGTAATTCGATTTGTCGGTCTAACGCCTCCGCCGCGTCGGGGAGTACACGTTCATGTAAATACGAATTATTTGCCTGCGCTATAGCGGCGCGGTATTGCCGCGACGGTAGGTACCGTACCTACTGTCCGATAACCAGTCCAACGAATCGTTCCGGCTTGACTCCTTCCGGACCAAACAGTCTAATAAACCGAGTTAGCATTCGTGAATGCTTCGTCCGAACTGTCTCGTACAATTTCTATGTGCCGCTTCCGCCTTCGTTCGCGCTGGACACACAAAATTTCATCCGCGCCTCGCCTAGATTCATTTACCATTGATAAATTGATGAGATACAACGCGCTTTTGTTATATTCTCGGACCTTCAATGCATAGCGAAATATCAGAACCGAACATATTTATATTTGACGATTAAAACACTCGCTAATGTTTTTTTTTTTCGGACGACTATAATGTAAGAAAAAGATAATTACGTGCATTTAGAATAGGATGAGGTTTCATAAAACAGCTTCGCCACGATGAATTTTCACGGAGGACAAAGTTCATAAATATCACGTTGCTCGTAACCTGAGCATTATATGATAATTTACGACAATTAAGCTTGTGCATTGATTACATTCTGTTTGAATTATTTTCCTTGGCGTTATGGTAGTAAAGTGGTGAGACAGGACCGTTAACGTCATCCATAAACCTAATGTCTCGTGATTTTAATTCCCGCGCCTTCTTTTCACAGTGTCTGCTTTCTTTTACAACATAAACCTTTATTTATGCAAACGATAAAAAGATTGCGTTGTAAACAATTAAATGTAATAAAAGATGTACGCCGTCATAGATATCTAGTCTGAAAAAAGGTAGACTAAAAAGAATAGAACGATAATGGTAATGGCGAACACGGACTATTGGCATAGTTCGCAAGTGGCGCTTGAAATTATTCCTATTTGTCGAAAGTTGGCACTTAGCCAAACAGACACATCCGTATAACTTGCCGAACGTTACAAAAAGTATTCGATTGTAGTTGAAAGTGACGAATCAAGTGTTCTTGATTAAATACTGCACTACGATCAAAAAGCGAAAATTCACGCGAGTTATTTACCTGAGCGTATTATCGTTTATTAAAAATACCGGTGTATTTTCGCGCTGTAGCGTG
Source organism: Vollenhovia emeryi (assembly GCF_000949405.1). Taxonomy (NCBI): domain Eukaryota; kingdom Metazoa; phylum Arthropoda; class Insecta; order Hymenoptera; family Formicidae; genus Vollenhovia; species Vollenhovia emeryi. Next base: position 1,549,178 of record NW_011967208.1, on the reverse strand, counting down.
GTTATTTTTTTTTAAGTTTTTACTTGACTGTATACGTAAGTCAATTGATTCCGCGTGTATTTATTTCATGCAACATATGCCGCGAAACCTACATCAATCGAACGAATTGATAACATCAAGCTTGCTGGTGCGCATGATTTGTTCCACGGCATTAAATGCAACAACCCGCATCAGAGCCCGTCAAAAATTACCGACCATCGTTGAACGATTGCGAAAACCCGCGGAAAATTTATTTTCCACCGACGGTGATTCGCTCCTGCACGTTTACATTGTGCTCAATTATTAATTTTCACAAAAATTGTGCATTTCTCCTAATTGATATACTTGTATAAATGTCTGCAATACGTATACATTTCACGATGAATTTAATAGTTGAAAATCCTATGGATTAACAAAACTTTGTATCAAATGGTAGCTATTAAATTGCAAGAAGAATTTGCTACATGTAACGATAGATAGATATTATATTTTATTTTATTTTCGATAATTTATTTATTCGCAGCCTCGTTGTAGCGAGTTAATACTTACAGGTCAGTCACAGAATCGCGGCACTAATTCTTCATTTTACGAGCTAATTCTTCATTTACGATGACGAGCACGCTCATTTGGCGTGTGCATTTCATAGCTTTGTGGTAGCAAATTACCGTAACGTTATCGGGTTTCGCGCGTTCGCCAATTCAATAACGCGCTCCTCGACTGGGCCACATTAGACTACGGCGGTCTAATGTAATATCAATCGTCTTTCTGGCGATGCGGCGCACACGGGGTTAACGCGGGTAAGCCCTGACCGTTGGGAGCCATTTGCTAATAGATGCCGCGACATGCCTCCATTAGACCGCAGGGACATTCTGGCAAGCAATATCCCATCGCAGATTCAGACTCAAATTACTGCTTACGAGATCCTAGTAATTATACGCGGTATCTCGCAGCAACTTATATAATGCTCGTCGTCACCATCGACACTCTCGCAAAGCCGTGCGTCAACAAATTATATTGCCCGGGTACCTGATCGATAATTAGGTGATTCACTAAAACGATTTTCTGTAACGTGCAAAGCGCTGAGAGTATCGTGTGACACAAATTGCCGAGCGTAAAGTTAGAAAAGACGAGAAAATGTAAAATTTCACATGATCCTTCAGAATCACTTTATTCTTATTTATGATATAATGTACACCCGCGCTTACAATGTACCTCGAACGCATGTTTATAGACGCTGCAAATGCCCACGAGCGAGCGTCATGAGCTTAATTCGCGTCGCTAATTTTCACGAAACCTACGCGTAATGTGATCGCACTCGAGCGGGCAGGAGCAATGCGGCCTTCGAAATTCCGGAGGTAACCGTCCACGAAGATGCGGTGGAGCTCTCGCTCCTTACCGCACGCGCGCTCTCGCCAGCTTTCCACCCGGCTATCCTTCGCCCTTTCATCCATGCTCTCGCTGTCTCGCGATATCGGTAGACTAATTGGCAGCCAGCTTCCCTCGAACCCGACGTGACCGCCGCCGCATCGACGTCGCGTCGACACGAAATGAGATCCGACGAAATTTCGTTTAAAACTTAGCCGACGAGCGTAAGCCGCTCGTCGACCGCGGCCGCCGGTTCAAAGCCGCAAAGCTACTTTCTCTTATCTCCCGGTGGTTGCTGCTCGAAGCTGCGTTACACAGTGAGATAGTGCGTGTGCCAAGATAGCGCAGCGGCCCAGCAACGACAAGAGATCTAAATACTGTTGACGTTTTGAAACAATATAGTCGGGCGGGGTCACGCTAACTTTGACGGTGGTCCATGCTCTAACTAACTAGCTGAGCCCAGGCGCCAACTGCTAACTCCGTTAGCCCGGGGCTCGAGTCTCTTTCTCTTTCTCTCTCTCGCGCTTGTGCGGTACCATTGCCGCTGCCATTACAGCTACCGACACTGTTAGTGTTGCCTCTGGTACATTACTGCATCAGACAACAATGAACCTAACTGCCAAAATAGAAGGTCCCTTGGTTATTTAATGAGCCAACGTATAATGTAGTTTGTCGATTACGGTATTGTTCGCTAGACGCATGGCTTGGAAACGTTTGCCTTTGCCAAGATCTTTCGCCTTTGGCCGTTTTGTGAAGCTCGCAAACGCGCATCGATGAGAAATATGAGACGGATGGCATTCGTAATAATCTATCTGGTATATAATCGAAATGATAGCCACATACGTTTCTTTAGGACAAAATTAACAAATGAGATTATGTGTTTTCTTATTCCGCATTTATTACTGAAGCAATGCTCAATGAGAACTCGTTAATAATAATTACGGTTCGATCATAAGATTTATGCGAAATCGAGATTGAAAGTACTCTGCTTGAAACTTTTTCTCAATGTTCAATAATTTCGAATAATTGATAACACACACAACTAGACACATAGAGTCTAGATGCCGAGCTCCGTATGCGATTCCCTTTTTTTCCGTTGGCGTTTCTGGGTGACTATTAATATTAAGCTTTTAACGAGGAACACGTTTACGAGAAACCCGATTTAACTCCGGCCAGGGGCTCGATACCAGCCGGTAACTCGGTTAGTCCGGTAATCGCATTTGAGGCATGGATCGTTAACTTATCGCACCGCGGCAAATTTTACGTCGTGATTTAAAGGGCCGATCTGCTCAGGGCGATCGACGAGGATTTATCCCGATCCACGTCACGTCGAGTGAGTTCCATTGTTGAAGTCTTTGATAACAGAAGTTTTATTTCTTTGGCTCACTACACTCGTATTGCGAATCAATAATTACAAGAATTGCCTCAAGCGATGGTGTGCGATGGCATGCGATGTGACGCGATGATCATGCGTGTGAAGTAATAATCGCGCGATGATACATGAGTAGAAAAAGAAACTCCAGTTTCTTACCATTGGTGAGATGTATGCGTGTGTGTTCATCGGGGAAGACGGTTTCGGAACGATCGCTCGCTGTGGAGCTACTGCTCAAGGCGCTTGCATGACCTCGGCGTGTTCTTCGACCTAAGGTACCGCCGCCGGAAGTCGTCTTTTTTGTGGGCGCCGCGTAAACGGTCTCACCTGCAACGAAGAAGATACGAATACTTTTGAATAGCCTAGGAATTTTTTCCATCGAAAAACGGTCTTGCTAACGAACAGGAATCATACCGCTTAATTCAATCCTCCATTAGCACGACAAAGAAAGCACTCGGGTCCTTTAATACTTTCGAAATTACTTTTAAAGAAGCGAAATTACTAAGTAACATCTTTTCGCGCAGACTAAATCGTAACTTTCAGCAAATAATTTTTATACGGGCCGGGAATTATTTGAACTTGAGTGGCACGATGTCTAACATAAAACACACACAATGTTTAATAGCTACAGGTGTGGGGTGTTTAAAACGGATCGAAGTGCGAAATATTATATTAGGGTTGAAACCGATAGTTGACGCTGCCTTGCATAATATCGCATTGCCTATCGCTTTAAATTGCCCATCTACCGGGATTTCTCGTCTTGCGTCCATCTACCGGAATAAGCTCGTCTTGCACGCGTCATGGCTGTACAACGCAGTATAAAATTGCGTTTGACGAGATTCATCTTGCGGCAAGCCCGTAAGTATCATCTTGCGTGCAAACCAACCCGTTTGCGGTTCTAATTAACTCCCTACCATTGCCGTTGCGAGATCTCTCGGAAGATATGCTGCCGTTATAATGATGCCGGCGAGAGTTTGTGCTTTCGAGGGGAAACGGAGAAGCTTGCCGATGATTCGGTGTCAAGGTTGGGGGTGGCGTAGGAAATGGCGTTGTAGGGTTGTCCGTGGTTGCTGCGCCTTCCGTGTCGGATCCCGTACGGTACGATCTGTCCCCCGCATCTGCACAAATTAATCACGCGTTAATGACATTCATTTTTATCAGCTGGGCATCTCCCCCCTCTCTCTCTCTCAGCAAGACATATGGTCTCCTCTTAAATGATTTTGAAGAAAGATAAGCAGAGTGAGCGAAAGGCAGAGAGGTTATTCGTAAACTTATTGTTAGCTCTACTCCGGATCCACGATAAATAAAAATTGTATTACGTTTACAAGTTGCTGGTCCATAGGTATACATCCGCGTTATCTGCGATCTTGCCGCTTGCGGACAACCGCAGACGCGTCGCGGCGTACACGATCCCACGTACAAACGCGCGTCTTCGCCTATCTCGCAGTGGGGCCTCCCGTGACGTAACCATCATTCCGTTTTAGAGGTCTCCCACTGTGGTGTTAGCAACTATCTCGCGCCCTTGCCTCTATCGCTAGTCGACATTTCCGCCAGCTCTCTGTCAGATCCGAGCACTTCGTCGCGCGTCGTTGCTCTGATCTGCATTTGCTTAAGTTGACGCATGTCTAAACTCTTAAAGGCGCTTGTCACCAAAGCAGTGCCGCTTCGAGGGGGCTTGCATTATTCGGCGCGCGATAGCGGAACACAAGAAGCACGGGCTAGAGGGGGGAGGGGGGGGACTTTCTGCCGTATAAGAAATGTCGGTACGTCGGTGTACGCCTTGGCGCGATGTGCGAATAGGTACGTCTGTATTTTTAACCACGTTGACACGTACAAGGTGTACCGGGAGTTATTTCTTTGACAGAGAGATATACTCGCAGATGTGCTGAGGTGACGCTGAAAGGATAAAGTGGAGCGACATAGTTAGCTGGGGAAGGACTTTTTCTGCGACATTCCTACGCGTAGCGGGAATTGAGGATTGACTTTCAGTCAGTCTTCCGTCAACGATAAAACGTTATCGTAGAATTACTTTCAGTTCGATTTCAGAGACCATGTCCAATGCGTGCATTTTTTTTTTAAATTAAAAATATGACTCGGCGATATCACGTTCAGCTTATTAATTGGCACATAATTGCCGGTTGCAGCAACGCACGTTGTAATTCACTATTAAACTTCATTTCGCTATGGCGGACAAAGGGGCAAAACCATAGTGAGAAAAGGTTGGGATGGGAGATTGGGTATAGAAGGGAGGGGAAATCGAATCTTGTCGGTAATTAATGAGGAAAGTTTTACAAATAGCCGAAGGCATAGTCACTAAACGCCTTAGCGAGCTCGTGAATCCCATCCACAAGCAGCGTATCTTTACACAAAAGTAAGTTTTTAATTGATAATTACCCTTTTTCATGCGAGAGTAAAGACTAGACGACTGCTGACTGTTTTACAATACGTTTGTGCCGCTCTTTCCGATTGGGATCGGAAGACATTGGAAGGTATTTTTGTAACGAAGCGCACGTGTGACAGCTTGCCAATTGGAATAGCGTAAAGATAATTCGGTTCGTATAACAGGCACAGCTATTTCTCGTGGCATTGGGCGATTTGCAGATTGAGCCCAAGAGGAAATGGAATATATCATTGACAATATCGTAGGCTTCCTCTTTTGTTGTACCATTTCTCGCGCGTTGAAAATAACCGATATTCGGGCCTAGAGGAGAGCCAACGAGGTGTTAATTACGTTCTCGCGCCGCGCGTTGCGTTCTAAACATTGTTTGCATCGAAATGGGCGCGCTTGTCGAAAGCGACGCGCCGCTGCGGATTGACAAATCAGTTTTTCAAATCGGTCGGGAATTTACGCGCGAGCGTGGAACAAGCTCGAGGCGACCTGCGGGTTACCTCGGGACATCAAAGATTCGAAGTGCTCTCTGCCGCCTCTGCCTCTTTCCCGCTCGAGGCCGGCGCGAGCGCATTCGCGATATAAAGAGAGATACAGCCAAGATGGGCACCCTGATAGTCGAGACGTCTGAGAGTGAGTAGCCGAGGGTCGGGGCAGTGGCGCTGATATTGCTCGCATTAAACTTTCATATTCAATCTTGCCACCCAACGTTGGGGCACCCTCACCGCGCGGTCCCCGACCCTCGTCCTGCCGCGCTGTGCCGTACGGAGAGCGAGCTCGGCATCAACCCCACATGTAATTGTGTTATGCCCTCTTCACCCTCCCTCCCCCGCCCCTCTGCCCCTCGCTCTCTTCGCTAACTCCCCGTCTCTTCCTCCTCCGACCTTTCCTCTTCTCTTCTACCCATTTCCCTTCGGCGCGACCTCGGCCACCCTCCCGCTCGTGGCGGTTCCGCTACGCCCTCGTGGCGCTCCTCCTTTCTATATTGGATTTTCTAATCCGTATGGATTCGAAAACGTCGCCGTGACGTTTAAGAGGATAGAAAGGTCGTTTCTTTATCGGTCGGCGGCTGCGGCACACTTGGGCCAGCGCGCGACAAATGTCCGTGATTACGAGAGACTATTTCGCTTCATTTCTCGTTCGTTGTGTCGTGCGACGCTGGCAAGCATTGAAATGATATCGCGCGTTTGTTACAAAAGTAAAAACCGATATCCCGTTCGTTTCGCTCCGTTTAAAATCGACAAATACGATTCGAGAGCTGCTGAAACATGAATACGCATGTGTATGGTACTTGAATCTTTACTTAAACTCTATGCACGCAATTACAGGGTTGCAGTCTTCATGAAACTACTAATTATTAGTTCGTAACACGAGCTAATAATTATTATTTCAGGGGCTTTACGTTTAAACTCGACGTTCGGAATTGATCGATAGACTCGCGTAACAGCGTACGCATCGACCGTATCGATCGCGAAAGCGTTAACCACGTAACAACATCTCGTCGGCGTGTCGACGTAGCAAAACGAACAGTCGGCGCTTATCTTTAATCGACCGTTAATCATCGGCGCCGATCGCGTGCTCACCGGTGTCCCCTTTCGACACTCCCGGCAGCCGTGCGAGTGCACGGGGCTAGCCGGACGATTTATCTCGCAAAGCACACGGGGCCGCCGCCGGGTCCCCTCCGACACTCGCCACGCTCGGAATTTACAGTCGTGTCTCGTCCTGTCCGGTGGCATTTCTTCACCCCGGCAACGGTTCCTTCCGTGGCGACTAAACGCACGGCGGGTGGGCACCACCGGCCCCAGCGCGACAAGGAGAGCCGGTGGCATGTCGTGTGCACACGATGCATTTTGTTTGTAGGGGATTGTTGCCATGGCAGCGAACTGCGAACATCGAATGCACTTCGCCCTGGCACGGCGCGGCGCGGCGCGGCGCGGAGCCGGTAGCACCGACACGGCTCGTAGACCCCGAGCGAGCTTGCGGAAGAGTTAGCCCCCGGCTGCTTTCGCAAGCTCCGCGCAACGGGCCGTGTACACCTGGACACGGTAGACGACGCAACTTCGGGCGGAGCGCGTTAATTTTCTTCAAAATTTTGCTTGCGAACGACGCTACGTCGCGGTCCGTAGTTAACACGCGCTTTTCCAAAGCGTTCCCCTCTAATGATCTCGCATTGCGTTAAAATACAAGCGCGGGATATCCGTGAGATGCTCTGCGCCTCCGTATCGCTACAACGTGTGCGCGATTGAGAGCGGGAGGGTAGAAATAATTGTCCACAAAAGTGCAAAAAAGTTTCACAATTATTGATTAACATATTTTATTTTCGTGGCCAATTTCAGTCATCGCGAAATTGAATATGGCTTTCGAATATGGAAACGCACAAGGTAGTTGCAATATGCAGTCTCGTAAACGTACTTTGCAAGAATGCAACAGATGTTTGTGACAACTGCAAATAACGTTGACACAAATATTGAATATCATTTCCATATGCAACAGCACTGCAGTTTTGCTCTTGTGTTTTGAATTCGAGTATACCCCGATGACGAATGAATATTTGAGTTGAACGCGGAATTCCTTCCCGACTCCTGATTATAATTTAGATTCCTTTTACCGAATTTTCCAAAACGCGCGCGGAAAGCGTACCGTTGCGAGAGGTGTACATGTGTCAAGGCAAGAAGGAAAGAAAGAAAAACAATAAGGGATGCAAGATGCGTTTTCGAGCAGCTGTCGCACGCACAAGGAACAATGGGATACCTACGTCGCGGCTCATATCGAAAACCAATTTCCGAGATGTCAACGAAACGAAATCGGGCGCTAGGAGGGAATTCGCCGGCGTTTTTCTAGTAACTGCCAGAGGTTGGAGATCACTTTGAGTGGGAGGGTTTGGCAAGATCGAGGAGTGGCTGTACCTTCAACAGGTGCAAAGTGTCTCCGTTGAAAGGGCCACTCTCCGACTGCTTCCATGCCTTCCATCGTCTCTTCCTTCCGCTTCTTAAACTGCAAGCTCTTTGATAGAAAGCCTAAAGCGCCCGCGTACCTTTCGGGGAGGGCGGGGGGGGGGGGACGAGACGAAACGTATATACAATTACGACGGCTCATAATAAGCCGATGCTCCGTTTGAGAAAATAACGATGCCTGCTAATGAGACATACCCGTCGTGCTTTGCATTCCGCCCGTGACAGCGAGCGTGTCCCTTCATCGCGGAATATTTCGAGTTTTCGTTCATGCGCGCGATTTTCCGTTACGACACAACACGATGCAGGTATATTCTCATCATAAAATACAATGTGGCAGAAGTTGTAATGATATTACTTATCCTATCACTTGCGTTCGACATTGTAGGCACGTTTCTCATCGATTGTGTGCGGTGTTACGCGACGTCGTTATTATGTGTTTGAGATTTAAGGAATATTTCCCATCTTTACAGAGATAGTCGGAACGTACGCCACATATTTATCCAATTAAGAAATTAAATAATTAAAAGATAAATAATCTATAATAAAAGTTGGTTATAAACGTGGTATGGTATTAGTTGCATTTAATATACTAGCATATGTTTATTGGGCTGTACCGTATAGAAAAATAATATCTAATAATAATATAGGTAAAATATTACAAAATTCTAAATAATATTTAAACGGTTCGATAAAAAATTTTTTAATCATTAACATTTAAATAACATTAAAAATAGTTTTGTAAGTCTCTATGGAATTTTTATGGAAATAATATTTATCGATCGCATATAAAACATGTTTTCTTTTCCTTATAAAAATCGCATAATTTAAATACGACCGCCAAAGCAGCAGCGATGAAACTTATTCTCTCTGTAAAATCGAAACTTCTAACATTGGTCTCGCGTAATCATATTTTATACATATATGAGAATAATATATTTGAGATATTATGGAGACATAAAAAAATATTTACGAAATTTAAATTTTTTAGTCACAGTTATTACAGATAATAAATATACGCTAGCGAATACTTGACATTTTTACCGCGTTAGAAATATTTTCGATATGACGGCTGTTAAACGACCGTTAAAACTTCCATTGTCACACAACGTATGTATGTAACAGAGTTAACGCAATGATATTTCATAAAGAGGTACGTTTTATCGTAGTAGCAATTTCGACTGACACTTACAGTATAAAATGATACGCGCAATGTTAACACATAAAATTTAATACGTCATTTTGGGTTCGCGCAGTCTAAAAAAATTAAACATTCGGTCAGAAACATAACCGCTGTCACTGGCAACACTGCCAGTGCAATGGAACAAGAGAAACACAGAAATGAACATGTGGAATGTTGGAAAAACAATTGCGATGAAAGTTTTTAAATATAAAATTCTTGATATGCAACTTCTAAATTGGGCCAGAACAAATGATTGAAATCTGTTGAATCATTGAAAGTATTTGTTATCTTGTGGTACTTACTAAAAGTATCATTCGATTTTATAAAACGTAGAAAACATAGAAAAAAGATGTAAAATAAGACGAAAGGGTATAATACAATTTTCATATGGAAAAACATTGCACCGTTTAGACGAAGAAAACTAAAGGCAGTAGTCGATTCTGCAGTCTATTACAAAAGAATCTATATGTTACATAAGAGAACTCGAAGTAATTGAGAAGTGCACGATATTTTTTCAATTTCCGGCAAAAAGATGCGCACAATCCCGTAAATTCATTTGGTATTTGCGATTAAAATTCCACTTTTTATATGTATGTTACACACGTTCCCGTTCCATTGATGATCATTGCCCACTTTATAGAATACTTGTTAGCTCATTTTTCGATTTACGTTTCTAATTTAGTAGCATATAAATCACGTAATAATTGAATACGTTGAGTAATTAATTATTCGAAAAAATAAAGCGGAGAAATTATATTCTAACTAGAGCTTCGAAATGAAACTCGGAGTTTATTAATTTATCGAATTAATGAATGATAAATTAAATTTTAATTAGACCAAATTTATAAGATAATAATCATAATAGTTGGATTGCTCGCGATTGTCTGGCAATAACAAAAGTATATTATACGAAACTTTTCTCTCAATCGCTCGTAAAAGAATGCCGAAGTTTGATATCGCCCGTTTCGTTTCTCATTGCTTATAAAAAAACAGAATTGTAATTGACGACAAGGGTTCGAAGTTCAATGTTCGCTACAGTATTCCCATCTACTTAATGTTTTGTTTTTCTCGTGCGACCGGCTACTACCGAGTCCCCCCTCGACAGTAATGAATAGTACATCCGTTATATATTTTATGAACGGCACGAGAACTTTTCTCATCATCCTTGAAACTAGGAATTACATATCGATATCTTCCGTTATTGACGACGTTGGCGCGGAATAGCATACCATCGATAGGAGATCCCCTAGCTTCAAACTTTCCATCAGTTTCCCCTCTACGCTCCTTCCTCATTTCTTCTTTTTCTACCGGTATTTCATAGAAAACAAAGTAGTCCGCTTTAACGTAACCAAGGATTGTAATGGACACAAGAAAAAGACTGTAATTTAATAATAACGAATAAATATTCTTTATATATTGCAGAAGCTATTCAGGCAAACGTTTGTCCAAGTATTGCAGACAATGTGCAATATTCACAATAATGAATTAAGCATGTCTCTCAAGAGATTACGCAAACATATTAATGTATATGTATATACCTAATACTCTTGTTAAAATTGCAATTAATTAATTATACATTAGTTACGTATAATGGTAAATCAGCATAACATTGCGATATCAACATCGAGATTAAAGAGGCAAAACCGCGATGGTAATATTGCAATTGCCACGAGTACAACGTTAAATTATTGATTCGAGCAAATATATTTTCCACAGAAAATAAATCCCCATATTGTTTATGATGCTTTTACACGTGAATTCATTCAATATTTATTTATAATATCCGATACTATCGTGTGTATCATGCATGAAAATATCTTTTTCTGCGATTCTCTTAAATCTATTTTCAAAATTGATTGTTCGGTTTGCCCGCGCGGTTCATCGATTTGTAAGAATATATACGCGGTAGCTAATGTTAAAAATGAATATTACAAGTTATACATTTAAATATGGCAATTTATACCGTAGATAAATAGGACCATTTGGAGGAAATAATTGTCTAATTATTAATTTAAATAAAATAAATATATACTAAAAGACTGATTTACAAATGGTAAGAATTTACATATATGCTCGTTTACATACGCATTTAATGTAATATGCAGCTCTATGTTCAGATAATCTCAAGTTCTCTGACAGCAAGTAATGTGTCAAATAGATTAGAAAATCTAAGCCTCGAGCGCTACGCTGCGGAAGCGCTGAGCCTAGAACGTATTTTACCAGGTTATCGTTAGCGGCGAAACAGCAGCGCGATAGTGAGATGCGCATTGTTAAAGAGCGACCGCGGTAAATTCATTACGACCCCAACTACTTGCGGTCTACCGCTTTTTACTACAAAGTCTAGCTTAATATTCTGCTTTGACATTTCGTTATGTAAAATTTGCTAAAATTTTCTAGGGACGTTGCGCGAGGTGTTCATTACGCCACCGTAATAATAGAGAGTTATTTTAATATCTTGAAGCCAGAGCCACTCCCTGGCTTGAAGATATTAAGTGCGTTATTCCATAGCATGGAAGAAAGATAAAAGAAAATATTGAGGCACGTATGTATGAAAAATATGGTGGCATTTACTTTTTATTTCCAAGTCACAGAATGGCACAAGCTTCGTCTTGTTCTAATTGATTAACGTCAGTTACGTATTCAATGTGGTATATTAATATCATCTTAAGAGCCAATATCCTACGCATACGTAAAAATGTGGTGAATTTCAGACACATTAAACATCTTAGATTTAATTTGAATTCTTCTAGCGGAAAATGTAACGTCAGCCATTAGTATTTTTAGTCTGATGGGATTTCTTATTGATCGGGTTTAAATTGACATCGTTAGCTAACAAGAATCACTTGGAGCGAGTATAGAATTAGATCTCAATTTAAATACATTAAATCCGGAAATTTCATTAAAATCCTCTCTTGTCTAAATATATGATAAAATCTCCGATACGTGTATAAGAGAGAGGCGACATATTAATGGAAATTTCGATAAAAAGCAGTCTGAACCGAATATATATTAGCTTAAAGTATCTAATAATTTTATGAGTGACATGAGAGCGCGTCTACCGTGCACCGAATCCGATATGTACTCGTACATTCTATACTAATCTCGAGAAGTTGCATTGCATCGCGCACACGTTTTCCTCACGTCAGATAGATAAGGTATATAGCTCCTTTTAGAGGCATTAGTAATAGCCGTCGACATCTTGGTTATCTCCACGCGAGACGTTAAAACCTTACGCCCGAAATTATGATCCACGAAGCGTGAATAATTCCGTCTGGCCACCATTCATTCCGCGGTCGGTGTAAATTATTGCAAGGAGCGCATTAATTTCCTTTGCGAATAATTAACAACGCACCGGACAACGAAACCTTCGCGCACCTCCTACGCTTTTGCAATGGTCAGTCCTTCCGTCGGTATCCTCATACTCCGGACATCCCCCCTAGGCTGCTCCTCCCCGCCGTCTCCCTTCGCCTCAACCTCTTGGTCGACAACTGAAATATTAATCATGACTTACACATGGTGTTCCGGGACTAGGGGCATTCTCCATCTGCATTATTAAGTGACCCCGCGCACGAGTTACGCTAGGTAGGCTCAGCCCTTATTCCGCAAAACGAATATGGATGTGCGGTTCGCGTTGTTATTATTCCGATGTGAAGGTCGGTTGCGATATTTTGCCGATCTGCTCACCGAGCAGATCGCGTAATCGTACGTTGCTTTCCCTCGCGAACAAACATACCGCTGTATATGAGATGCACAGGCATAGCCTACAGGTAACACTCGGTGAAATTAATTCACTGCATGTACGAAGCGAGCTCGGTGCTTCCGAAAGTCATAGTATACATTTCTTTTTAATATTTAATAATAGGCGATTAGTTATTAGCTTTTCATCTATATACACAGTTTATTCATTGAATCTTAATTAAAGCATATTTCTCGGTTTCTTTATGAATCTACAAATAAATTCGAAACGAAAGTAATAAATAGTGACGTTCCAACTCGATCCCGCCGTCTCTTTTACGTGAAAATAAAATTGTTATTCTTGTATTCCCAAAGGTTCGCGCGGAAAAATGAAAGTTCATTAAAACCAGCATGGTTTATCGGCTTTTCGCTCGGATTTCTCGGGCCTCTGGAGTGTTCTCGTTCTAGGAAGCGATTTATATCTCTTTTTCCTTTTTCCTGTGCAACGATGCCAACGAGATAGTAGCGCAGACATACTCGAGTATTTCGATATCACATAACGTTTGCTCGATACTCGCGAGTTACTCCGCTCCGAATCCATTTGGGTGGCGGTAATGCACGTTAAACGTCGTAAAATTATCTCGATATAATTGTCCGCCTTAAATAACGGCAGTTGCGTCGGTAGTTGAGCGCCCGACGCAATGCGTTTCCTTTCAGGAATTAATTCAGTATTCAGAAGGACTGTTCCGACATCAAAGCGAGCAATAATAGGGAGTGCTGCTTCTCGAGCGAGGTATGCGACGGCAGAAGTGGGCACGGGTGGCTATAAGTGACAAACCGACTCGCGAATAATAGGGGAGGACGATGCGACGGACGATATCGGTAGATTTGCATCTGGAAACAATTTGCCCGCACGTAGGACGCGTATCGTTATAACTGAATATCTCGATTAATGCGTAGCAACGGTCTAGATAATCGTCACGTTGATATCGATCCGCTGCTCCAACTGCTATAGTTATATATTCGCGTTACAGATATCGAAAGTATTATAATATTTAATTAGAATAGATTTGTATCATTAGCGCGAACATTCTTAAGAAAGGAAAATGTGATTAAGCTACTCTCATCTCTAAACTTTGCTTTCGTGTAAATGATCGACAGTCAGGAAAAGTTAAGTTTATGCCAATCATCAGCACAGTTGTCACTGGAATATATTCGAAAATCGCAAAGTCCGCTACTACGAGCGATCCGCAACAGCTTTCCTAACATTAAATCCGACCACGCGACACAACTAAGTTACACCTGCGCACGTCGCTTTCCTCTCTCTCTCTCCCTCTCTTGTGCTCTGCTATCTTCCACGGATTCGATCCAGATGACAGAGGATGGCAAACTGCTAATAGGAGGGGAGTTTTAAATGCGCGTAACGTAATAACGCGTGCATTAGGCGACTACTATGGCGTCGGTGGTGTCTGCGGCGGCGACAACGATAGTAGACCCATTCTCCGTAAGGGGTAGTTTGCCTGACAACTCGATTATACGATACTGCAGGGCTGAGTGGCAAGTGGTGATATATGGTGCGCATATATACGCTGGGCTTGCCTCTGAAGTCACTTAAAATAATGAGAAACCCGGTATCGGGTACCACGCTTGTTTCCCACCCTTTTTCTTTTTTCCTTTCTTCATCGGCGGCATTTACCCGCGAGTATCGGGTAAATGCGACAGAGTGGCGAACTAGTCTGTTCTGCGAAACTTTGTAACCCCGCTAGTCTTGACGCGCGCGTCTAATCGACGATCGTTTAGATAATCAACCGAACAGGACGGAGTGTTTTCGCAACGAACAGCCGATATTCGATTTGCGCCTATGACACTATTGGTCCGACAGTTACGGAATACATACAATTTTACATTTACGAGGCATATAAGCAATTTTGGATATTGAGTGGTCATATTGCATTTCTCGCTCTGTAGCTTTGCGAGCGCGCGTGGCACCGGTCGATTTTCGGATAGACATCCAGATATTTGCATTGAGTCCCGAAACGTAATAACGCGTTTCATTAAATCACATATATAGATCGTTAGCCATTATTAATCGCCCGCAGCGCTGTTTGACACTCCATCTCGGTTTCTCTTGTAATCAAATACGCGATACTGTTAGATATTCATTATTATACTGTCAAACTGTGTCAGTAGCTAAATTGTTAGTTACTTCAGCAGTCGCCCTGTAAATGTCAAATCTCGTATGCAGCAAATGCAATATCGATATAATTATCTTCTCAGAAAGTATATCATTTTCCTCTCTGATTGCTATTGCATCAGAAAAGTACGATCGGGCACAATTATATATATACGCAACAGCAATTTACAACGATCGATAAAGACAATAATTTGCAAAAAAAAACCGATACCCCCAAATGTGTACGTATGTATATGCGCGTATTCCGTTGTATCCGAATAGATAGCTCGTTTACGCAATAGTATAATGAGCACGAGGAAACATCACTTTCAGTAGATCAAGGAGCACGATTCCCTCGTTAATATAACTTCACCGCCGGCATGTTTATTTTGCCGATGAGAAGTCGCATCTATGTAAAACGAGAGTGATATTTACGACAGGGTCGCCCGTCGGTACGTAATCCTGAAACGAGCTCTATGATCAAGCGTTGCAGCATAGGAGGAAAAGGAGTTGGTAAGAGGAGATACGTATCCAGTTCGTAATTTGTGTGTAGTCAGTAATTTGACTGTTGCGCCAAGAGCAATGGCCAAACATTATAACGTTACTATCGTTACTGGGATTATATTTTACATATAATTTCACATGCCTGATAATATTCACACAATTTTTCAAGAGCAATATACATCGCGATGGATATTTAACGATTTATCGAGAAGTCGAACCTTCTGATAAATTTAATCGCGATTTACACGGCACCTCTTTATCGCTTTTCATTAATTCACGTGATTGTACGAATACTAAAAGTCTTTCCCTTCCTCTCTTGAATGCACGCTCGTACGACTAGACGCTGACTCGCACTACTTCGTCTTCCGTCACAGGACGGTATCTACTATTAATCGATCGATAAGCGGCATTAGTGC
This sequence comes from Vollenhovia emeryi, assembly GCF_000949405.1. Taxonomy (NCBI): domain Eukaryota; kingdom Metazoa; phylum Arthropoda; class Insecta; order Hymenoptera; family Formicidae; genus Vollenhovia; species Vollenhovia emeryi. The sequence goes on along the minus strand of NW_011967208.1, from coordinate 1,533,171 downwards.
TACTGAATATTGATGCTGAGCAAATATTTTAAACAGACATTGCTTTTGCGCGAATAATCGGGGTATCAGCGCGTTATAATTACACGCCTCGCATGACGGCGGTGTTAAAGATGGGACAACAGGTACCGTTATTGCGTGATAGGAGATTAGGAAGTAGGGGAAGGATTTGTACGAAAATTTATTGGTAGTGTATACACGTATATATGTACTGGCACAGCGGGCTGGACTATGTTGCGGCGGCGCCTGGTGGAGGATGTGGAGCGAGAACATTCAGTCAAGCACACAAGCCCGTATCCTGGTGCTTATGGTCATGTAGGCCTACCTTACGTACCTCTTCAATCTTGGTTCTATGCGAATATTACCGAATCCCTGGTCGCGTCACGGTAACATTTGGTACACAGTATCAAATTACCCATTATATAATTACATATGTAAGACTTTATACGCAAAAGAACTACGAGTTTAATTACACCGCGATGTGTGCTTAAAAGAATAGAATATTTTGAAACATCGCAAGTCCGACTTGAAAATATAATCCGTATAATAAACAAAGATTGAAAACGATAGAACTTTGTAAATAAAAATCCAATATACATATAAATAAGATTTATTTTTATAAAAGTATTATATCGGTTCCGTTTTCTAGTCTCGAATCAAGTGCTGACTTTTAGAATGGCCTTATGATGGAGATATATAAATTTTAATAAAATTTGGAGTATTAATGATTGCAAACTTGTATCAAATGTACTTTGTGATGCAAAGTAATTTTGGTAATGCAAATTTACTTTGTCCACAAACGCGTTAGCGACCCTTCTCAACCGTCGGCAGTAGGTTCATCGAGACAAGATTTATTAGAATTTATCAGAATATTCCCGCGCGCTACGTTACGCAATTGGCGCGACAGGAATTCGATCCGCTGCATTTTAATGAACCATTTGTCGGCAATAGAGTGATTTAAATGGATTGACTGTCTGTAACGTAATTATTCAAGCGATCGCTCGAAGAGAGCGCCCTCCCACTTCCCCACGTAATTTGACGTTCAAAACGATTCCCAGACATGTGAATTCCGATCATGTAATCCGACATCTTCAAATTATTCATTCCTTCTGATAGCTACGACCCTCGCTAGTGTGTAAGTTTCTGACGTGATGGAATAAGTGGAAACGGTAGACCGTTGCTTTCTTTCCCGACGAAACTTTCGCATTACCTTCTAATGATTGTTGCTTTAACCCATTTTCCGGGTCCGCTACGAGAACTCCAGATATCTAATCCCGTACGTTAGCGTCTTAGAGTTTCCAACTCTCACATATATGCCGTTACACTCAAATAAGGATTCCATTATATAATCTTTGTTCGTACCTAAAACTTCTAATAACATTGGCGTAAAGATAACAACGGAGAAAATTAGCAGTATTATCAAATCAATTCCGTTTCAATTTGTTTTTCATTCAAAATACCCGAGAAAATGCTTTCAAAACTTGAATGCTCGAAAAGAAAACTTATCTGTTTTATCATATAGTGTAGAAAAATAATATCGCTTTTCGTCCGTTAGGTGCAACGAATTATGAGTTTGTTAAGACTTGGCCATCCTCAAGCTATACTGATTTGGTTATTTTCGAATTGGAATTCCAAACTAATCCTTCTATCCGATATCTCGCGTGTACCATACGATTACTTGGCGAGGCTGAAACTTCCATCTGACCATTAAAAATTTATCCATGGCTTAACCTCATCTTCTGAAATCCTTGAGAATACATCGGGTAGCTAAGAGTCCGTGGTATGTAGTAACTTGAAAATGCTCGGGAGGCCAGATGGAGAGCTCAAGCGCGGTTAGAAGATCTCAAGCCTTAGCTGGGAAAGCAGTCGGCTTTTAGTTCTCGTTACCGCCCCCATTAATACTAAGAACGCGCTTTGCTATGATATATCTTCGAATTTGTTTTATTCATTTCGGCCATGACTTCCCCGAGCAGCCGCTATCCGCGGAACGTAACGACGTGGTACAGTGATCTGTAAATATTTGACATAAATATAAATCGATGATGCGATTCCACGTGATTGCAGCCTCGAGATTTACGCTGCGTCGGGCTCATAAACGACAGTAACGCACGCGTCGCTTTTGATCGATTACGCGATGTATCGATTTTAGAATTTATCGGAGGGCGGGAGAGAGGGGAGAAAAGGCGGTTCGAAATATGGAACAATAGACACGTATGAATCAATGTATCAATATCCATATATTAAATAACGTATCAACGTATATTTGATTAACGCGAATGAAACGGCCCGATAAACAGATAGGCGTACACTCGCGTAATAATCCCGTAGACTGTCATTGTATTTATTTCGCCGCACCAAATTACCAATTTATATAATCTCTCGGGGATAATACACCTAGCGCCGTTATACGGTGTCGTCGTATACGCGAGATTTCTGCACACATTGCCATTTCGGAGGACAACATTTTCCGGAAGGTAGTAAAGCGTGATATGAACCGTTGCTGGTGTAATGAGCTGGCAATATAATGTCTAGGCCGGCTCGGTCCAGACTAGTCTGGAGACAGGACCCCACGGCTGGACATCAATATATTGATGACTGTGCGGACGGAGATTAAGAGCTGCCATCCATATCGACACGCTTGGCTCCTCTTGTAACGTGACACATCGGATACCATTAATAAAGAGGACGGTACTTTCCTCCGCGTCTGACGAAGAGCTATAATAGGTATTTTGATCCGAGCTAAGAAGGCATGGGAAAGAGGAGATCTCTTCCCATTATAACGTAGAGATGATAATGTCTTGGCATATATATCCCTCTTAGGGAGTATCCACGAGGAAGATAAAATGTGAATGTGATTTGGAAAATATGCATTGCAACTATTCATTTACCGTTTCTTTTTCCCGCGATACCTTATCGGTCTTTTTTTTGCGCGCGCGTGGACTTTAATCACAATTATCGGGCTCTTTCCACGACAGTTTATTATCGACGACAGTCTGACAAAGAATGATTAAAATTTTAATATCTATCGTGCAGCGCCGAGTTATGCAAATAACATAACACGAGTAAACTCTTGACCGTTCTTCCGTCATTAATTATGGCAAATATTACCAGCTGATAAAAGATTAATAAGCGACGAGATTTTGGGACAACGTGACCGCGCGACCATTCTGTCAAAGATGAAAAACATTGGAGATTGCATCGTCGCGGAAAACAGCGTAATATCGATTCACAATAAAGTGCGTATCAAATGGACGGACGAGAGGATGTGTGCGGTATGCGGAAACGGAATGGGGCAAACGGGGAGAAGCTGCGGGCTAGTAAAGGCGAGTCATTACGTTGTCGGTACATCGCCTCTTTCGATACATTTCGAGTGCGGTTACGTGACACTGCGCTGTATCCACCGAGTCGAGTGGTAGATGGGCTCGGGAGAAGGGGTCGGGCGCAGATACAGGGCAGAGGAAATGGGAGAATAGGGATGAAAATGGGGTAGGACGACGACGTGGGATCAACGCGGAGAGGCAGCGCGGTAATCGGCGGCAAGTGAATTGGAACAAATGCAGACAGACGTGAGGTGGACTCTCCCTCTATCTCCCCCCCCTCTCTCTCTCTCTCTCTCGCCAGATACCGCAAGCAAGAAATATAGTATAAACCGGACTATCGCTATTAATTGAGTTCGTCCCTATCGTCGATGCGCGCAACGTCCCCTACTTTGTTCAACCTCAAGACGAATCGATGAAACGTGGGACTGGGAAAAGCGGCGAGGGAGATGATGAAGTAGATATTAGGGGAGCAGATAACGGAATACCATATGAGACAACTTATCCCGACTTATTGCATTATTCTTTCCGACCCAGTTGTACCGTCGTTAGAGCTAGAGCGTGTTTTTTTTTTGCGTGCGCGAAGTACATTAATATTGATACGATCAAACGTACGAGGCAGCTTCGAGACGTAACTCGCGTTGCTTTCTGTGTACATGTGACGTACGCGTATGTGAAAATTATTATTCGCGAGGCTTCATTTACTTTTCAAAATGCTCACACCCATTATATTAGGTATTATATTAGAAGGAGGTTGCCGGCGCGGCAATCTTGATTTTGGTCTTCGAACGTAATATCCGGCAGTGCTTGTAGACGACGCGAGGAAGTAAAACTAATTTCGTAAATCCTTTAATCTACGCGTTTGGTGGAAAGCCGAGGCGAGATTAAGGGAAGCGGACTGAATGGGCGAGCTCCTGGGTGTTTGATGGAATATGATGAACGAGGCACGTAAAACTTGGTTATTGGTATACCAGATCAAATAGAGGAAAAAGAAGCAACTTTAGTCTGACGCGCCGCAATTAAAGCAGTTGCGAAAGTCACGATACGCAGCGGGGACTTAATAATGAGATAGTTGATAATGTTTCTTGCTAGTTGCACGTTGCATTCATGTGCAATATCTGCCGTTAAATTCTTATTGAGATATGCGATTCTCATTTTTCTTGTGTCAACGCTCTTTTAATTCAAAATTATTTTAATCGAGAACAATTCAATTAAATTCCAAAGTGTTGTGAAGGCTCCCAAAAAGAAAATGTCTAGAAAGAAGGAAGTACCGATGCGAGCCAAAAAATGAACGGTACTCGGTTCTGACAATTTAAAATCACAATTTCTCTTTAATAAGAAAACAAACGTTTCAACCCTTCTTCGGGTCTTCCTCAGTGAAAACCACAATAAGATCGTCGAAAGTTCGGGATAAGAATATAATACAAATTATAGTACATATTGGTTCGACAGTTATAATCAATTACCTCATTTAGACCGAATAAAACATAAGTCAATAGCTTAGAGAATCAGTGCACCAAGTGACTTCAAAGTCATCTCCATCTGTGTTAGTATCAGTGAGTCTCCATGGTCATTTAATCAAATCAATTCAATTAAAGATACTTTCCCGAAAGTAAATTGCATCAGTTTGTCACAATAATATTTATACTCACTCTCAAATTGCTTTTTGTAACAAGGTTATTTACTAAAGATTTTTATCCATTTTTCCATTTTGTTTATCCGCCAAAAGATATCTTTGTATTGACGCAAAAACGTATAAATTTAACTAAAGTGTATAAAATTACACATTTTAAATTATTATTGCTATTGAAATTAATTATATAATTTAATATTATATACTTTATATTTATATACAAATATTATTACATGAAAATACTCTACTACAACAGAACAAGTTACAAGGCGTGTCAACATACTAAAATTGCATCTCTCTCGATCGAAAAATCATTATATCGAATAAATATTATAATATTATATTGTCACTGAATTCGTCCATGAAAACAGGATCAACTGCAAATCAAAAGTAGATATCGATGAAAAAATCAACAACGAGACAGTGATTGTTGGCAGAATCACGTTTTTTTCGGTATAGATTCGGACGATTGCAAATATACACGAGTATCGTTCCGTTGAATATAACAAACATGGGATGGTATCGCGGATTTACAGCATGCACCGAATATAAATGCAATGCATATCAGCAAGTTTTTGTTTTCTTGTTAGTTGATTTATTAGTGCGCACCCTACTTTATATTAAATGTGAATTTAAAATGGATAAATCAAGAAGCTTCTTTAAACGCTAATAACAAAGTTATTTAAGTGTCTTTTTTTTACACTAGTGAATTCTCTACTAGAGCCAACGGCACACGATGCTATTTTTCCTGCTGGATTGCTTACGAGAACCAATCAGGATTTAGCCTTAAGTCACCTGATCTAAAACTCTGCATCCTGATTGGCTCTCGTAAGCAATCCAGTAGGAAAAATAGTATCGTGTGCCGTTAGCTTAAAACTCTGCATCCTTATTGGTTCTCGTAAGCAATCCAGTAGGAAAACAATAGTATCGTGTGCCGTTGGCTTAAGCTTTTTGCATAGCAAGAACTGAAGCCAACGGCACACGATACTGTTTCTCCCATTGAATTGCTTACGAGACCCAATCAGGATTCAGCTTTAAATTACATGATCTAAAACTCTGCATCCTTATTGGTTCTCGTAAGCTATCCAGTAGGAAAATTAGTATCGCGTGCCGTTGGCTTAAACTAGTAAATAAAGAATGAAACTATCACTTACTGCCATACTGTTGCGCCAAAATGGAAGCAAAGACCTGACCGGGGCTACGAGCACCTCTTGCAACGGACGAAGTCGACACGGGCCCCACTGTGTGACGTGCGTTATCTTCATCATCGCTACTGGATTGGGCACTGGCTCCATAACCGCGCCGTTCTCTCCATTCCAGGGACCGCTGACGGCGCAGCCCACGGCCCCCATTTGCGTGGCCGCGGCCCAACGTACCCTCGCTGTCCATCACTGCAGCATCTGTAACAAGTGATTGATAATTTGTACAACGATCGAGAGCCCCCTTGTAAATTTTATTATGTGCGTAAGAAATATTCCCATTATGATGTCAGAATTTTGAAAAGATATCAAAGTCGTTTCTGCGCTCGAAGCAATTGCAATGTACAAGAAAGACGCATTAAATTCTGCTTTAATAGCATGTCAAAGGAAATCTTAAGAGATGTCTGAGACTGCCAAATGGCGTGTCAAACATAACACGAAAATTGTTGCGTGGAATAACAATGATGCCATTACGTGAAGCGTCGATAGTACGTCAACGTCGAACAACAGCGACTCATTAGGCATTCACGGCCGTTGCTCGGAATCATTCAGGGCCGAACGAAATCGAATTGCACACTCGACATTTGCTGATATTCAATGCAGATAATTCTAGCTTGGCTGCTGACAGATTTGTTTGTGTCTACGCTGTAGAAATGTATTAACACGCATTGTCAGTCCTAATATGTGAAGGAGACAATGTTTTTCTCTGGTTTCGATGATGTTTCAAGGAAGAAACAAACGTTATTACTTGACAGACGAAAGCACAAAGCGATAATGTTACATACGCGTAACATACTCTACGTGTCTCGATTAATTACCAACTATTCAAAGCGATTTTATTACATGACTTTTAAGTGCGTTTCCTAATTCCGGCGATACAATCGATAAAGGCCCGTCATTCGTGTTAATTAATTTTATTCGTTATGCCGTAATTACAGTAGCGAGCGACCCTAGATTTCCGTAGAATTTTCTTGTTGACCCTCCTTTAAATAGAGACCTCTGTAGATCGATAAGATCTTGAATGTGTATGGCGGCAGATAATTGAGTGGTGGATGCCTCTCGAAATTCCCATGGAGACGTCCTCGCTCGCCGTTGCTCTCCCTTGATTGCAGAGACCGCTGATTGATGCTCCGAGGGAGAGCCGAACAGTGATGTCTTAAGATCACTCACTGTTCCTTGGACTATGAAATTTCAGTTTAGATCTGGTATCACAAATGGGATGGCCGTGTTACGTTTTCGGTCACGTATTCGAAGAACGGAATTAATGCTAATCCATTGTCATTGTCGGCACGCAAGGATAGCCCATCGATCATATTTGCACGATTAATGATACGTAATAATTGTGGACTTTCAAACGTGATATAAATGTGAATATGGCAAAAACAATCTCATGAAGCGCACACAATCCCGTTTCAATAAAAGAAAATAAATACGGCCGTTTACCGATGGCTGTATCCGATAGAATTGGTCAGGGAATTTGCTCGGCAAATATTATATGAAAATTGAATGAGATGGAAGTAAATTAAATTCTGTATACGTGGCAAACACACACAAGCTGCTGCCCCAGATCGATTTTGTAAAAGTACAATAATGGTTGTACTGTATACGTCATAAATTTATAATTATTTGATAAACAGCGCTTCCGCGCACATATTTTTACAAATGATTCGGCAATCGTCATGATACTCAAGTGCTGTAAATGGAGGGAACGGCGTTGCAGAATGACGAGCTTTATCCAGCCATAATTCAAAATCGAGAGGGGCGGGGGAGGGTAGGGGGTTAAACGAGACGGTTCATAACCACGAGCATATCGGCGTGAATTCCCAGAAATTTGCAACCGTGAAATTTATGGGGAGACATCCTGCGGTGTCGGGCGTCGCGTTAATAAATCTCAATGCGTCGCAAAGCCGGGCGAGGGATAAACCGTACTTGGGAGATGCGCCCTTATGCATCGCGCCGTGCACCTCTCACAGCCACTTTTCTCACTTGCCTCAATAGTAGCTAACAGGTCGCATCCTCTACACACGAGGGCACTTTACGATGTTTTGTTTCGTCGGCCCTTCGCATCCTCCTTCGTTCGCGTAAGCGTGTCGAGAATGTGGGCGACTTGTCAAACCGTAAGTGAATCGGAAACCTTCCGTGGTGCGAGTCGAGTTAACGAAGAACCCGCAAGCGCAGTCGAGTGCCTCTTTCCGAGCGAAGCGAGAGGAACGTTGAGGGACGATCATCTGTCAACCTTCGTGATTTCATCTTGACCGATATTTTTCGTAACCCTGATTCCTAACTACGCAGCACGAAAACAATTTCAACGACGCGTCAAGTGATACTTTATATCAATTTTACCGTATCAATTTGACGCTCGCATCCTGTGATTCTCTTTATCTGACTTGGATACGGGCTTGTGCGCCAAATTTATGTTATTAATCAATAAATAACAGAAAAGCAAACCAGAATATTAAAACAAATTCGAATTAAATTCCAGTTAAAAATACAATAATAACTATATACTTTGTTTATTTATTTATTTTATTTGCTAATCGAAAGAAATGCAAATTTATTAAGGTTCGAAAATTATTGGGCTTGCGGAGTTAAATATTTTATGTATTTTAAATCGCTCGTTATTGTATAAATATTTAATTTTCGAAGCGCGTCTTTTTAGGAACGTTTTACGAACTGTGTAAAGATTTTCGTACCATTTATTCTCGATACGATCGATTATATCACTTCAGCGATAGTCTTGAACAAGCCCGTGTTTCGAAATTAATTTTCCGGACAAACGATCGAGGAATAATTTTCAATTTATGTGCGTGATTATAGTAACGTTCAAGGAGCAGTTTTTCATGCCGTCGTAACAGAGGAAAAATTCCATGGTGGAAAAAAAAATAGATAATGTAGCATTGTATACTTCCTCCAATATTACACACTGTACTGTCTATTTCACCGTTGCGAACGGCATTCGTCGTTTTAATAGAAAATTTTTACAAGGGGTCGTAAACATAAAGTAGACCATCCAGCCGTGGGGAACTCTTATTGCTATAACTTATAACACGTGGCTGATAATATAATGGGCCTGTACGATATAAAGTGCCTCGCGAAGAGGGCTGTCAGGGATTTGCTGACTGCGAGTATGACTCTGCCATTATCACACACTGCTGTCTTTAACATAAAAGTTTAATATAAAAATAAAGCGTGGACTGCTTGAAGGAAGAAAGCATGGACCATTTCTTTTTTTTTTAAGAGACCTAATGATTAATTTTAATCTTTCAATAATTAACGAGGAGAAGATTTTACTTCCCTTGTAAAAATATTTAGCAGAGCTAAAATCTTATTGTACAATAAAGTATAATTGAATTTGAAAAACTTGTGCACGATAAAGATAATTACGGAGCTTGTGAAAAAGGGGTAAATATTACATAAAGTCTCTCTTATCATATATTGCGAGTTATCATGGTTAATAAGATTGTTGCGGAGATGTTCCAGCGAGTTTTAGTGAGGCAAAGTTGGTGCCAAAAATCATAATCTTACGAGGGGACGCGGCGCAATCTCGGGGAAAATTCGTTGGCTGCATCCGACGTCGGATATAGGACAAGCATTAGGGCAGAAGTTCTTAATATTGAGGCATGTCGCACGTGTTTATTATTGCCAAGAAACTGTTTCCACTTGTGTAACAATAAGTCAACATAAACGCGAAAGTTTTTTCCCCCATTTCTCAACAACAACGCCAAATTGTTCTTGCGAGAATGCGACGAGAGTGCGCGATGCTTGGCTCTGCGCGCGCATCATTTATCGCATTAAATAAACAAAAACTTGGTTCACGGGAGAACGCGAAACGTACGTCAGATTTCACACTATACCCGCGGCGCACCGCGACATTCGTCGTAAATATAAATCAGCCTGCGTGTGTCGTAGCCTCCTAGAAAGGGTTAAAAATCCTCAGCCACGCGTATATGTATAACCCGCGCGAAAAGTCGTCTCGTAATACCTACGCTTGAGAATATAGTGGCACTCCGACTTTCAGACCACGAATTCAGTCTTAGAGAAGGCATACTATAAAAGGCTTTAAGAGTTTCCCCGTGTTCGTGCGAATTGAGTGGGATTTGCATACCACGTCGCGGCGGGAATTTCACGAGAAATGTGGACCGGGTTTTTAAACGGCATCTAATGAAGGTAACATTAGACGACATTGTTCAAGTCCGCCACGGTGCCGTCCGCCTTTTAGGAATGTAAGAAGGGCATCTGAATGCATGAAACATAGAACTGGCGGCCGGTATAGCCAGATATGGTTCGAGTAGGACGTTTGCATATTCATCGGGATGCGTGAACCCCCTTGCTCGTCAAGAAGGTGCGCAGCCTTAAATATCAGGTATACCCAGCTTCTCGTCATGGACCGCCGTCGCTATTGCCTCGATATCATCGCGCCGGATAATTATACAGCGCTAATCTGAGTAACGTTTCTGAAGCGCTCGTGAGACACTGGTTGACTTTGGCGAAATAGAAATTTGAATACACATCAATTATAATACATGTGTCGCTGTGTTTGTAATTTACATCACGCACGCACTGCGTGCATAGGCGTCAATTCACTTTATGCTCGACGTGCGTTTCTCGGCGCTTTGCTGCAATCCAAGTTTCACTGAATTATATTAAATACAATATTTCAAATGGATAACATTACCGGTGCATTTAACATAACAAAAGTTCCTCTATAATCAATGAAAAGATTATCTACTATTGAATCAAAGACGAGTAATAGACGACCTCTTCGTTTATTAAGTTCCGTTTAAATATTCTTAGCTTCTGAACCGCGAAGGATGCCTCTCGTACGTCTTCAGCAATCTTGCGTTTCTAAAATCGACTAATCACGGAAATGTTATTTCTTGGCGACAAATGCCGACAAGTCCCGGGGAAAAAGTAAGATTAGGAAAATTCTAGCACTTGGCTAAAATTGATCTAAACGCGGCCGTCAATCATCCCCGCCGGATGATCGAATAGATAGCGCGATGAAGAAAATTGCACGGCAGCGGCGGCCTCCGTGGCATTTTGCGGTGCAGAATGTCAATTAAACGGCGTGGCCGATTAACCATAACCGAAACCTCGACAAAGGCCGGAGCGTGCACGGTTTCGCACTCCGGCGGGTTCATCACGCGATAATTTATATGGTAATTCCAGGGACGTAATAAGTCCCCCTCGGCAAACTCCGGCTGCCACTACACACGATCCTCCGGTGCGGCCGCGGCGTCCTGCGTTGACCCCGGCGCGGCGTTCCATCGGGAGAGGATGGCCTGCCATGTACACATCATTACTAAAAGCGGTCATCGATTCATCGGAGTTCGACCACCGGTCGTGCCCACCGACCGATCCGTCGTGGTAGCGCGTCGATGCATAGACAAGCTGACGTATATTGTATATCTATATGTATGCCCATGTGTGTAATGTATGTATATTATGTATATTATACATATACATACATATGTATCTGCGTGTATGTACGTAAGTATACATATACACATGTATGCGTATCTATGCATCGACGGGAACGTGTAGGCATCCATTGTCAAATTTTCCCACTCGCGATCGACCGTGCGGGATTTAATTAACACCATCTCGTTAACTTTTGTCGCGACCTATCGTGCCCGCCCGGTGTTATCTCTCACGAAGATGAGCTTGCTTGCTCGATCAAGTGGATCGTTTATATCGACGAATTAACGACATGCATATACTGTTCTTTTTTTTTTCGCTGTTTAGTCTACTCGCGAGAATTTGCATGTCACATTACGTATCTTTATTTCTCCTGATATACACTCGCCATTAATTACTTTAACATTTATTCTCTGAATGCACTTTTTGCGACGGGAAAGGTACACACTGCAACTTTCAGAAGAAATTATTACATTTCGGCCAAATAAACGTATTTCCACATTTATTGGTTATTCGGTTATAAATGTTATAGCTTATGTCATGTTTTCTATAATAATTTATTGATCAAGATGAATCTGTTTCTAGATGACTCTTCTCTCTCTTTCCCTCCCACCCCTCTTTCCTCGCTCCCTTTTCTTTCTGTCTCTCTCCAATAGAAGAGTTTTAAATATATTTCAAAATCTGTCGCGCGATTGATGATGATTCATGGAGACGAGATAGAAGTTATTAAAAGCGGGTGATAATCGATGAGGATGGATGGCATTATAACATTACAGTGAAGCGGTTTACTCATAAATTTTGTTTGGCCTGACAAAATCGAAAAACCGCGAGGCATCGCCAGGGCGTGAATATATTGACACGAATGTGGCTCCAGCATCAGGGCAGTATTTATTTTCCCGGAAATTTTTAGCACGGTGAGCAGGCACACAAGTATCGAATAACCGTCACACGTATGTGGCACTCTTTTTGCAAACAAATTATAGATGTATCACCTTGAAACCTTTCGAGAGTATATTTTTGCTCGTTAGCATTAGTCGGCACTGTATTAATATTTATTTTATGTTTCCATCAATATCTTATGTATTTTAAATGAATCTCTATTTATATGTTGGTTAACGATCCACATGGAAACATTTTATTCTTGGCAATGAACAGAGATTGATCCATTAATAATTTAATATCCTGTGTCATGAACAAAGATTTTCTATGCTAAACAACTAAAAGATATACTCCTTATTGCAAATAAAACGGTGCGCAAAATGAAGAGTAATGCTCGCGCAGCTTCTACAACGATAAAAGGCGAAAGAGACGCGCTCGGAATAGGAGGGGAGAGAGAGAGAGAGAGAGAAAGGTAATGATTTCCGTTTAATTTACTTGGAAAGAGAGCTTCCACGTGTCATAGACTGAGTGCTATCGAAAGTTCAAAGTAGCAGTCGATAGAAAGCAAACGGGTCCATCGCCGCGCCGTTTATAGACGTCTCGTTCGAGATCAGAGAAGGAAGGCATCGGATCCTAATGACCGCTCCGTTCGATTGCAGTGATTACAAAGTCGATTGTTAGCGTCTCTTTGAAGCTCAATTATTCTTGGTAATGACTCTTCTATTTAATCACAAATATACGTACGTAGCAGCGTGCACTGCGATCTCGAAAGCGTGCTTCGGAATCGAAATGCGGAAATAACCGAGGCGTCGGGGGCAAATACAATCTCAAGGAACATAACATCTTACTTCAACGAGCAAGAAGCATCGCGCTGCTTGCAATTGTAAAATCATAAAAATCTCAATCGCGAACATATCTCCGTTTTTATCAAACACGCGGCAGTACTATTAACTAACCCCGATAGATATCTGCCAATAGACACATTAAGATACTCGACACTCTCCACTGCGTCCTGCACTCTTGCCTCGCTCTCGCCCCGTAATCTACGATGTAGTTTCGTCTTCATTTGCCAAATGGTCGGTAAATCCACCCTGCGCGACGTCGTCACTGACTGCAGGAAAGACGGTTTAGCATCACGGCATCCAACCGTCGCGGGGGCGTTACGATGAAACTTAACTGCGATGTAAACCCACTTTGGCTCCGTTGGATGCTGCTAGATGAACGTCGTATCTCACTAACACGAAGTCGCACGAACCATTTAACGATTCTCCGGGTGGGATTACGTGTCGCGCAATCGTCGGCCCTGATCTGTTTTTGTAGGCTCGCGAACGTGGGAGATTTGTCTCACGACGTTCAGCAAAATTTGCGGTGTAGACCGTTGGGTGAAAAGAGCAATTTTTTTTGTACAAGTTGTTCTCTATTTTATTATTACGCACATATAGTGCCAACTTTTGAAGAATTTCTTTAAGAATTATAAATATACGTTTAACATTGTCTTTTTGCACTTTCTTTGTTATCAGTAAATTGTGAATCAAAGTGAAATTTATTGTTTAATTATAACGCTGTTACGTCAGACGCAACTGAAATAAATGTCCGAATGTGAATGGCAATTCCCCAGTGGGTCGAATACTTGCAGTCCCACGAGGAATAATTAATTTTTGCAATCATTTCAACGTAACACGATGATGGAAAATACGGATGTAGGTTTACCGCGGAGCTTTACATATGCATAAACAAGTTTTACGAGCGAAGATAAATAATTCATATATATATGTATATATGTATGTATACTTAAGCAAAATTGGAATGTTATGCAACCAAAAATGGACAGGCAACATTTGACTTTTTAATACATAGAGATACGAGTTCGATAAAAAGACAAAAATCTATCTGATATCGTCGAAAAAGAAAGCGCGAGGTCCCCGAGACTTTCAGACTGTCACTTTTCCGACCTGCAGAAAACAACATTCTTGAAACGAAAGACTGGTCGTGGAAATTGGATTGTCCTTCGAAAGCCCCTGGGGTGTCATGCGTAGGAACGCGGGATGATTCATTCAACACTACATCCGTGAAATGTTCTGAAACGTTCTACAACCCCCGTAGAAGAGAATAAGCTATAAATAGAAACGAAATTTCGCACGTGTTGGTAGATTTCCGCGAGGAAATTTTACGGACCGTTTAATGCACTCTCGCCACCTAAAACATTCAATACCTTCTACCAGATTCATATCGGAATTGTGCATATCTTATGCACATGCTGCATCAATGAAATTTAAGTAACATCATTAAACCGGATTACTTCTCTTGCTTATTATTCTATTATACCGCGTAGCTCTAATGCGGAAAGGATCAAGATTGCAAATTATATTTGGCAATTATGAACGATTAGCGCCTACGCAAATGATTCATCGAAAGCCCTGCGGTTGTGCTGAACGAAATGACATAAGGTTGTGAAAAAAAAAACGAATGTGTATAACCGGCAAATTACCGCGAACATTGGCGCGTAGAATGGGCGAATAGAAATTGTAAATGTAACTTTTCTTAGAAAGTACACCCTAGGAATACTTCCAATTACAAATCGGGCCAATCACTCAAATTAAAAAGCTAGATAACAAAAGTAAATAAAAGTTAGCGTTTGATGGTTGCACGTTTATATGAACTTTTCTCATTATTTTGTTTAGTAGAACACGCTTTTGAAGTTGGATTAAACATTTTTAGGAACGCTGTGCGCACTAATCACGGATTCAGTCTCAACACGCGTTCGCGCGGTAACGAGAGCGAATGAAGAAGTTGTTCTTTACAATACAGGCGTTGTAAAATTTACAAAACTACGCTATAGAAATGTCACGTGAGGATTTACACCGTCCTGTTCTTCAATCGCGACTAAATGCTCCCACGCGCGCCCTTTCGCGATCACGAAGTCGCTCTTAATTCCGTTGCTTCAAAACATTTCTACCATTTTTTCTCGTATTTCTTTCCGACATTAGAGCATTCGCCGGAACGCTCTCGCGAAAAAAAAAAAAAGATGACACCGGCGAATGCCTGGATAAACTCGCGTCGTAGCGCAAATGTAAAATGACATGAACATTAAATAAAGCCCAGAATAGCGACAACATTCTGCGCGTCCTGCAAAGCTTCTTAGATAGAAGTAAGTTGTAAGTCTCTTACCCGACTGGTCAACGCCGTAAGCACTTTCGTTTGGTCGGCAAAAACAGCTTGAAGCGTAAGGAGATTAGAGTCGTTATGGCGTCAGCCGGGGACAAAAGTGGAGGAAGTTTCATGCGAAAGTCGCGACCCTCGTCTAACGTTTCACCATCTCTCGCGACGCAAACCGTGCAAAGTGACGGAAAGCCGGCTACCGCTACAAAAGAATCACAGTCGGGATGTACTAAAGTACAAGTTGCGTAACGGTGCAGACGACGTTGAGCCCCCGCGAGAAAGGAATAATTCACGCGACAAAAATACGAAGAAAGTCTCACCGTGTCGCGGTACGAGGGTAAAAGAATCTCTCTGCACGATGAAACTCAATTCGGATCTCTTTGTGCGTCGAAATGAGAGGCTTTCTATTAAGCGCAGTTCTGATTATTGGAGTTCACGGCAATTAAATTAACGGAACGCTGTTATTTTATTTATATTACATTCCCGTAAGGTTGTTTCTCAAAGAAGACCTCGAATTTCTGCATCTCTAAATGCCAAATAGTTAAACACAAGGTACTTACAGTGACACGTCAGACTAGTGGTCAGAATCTGCTTATTAGCGTCCGCGTGTTCAGCAGAGCTGAAAAATAAGAAATTACATAGTTATTATCGACTGCAACTAACGCAGCGTATCGGTCAATTTACTCGAAACAATATCATTTCTGTCGCTGGCGATTTGTCACTTTAACATTTATTACATGCGGACACAAACATTTAATAATTACAAGAGTACAGATAAATCTCAATTTATGCGCGGCCCAAAGATTAACGCGGCTGTTTCTTAGAAAGCACCGCAGGAATGCTCGACTAGATATGTATGCAAAGCGACTCGCGTTTTATTTCAAATGTCTGTGTTGCTTCCGCACGCCATGCGGTAATCTACATAAAGATAATTTTAATATGTAATACTTTTCCTATTCGACGTCAAGCGTATAATTTTAAAGAAACAGAAATGAAAAAGATGAAAAGGAGGCGCATTTAAATTTATTCGCGAATCCCGCATGTTCTAAATTACCCATCGTCAGAGATGTCGATGTTACGATTGTTAACGAATGATTGTTGCTAAAAAAATCGTCATTGTATCGACCGATGCAGAAATAGGAAAAAAACCGTGTAATTTTCAAGTTTTTAATAGTTTTTCATGACCCGGCATAATGATAAACGGTATGTCGGGCAACTCTCAAACGGGATAAATGTCTCGGATAACTCGTTCGTGCCGGTGGTGCATGTTTAATGCCGGAAGTGGCTCGACTCCCAGGCCCCGCCGTCATCCTCTCGCAGCGGTTTCCGCAAGCTCCGTAGGGTCATTAGCCAACCATTCATTATGCAACTGCGAGGCAGTATTGCGTCAATATGGGGGCGGCAGATTGTTGGCCCAATCGATAACAATGCGCCGTGTTTACCAGCCGGATAATCAACAGACGCAGCTTCTGCTGCCTCGCCTCCGAAGACCAAGCAAGTGGGAATTACGGTCCGCTTCGCTCCGAATGATATTGCGTTCCGGAAGTGTTACCTTTCCTCGTACCTCTCTACCCGCCGGCGATCCGGCGACGTCGATTCCAGCCATCTCTCTATCTCGCAAGTGCTATTCAGCTAGAAGCGAGTACGATTGCGAGCTCGCCGTCTCTAAATGGTACACGCGATCGAAAAGCTGTTCGGATTTGTAGCCTAATCGTACAGATACTCGCGTGATCCAATTATTCCGTTATGATTTTCCACTTAGTAATTTACGCGGCCGAAGAGTAACGCATCGGCTTTGCGATCATGTGTACACATAAGTAGACTGTAATGATTTTCTAGAGAGTTGACACATTAGCATAATGTGTTCGGCCATGTGTAACATGGCAATTCCAGCAGATATTTTACCGACGTACAGAATCAAAAGCTACGATGTAAAATCAGTAATAGTATCAAATTGATGATTCGAGTTTGGTCGCATTAAACTCGCGTCATATCACCGCGTACGACAAGCTATGCATTTCGATGCGTTCGTTACACGAGCGTCTGCTTCGATCGCGATCGCAGAACGGTCGAGCGCGTTCAATCGCCCAACCAAGCCGTGCCCCATACAAGTTTAACGTCAGTGAAACGGTCAGGGTGGAGGAAAAGAGGCGCCGGAAGTACGGGCGCCGTGAGATGAAACGTTGTCGGGCGCGATATTCCCGCGCGTAGAAGGACGCCGGGTTCCCTTTGATCTAAGTTGCCGGGAATGCAGGACGAAGGGACAGCGTGCGTAGCTGTCGCCCAGGAAGTTGGGAGTAATTTGCTTAGTTGGATTAGATTGTGAATTTTGTGCCGCGATGTTTGAGCCGCCGTTCATCTCGTCGCGTTCTCCATCGCAACCCTCTCCCTCCTCCGCTCCTCTCTCTCTCTCTCTCTTTCTGGTCCATCATCATCGATCCACGTCCTTTCGAGACAGCTCCGCTGCCGTCAACCTTATAATTACAGTACCATCTTCAGAGACGGGCTTGCCAATTCATTGCCCGGCGGAAATACGCACTTTGATCCGGCAAGAAGCGGGTATTAGCTGGTAGGATAGGTCATCGAAATCCGCGACGGTGCGCAACGTTAAGCGCCATCGCCCCGGATAATGTAGACGCTCCCTGATTTCGCGTGCTTTGATCTACCGAATTGAGCCGGGCTGGGGCGATCGCGAAGCCGCGCGACTGAGAAAATATTAATCGGACGTCAAACGGAGTACGAGCGAATCATACGGTGTCATGAGACATTTGCAATCGCGCGGTGCAAACTTGGCATCGATTTTCCAAATAAGAAGGCCGAACGTTTTATAGCCGAGCTGGCATGACAAGTACTTATATTTGTGCGTTTTGCAATCTGCAACGTCATATAACTTTATACTTTGCCATTCAACTCAGTTTGCATTTACTTCACCTACTTTCGATTAGAGCGGAAATTATATGTTCGAAAGTTATTTATATCTACATTAGAAAATGACGAATGTGTGTGTATGCGTGTTTCTGTGTATATACGAGAGAGAGAGAGAGAGAGAGAGAGAGAGAGAGAGAGAGAGAGAGAGAGAGAGAGAGAGAGAGAGAGAGAGAGGGGGGAGGAGAGAGAGAGAGAGAGAGAGAGAGAATCATTAGAATTGTTATTTATTCAACCGTCTGAGACTTTGTCTCCTAAAGACAATGTAACGGATTATGACAATTTATCATAACTGGTATACATAGAATAGAAGAGAATTTGCATAATACAGAGTAGTGGCAAAAACAAAATTAAAATGAAAGTACGTAAGATTCAGCAAGGTGCAAAATACGGACTCAAGATCAGAGAGAGGGCCACTTTTTCAAATAATCATACGGATTTCACCACGCGATTGGTTGGTGGAAGATCGGTCTCGCGGCCCGACCCAAATACCATTAGCGTCGAATTATGCGCGGAGCTTTCGTGATTCGCGTGTAGATCACGATACCGGCAGACGCGTACGTGTGCACCCAATGGGCGCAGCGGGTGCACGCATGCAGAGAGTCGGATATAATCTCGTCGAAACGGTGGTATAGTGTTCTGTATGCAAGCGCGTTCGGTATATCTGTGAACGGCACGGCGCGGCGCGGCGCGGCGCGGCCCGGCTCGGCTCGACGTGGCGCGGGGGATGCCTAACGGCATTGCGAATCCTATACAAGAGACTTCAGGCACGAATGGCGGATCAATGTTTTATCGATATTGCAGCAGACGTAGCGTTGATGTACGTCTCGAGTCGGCGATACGTATATTGCGCGTGCTTTCTGCCGTTTGCAAGAGGATTTATGGATTAGCGTTTGTTTATCGTCGCCCTTGCTACGATTTTCCCTGTCGGCAGCTCGCGCTTTTTCTACCCGGACGATACCCAGACGTGGAGAAGGGCATTAAAATGGGCGATCCGAGAAAAAGCGGAGAAGGCTCGATATACGCCTGTGCACGTTATGTCGCGATTCCTCTTCGTGTCTTCCATCTTTCTTGCTTTCTTTAACCGGCTCAAGTGTATCCGGGACGATACGCTCCAAGGACGAGCGTCATCCGCTTTTTAAAGCTCTCGAGCGAGTTAGGATATTATTTGCCCGTACGGAGGAATAATTAAACCTTTCCTCGACGTAAACAAATTACATTAGAAAACTGCGCCGCCGTGAGATTATGACACGAAGAAGAAAGCGGAGCAATTTTGTGATCGTAAAATGGAAAAAATTTGCCCGGCGAAGAAGCAACAGAATTTCCGTAATGGGCGGAGGAGGCACGAACGAAACATGTTAGTAGACAAAGAAGCGATGTGCCTAGCTCATGGCTGGGCCATGCATGAACGCGCGCCTAGAATCCGCGATGTCGACAGCAGAGAGGGTAGAAGATGCGAAGGAGTGGAACGGAGAGGGAGGACCAGAGAGGTTACTGCCGTCAGGAAACTTTTGTTTAAAATTGGAATTCCTTTGCGGCTCGTTGGGACTAGGAATGCAGATAGGGCGGAGGCGACGAAAACCATGAGTGGGCGAGACGAGGTCGCCGGTGGAACGGAAGAAATGCGGCTGGCTGGAAAAAGGCGACGTACGATATTGTTTCATCATAAAGGGAAGCTCCTTGCTCGCGATGGAAAGCTCTTAAGGAGCGACGCCGTCGGAACTTAAGTGTTGCGTGTTGACGCAACTTCTTACGTAAACATTTTGTTATACACTGCGGATTTTCTCGGTCGGGTATTTTCGTAAATTAGCGCAACGCGCGCTGTCGCGTATCAATCGTGCGCAACGACTGCTGGAAACGTGTAACATAAACGTACCAGTAGTAACAGACAGCAAGCAGTGACAGTGAGTAGTAAGAGACAGGTGATAAACGGACTGGTGACGGACGGTGTTATTTCATCCAATTATTGGAATTTAATGACAGCTACACATTGGTAGTTTTAATTATTTACGCAAATTTACATGGTTCTCGTTGAAGTTATCGCATCGCGGTGTCAGCAGTGAGACCGAATGAGACTCGTGACTTTGAGTTACGCGCGATTTATATGTACGTCTGCGATGAGCATGTAACAATTGAACAATTGCGCGTTATTTGACCGAATACGGTAATCGTTTAATTAATTTGCAGGTATCTCACGTACGCCTGGAATCATGTTCCTGCTGCGTGTGCCACTACGTGGCTAAACGCATTAACCCATAATTATCGAAATTACAGACCCGAGCGGCAGCCAACCGTGGAGTCTCCTCACCGCCGTCTCCCAAGATTCCCTCTCGGCCTACTGCGGATACTTAGGTAAGTATCCCATCTCGCTAATTATTCGAACGCGACCGCAGCTTCCACGCGGTCCTCCCGCACCCCGCGCCGGCTTTGCGAACTTAAGAAAGCGGATTACGACCGCTCGATCGTTTGAGAAATTCACTTGGCAAGGATCTTTTCGTGGCGAGGCGCGCACCTAATTAAGTCCACGCGCGATGCGTCGGCCGTAAGAATCGGAATTGCTGTTTGCGTACGAGGGCCTTTGAGGAATGTCGAAAGCGCGAAAGTGGCGAATATTTTCGAGGAGGGGTGCCACCTGGCGTGGCGGACGCCTTTAATTTGCAGTTGGAACGACGTCGCGAAGGGGCGAGGGGGACGACGTCTCTCGTTGGAATTTCGCATCGGAATCGATCGTCCGGAACTATGAAATATCGCCATCGACGATGACGTATTTCATTTCGCCCGTCAATTTTTTTTAAAGGCAAGCATCACGGATATCGACGACCTTTCAATGGAATAACGGATCTTCCGCGAGAAAAAAAATTCCATCACGTTGCAGCCGAGGTGTAATTGCGGATGCAGTAAATACTTATCCTGCGTAACGGCAATATAAACGCGGGAGCAAGAGAACCGATTAGAGGGACGCGGTATAATTAAAAAGAATCGTTTCGTTCCGTTTTGCGCTGAGCTCTATTTATGACACAACGCGCGGTAATGGCGATTCATTTTCACGCAGCGACATTGTCCCCGAACACTGACGGCTCCTAATCCGCATTAAATTAATCTTACGAAAACACCCGCGTAAAGTATGAAAACTTAGCTGGCCGCGACCAACTTTTTCTATTAGGCATTATCTAGATTCCGGAACACCGCTTATTTCCGTCTAGAAAGTGTTTTATTTGTTAATGCTAGGCCGTCTTATCATACTCGTTATTATTCAAGAGTCACGAAGTACCGCGTACACGCGATCGTTACATACCGTAAAATGGTCTCTCGGAACGATACTTCCTAGCCGAACGGCTTCTTTCAAAGTTCGGCAGTTTTTTCTCAAGCGTTACTATTACGTTTTTAAAGATCCCACGTGTTCTTCTACCAATAAGGTTTTTAACAGTGAGAGAAAGAGGGGGCTAATAACATAAGAATTTTAATCAATACCTTATACAATAATATTGTGCATTTATAGCACTTGAAGAGTCATAAATGGAATAATAATTTGTATGATAACTCGCATACCGTGCAAGAAAGATATATCTCATATCTGGGATGTATGAGATGCGTTGAAATTGCATTAAATGCGATTAAGCCTGCGATAAGTATAACGAATAGTGTGCTAATGTGAATGTGGGTGAATTTTTACCATTGCTTCCAACAGAGCGAGCTTTGCCCTCTCTCTCTCTCTCTCTCTGCTAAGTGTTTCTCCAGACTTTTATCCTGATGAGTTCTGGACGGGGTGTGGTTGATTCTGTCAAGAAAATTTACTAGCGATTCTGACGTCCAGCAATTAGAGAAAGTAGGTGCATAAAGTTTCTTCGACTCGGCTCGTAACGAGGGTACTTTTATGATCATCCGCTGACCCGCTAAATACTAAATATTATACGAAATATCTTAATCCACTATTTTTACACATTCTTAACTATTACTTGAAACATACGGTAGAGATACAAAAGATTATTTCTCTAATTCGATATATTGCGTGATATTGTTAAAAGTTTTGTACTATAATCTCTTACCATACGAAAATGCGTAAATTCTTTTCGCGTACACATCCTGTTTCTCTCTAAAAATAATCGGTATCGACAATGATTACGTAGCGCAAATAAAATATCGCGAAAACCATGAATGTGCTTGCAATAATACTCAACTTGTGCGTTGCCTATTAATTATTCTTGCAAAATTTATACAATCTTATTATTTATACACTATAGTAATTCTTAGTGTTCTGAAACGACGGCTCTCGCGTTATGCTTGTGCAATGTGTATGGTGACAAGATTTCTAGAAGTATTTATAAAGAAACCGAAATTTTTCAACACTTTAGCTCCAGCTATTGCATATTTTGAAAAATTGATCCCTTGAACAATGGCATCGCGCGGGCGAAGCGTGGCAGGCAAAACACTGTAGTTCACGCGTACGTACACGGAGTTGGACGAAAGTTTGGTTTCCGGGCGCGCTGGCACTCCGGCGTGGAACTTTATGCTAATTCGACGCGCCGACTGTACAACATTAATAGAAGTCCAACTACTCGCCGCGGTAGCGGTTCCCACGAGCGCAGACGAGCGTTGCGCGATGTCTCTTGCGAGGATGATGGGGCAAAGTCGAGAGGATAATGCATCGATTATGCAATCCTCGCCTCTGTGATCGTTCGGGCAGTTAAAAGCGACGACCGATCGGATAACCGCGCAGACTAATACTCCATAACGGTCCGATAGAAATGATCAAACTCGAAACCGGCTTAACAAACAACCGGGCCCGGATCCACGTTGCCTCGCATTTTACACAGAACAAACGTAAGTGTGCGTCTGTGCGGCGGCGTCGCCGTGGAAGAGAGGCGCGAGCAACGAAGTCAAGGGTTCCTCGCTACAGGCGTCACAACTCATCCTAATTACATCTACCCTCGTTTCCGGATTCTGGGGGCTTCCCGTCAGGAGAGTACACTAGTACTTAATTAGTATTGCCTACCGGACCTGCCGGCGCTGCAATTGAGACGTTTAACTATATTTCCGTCCCGGAGAATCATTATATTCCAATTTAATTCGCGTTGACAGTTATACTTTCTCCGCCAAGAAGGACTTGCGAATTAATATATTTTTTCAGCCTTTACATCATTCGTTCGTAAAGATCTATCGAAGCGTATAACTTTCATATAAAAATATGTTAATACAATATATCCTTATTTGAGAACGTGTCCTAATATACGCATATTAAACAAGGAAATTGCGTTAAACATATCGAAATTAATATTGCGTAAGGACCCGTGTATATCTGTTCGCAAATGATTTGCTATAATTAACCCATCCCTCTCTCGTGTAAATCGATTCCGTTTGATGCTCAGCCCATCTTTAAATTTAATTGTAACAAATCCGGCGTGATTAACGAGCAAGTGGTCTGGTTGTCTGAATATATACGGTGCGTCGAGGAGCACAGCGCTCCGGTTTCGCAAATCATTTATAACCTAGCATTAAAAGATCTTAACGCTCGTGTAGCGTAAAAAATGAACAGGCCGACCAAGTCGGGCCCACTAGCAATTTCGTCTCCCCGGGACATTCTTTCTAATTACCAGAGATTTATTAACGTTGTCGCTGCACAATCCACTTCTTGCATCCCGCGCCACCTCCTGCGCGCTTCCCTTAAGCAAGTTCACTCTGCCCTATCCCGTGACGATCATTCCTAAAGTAATTGCTCTTGCCGTGGTCTCAGCTAAAAATCAGAGACGCGAAACTTTCGTTTCTCAACAGCCGTAGTCGTTTTATTTCCTACCTCCGTTATGTTCTATCAATTTAATATAGCAGCGCGTTTTGTGCCCGCTGCAAACAATAATGACGCGTTAAAAGCGCCGCTTGTCTTTAATAGTTGCGTTTGTTATTTTTTTCTTACTCGTGAACATTATAGAATCAAATTCTCGCCGTGTGCTAGTTCGTTCTTCTCGATATTCTCAATTCAAATTCGCACTTTAGATCTGGAACGTATAATTGTGAGATAAAATTTAATAATCGTCTTTGATTAAAAAATCAATCGTTTTTATTCGCGGCAATAAAATAATTTACTTTCTTAAAGCAATAGAATCACGGCTTATTGAGTGTATGTAACGATGCGAATTGAAATAATAAGGTATTATGCAGCCTTGTTAGGGTGTAAGAAAGCATTAGGCTAAGCAGGGCTAACCGAGCTACGAGGGTATTTCGGTGTAATGGGGCGAATCCTATTTGATACTTAACAACTTTCGTGGTTCGGCTTTTCTTTATCTTCCTACCTCACCGTGTCAACGACCTGTGAATTTTAAATAAGTTGCAAATTCCCGTAAAATCTCGCGGCTATTTTAAAATGTTCATTACATTACGGATATATAACAGTAACGTTGTATTATCTTTACGCGCGCATGTGTGTCTCTATGTTTATTTAATATCAGATTTTGTTAATATTTTTATATGCATACATATATATAGAATTATCATCAAGTATAATATAATTTATATTCCGTGATACTAATTCAGATAATATGCAAATTCTGTGTTGTAGCTCAAATTACGTTATATTATAAATTATACTGTATTTAGTATAACCACATATTCGATATATTGCAACGTTGGACATAACACAGCTTGATGATGACGTTGACGCTATCATGTCACCTATTATAACTAAATTTGTATATTATCTTGGCTCGTGCATCTGAAATGAGCGTCCAAATTGGAAATAAGTAACTTATTATCTTGTAAGCTAAGTTGAAAAGATTATTTCGCGAAAAGATACGCATCTTCGTACCGTCGAGTTTCAGATTTTAACTCACGGTAGCTCATTGGGGGTGAGGCCGGATGACGGAGAAAAATGGGCAGCAATTTTCTTCAAGGGTAGTCCGACGAACGCGAAGTAAGAAAGTCAAATTGTTAGGTACGTTCTTAAAATCACAGAATCGAAATTGAAGGGAGACAGGAGAAGAAAATGAGCGATGACTCTGTTAAATAATCTGCAAAGGGAAACGAACAATTTCTCATATTTCGTGGGATAGTAACATAATTTTCGTGGAAATTGCATTTTCTTTCGAAAGCAATATACAGGTATTATCATTATATTGCGAATAATTGGTATATAATTTATTTTTTAATAATTTACATAAATATTAAATGCACTTGTAAGAAAATTGAAAAGACGCCCCCGCGATCAGGATACTACAATATCCGGTTGATTTGAAGAAAAATACAAAGCTCATAGTCGCGTCAATCTTCAATTATTATAAAATCTATCTGTCAGTTTCACCCGCGCGATTCATTTTGTGCTA
Source organism: Vollenhovia emeryi (assembly GCF_000949405.1). NCBI lineage: Eukaryota > Metazoa > Arthropoda > Insecta > Hymenoptera > Formicidae > Vollenhovia > Vollenhovia emeryi. The sequence goes on along the minus strand of NW_011967208.1, from coordinate 1,507,334 downwards.
CAACTTATTTTCCGTTTGTCTTTCTCTTCCTTTCCCCGTGTCCCATCGTCTCTTTACTTCCCGCATTGAGGGTGACTGATTAAAGAAATCCACGTCAGATACTCGCATCTTGGACAGAACGCCTGTCAAAAGGTTACGTTAATTGCCTCGCGCTTGATTGATTAACGTTCTGATCCTATTAACTATTGAAAAAGATTAGAGGAAGGCCCTCTCGAGTGTAGATAGATAGTTCCAACGAAATCTGATTATGTTTCTATCCCGGGATGAAAAATGATTCTTTGCATTTCAGCAAACACGTTACATCAAATTGTAATGGACTGGTCCAATCATTCATATTACGCATAACAATATTAATGTGAAATGATTGCTTAGGCGTATTCTCGGATGTTAGGTGAACAATTGTTATTTTAATGTTTGAGGAAAACCGCTTTGAAATAAAAGATGGAATAATTGGTAATAAGTGCAAGAAATGCGAAGAAAACTATTGTCTTTCGACGCAGAGATGTAGAAATGTATGTGCATTGAACAATTACGTTGCAATATAATTCATAATACGGACGGAACAATGTAGTCAATGGAAACGACATACTTTGCATGAGAATACAATCAGTGCAATTCAGCTGGTGCAGACACGAGCATATCACTGTGAAATCAGCTTCATAGTGATATGTTCCTACTATATACACCGCGCATATCGATAAATTAAGTCGACGATTGAAAATAGCAACGCACATAGCTAAAGAGAAGATACATAAGTAAATTGGATTTAGTTTACCGCGGTCTTACGGCGAGTAAGCAATTTGTTTTATTATCGTCACACGCAGGAACACTTTCGTTCCCGGAGGAGTTCTATTTTCTGAAGAACTGGAATATTTATGCAGCCGATTTTAATGAACGCAGATATCGTTACTGTAATCGTCATATTAATAGACAGCGGCAATTAAAACTTGTGAGAAATGATTCCGCCGACGTATAGTGATATGCCCCATGTCTGAACTTCATTCAGCGTGTCTGGAAAAGCCTTGAATTCTCGGCACTGCGCGAGTTATGCGAATTGATACCGGTAATTAAAACTTTCCCCGATCGTGCCATGATTGCGCTGTAAATGCGAATCGCGCGCATACATACACACACACACACATATACGTTTATATGCATTCTCGGTGTATTCGAGATTACGCAAATACTATCGTCTGCAACTTTTTAATTTACTTGTAACTATATTTATTTAACGTTTTATTTTCTTAAAACATGTATTGTCTAATTTGATTTCACAATTTTTTAATCTCGACCAAATGTCTAGTTAAAATACATTGGACACTACGTTTATAAAAATCCAAAATGAAATAATTGGTTCTCAGGTCTCCATGTAATATGAAAAATTATGCGGATACACATTTATGTTAACATACGTCGCAAATTTGCGATCAGAACTCTTGAATAATACATTTTCGTGCGAACGTAGGTGGAGATACACCGATCATAAATCCAATTATAGGTGAACCTGTTCTCGATGACGTCACATCCATCCTTCGGCGACCCTTTCCCTTGGTCTCGATCGGATAACAATTACGACCGCCTATACTACCACCACTATGCTCGCCTATCCATCGATATCTCATTCCTTTCCTTCGCCCCGACACCCCTTTGACAACTGACCAACACCCCAGAAAGAGCTCCCTCATTTCGCACTTACGAGATCCACGTCTGCGTTCCGCACCACAAATATTCTTTTGTCGTTGAAAACAACAGCCATATCCGTCTGCAAAACATCGTCCACGCCGTCCACGATATGGCTTCAAAATCTAACGCAATAATTTTTTAACTCTTGCCACAAGATTATTGATACTAAATCGTACATTTTACGTAATGTCGCGAGGCAATTTCCTTCCGAGATGTAATCGATTCAATAAAAACTCGTGATTACGTAGCGATCTAATAATAGATAAACGTGGAGAATCGTATCGTTACGGGACACATGTAAGACTGTATTCATGATGCGTGAAATTGCATGGTGTATGATATTATTGACGAGACCAGTGAGAATATTAGTAATGTGACAATGGGCTTGTGTCTAAGTATATAGGTGCGTACGGCAGGTGACTGTTGACTAGACTGGCCGCACGATAATAGACACACTGAATAATATTTAATGGCAGAGATGCATAAAAGTGCGCATATGCGCGGCAGTTACGGCAAGATATAACCATTAGGTTGGTCATATAAATTGTATGTTTATTAACTCGCACCGAGCACGCGATGAGCTCCAAATGAGCGTGTATGAAAAATAATTTTTTTTCCGCGGCAGAAGCGCACGTCGCTTTGTAACTTTAGTTGCCTTTGCAAACATTAGTTCACTAATATCATGTGTCCGATGCACAGACATTCCATGTAACGCTACCGTACAGATGTGTTTGAATTATATGAGAAGATTACATTCCGTCAGAGCTGCAATGTTTTTTAGCTCCGTCGGGACGTCGCGGCTAAGAGCGATAAACCGGCGGAACATCACAAATTGGTATTAGCGGGCAATCGAGCACGAAATAAACAATCGCATTTAAACGTACATCTCTGCCATGAGCCGCCACCGTCCATTTGTCAGAGAATATCACATTTTTCCACTCGGCCGGGCACACAGTACCGAGGACCCCGCTCGCTTGTGTGCGCCCCGACTGTTAGTGCGCGCGTGTGTATCATAAAATAAATCGCGGCAAATAAAGGAAGCGCCAAGATACAGAGATTCTCTGTCTCTCTCTCTCTTTCTCTTTCTTTCTCTCGTTCTTTCTTTTTCTCTCGTCAGCGACATTCCCTCGCACCATCTCGATTCCGTCGACGTCCCGCGAAAGCCGACTCCTCCGACGAGGTCTGGGATACACGAGAAAGCCGAAGGAAAGGGCGAGAGAAGGAACTAGGGTGAATCCACCTTCGCATCCTCGCTCTTTTACTCTAGGGTAGATGTGGTATTGTACTCTCTTACGGTATTTCTAATAACTTCTTCTTCTTCTTCTTCTTCTGCTTCTTCGTCCCGCTTCTGCTTCAGGCTCGTCGCCGCTGTCTTGCCTATCTCCTCCGTCTTATCCGCCGGTCCTCGTACCGCTGTTCTTATACACCTCCACCCCAGTCGCTGCTTTCTCTTCTTCTTCCCCATGTCTGGGTTCACAATGCCAGGAGTAATCCGACACCGTCGAGCTTCTCTCTCCTTCTCTCGTTCGTGTTCCCACACCCTCCACCCAGCCCCCTTGCTTATCGTCCCCCGAGTTCCCTCTGAACAACAATTACTCCGCCATATTGTCCGCTATCCTATATCGTAAACGAAAGGTTGGAGGTCGAGTAAAACGAACTCGAAGGACAGGAGCGATGGATGGGTGGACGGATAAAGATGGAGCGGCGCCGTAGGATCAAGTTTTTAATCACTCTCCAATGTCAGTGGAAAAAGAAATGCGAGGAGTTGGACCGCGTGCGCCCCCCCCCCCCGTCTTTTTCCGCTGTGTTCTCAGGCGAGACATAAGTATCGCCGCTGTTTTTCAGATTTATAAAAAACAGCACGCGCGGATATGCGACATTTCGGCTTTTGTACATCGATCTTTTTCTTCTCATCTTAAAAATTGAATTAGGATAATTCACAAATTTTCATTCCGTGCACTTTTATTAGACGCGTCTTAAGCGCAGTATTATCGGTAACTTTAACTGACAATTCAACCAGTTCATTCACATAGACTAAATGATTTGCTATTTTAGACATTGACCAATTATCTTATGCGCCGTCAACGCGCGCAAAGACTCGAGTCATCTAGACTCACGCGTTTGTTCTAGTTTGCATTGACATTGACATTGATAACATTCTGTGCAGTTGCAACAATACGCAACAATTAACGGAAATACAGTCTTGTTGAGTGTCACGATCATTTTTATGTCCCATTAGTCAGTATTATTCGACAATACAATATCTCAAGGCAATCGTTATCGTCTTATTCGCTTGATTTATTTTATGTGCCTATCCATGGATAACCCGCTACCCTCTTATTCTTCGCATCCTTCTCGATAGTATATCGAGTGCTGTCTATAAGTAGAGAATGTAACGGAAATGCATTACAATTCATGTATTCATAAAATTTATATATTCTTTATTATATGCCCATTTTTGTGCTAGCGAAATATATGTGCGCGCAAACTGGTTTGACACGCGATTATGTCTCGTTAGTCGCAAATTGCAACTTTGTTAGATCGTTATGTGATTATCTGCTAGAAGGGCAAAGTCAATGTAAATTACGTATATCTCAGCTTGTCCTCTTGCTTTTAGATTTAAAATTGAGACGGAAATGACACAGTGACACCGTTAAAAATAAACGAATGCAACTGCAGAATGACGTTGTCTCTACGTAATGTAACGCGGCGAAAGCTTTGAGACATGATGACGAGCGCCTCGCAGCGCATCGCACTTTGACGTATATATAATTCAGAGTGTAGGTGAAGACAGAACGATAATGATAACCCGGGAATAAGACACAATGGGAACGTCTATAGCATCGAGGGTCTATCTTCGCCTGCGCGCGCACCTGTCAGAACCATCGGCCATTCCTGGCCTTCTGTCATGCCTTCTTATTGCGAGGTGTCAGGCCGTTATACACGAGAAAATGGCTCGGCACGACTGTCACTCACCCCTGACGTCTGACCCGACTTCGTCGGCGACCGCCGCGGAGGGTGCAGGAACCTCGCATTTACGACTGGAAGTGCCGGCACGAGCTAAGACACGTGCAGGAATATCTGCAGCCGTGAAATCGATATTCCGGAACGACGGGGTTCGCATCCGAGCTTTTACGAGCAGCGACGCAGTAAAATACGGCACACAAAATCGCGCGCAGCAAATTCACCTCACGGGCGCTCGATTGATCGCGCTCGAAGCGTTTGGTATCCAAAAATTACTTTATCAGCGCACGCGGACTATCCATTCCGTGCGTCGACAAACAATGTCACTTCAGATTTCAACAACTAGTCGTACAATTTAGCATACCGCACAGACGCGAAGTGAAATTGAACGTAAAAATTTTCTACTAGCCACGCTTAGCCGAGAGTATTAATTTCACTATGATTAGCAGTTTGTGGTAAATTATGTTTACAAACCACCAAGATTGCTTGGCATTTTGGGAAGATTATCGGCAAACGATTACATAAACAGCAATGGATGTTGCTGGCGCGTTGCTACGGCAAAAAATTACTGGTAACCCCATCGCTCGAGCTTCACCCCAGTGCACAGTTTGCACAGGGCTTTCGAGTACTCTATCGGCAAAGCCACCCTTTGCTGCGAGCCAGCCTTCCTTACCGACTACCTCGAGTAAAACTACCCCCTGTCATAGGGGTAGGACACCGACGTCGGTACACTACAGGGTGCGGGATAATTCGCAGGATACCCCTACCTGTTTTATCCTGCTAGCAACTTTACATCGGATATTGATGTAGTTATTTATACCAAAAAAAACATGCTAATTATTGCCTTCTAGACCAACATTCTTCGTGTCATAATAAATTTATTAGATGGTTGTTAACAAGTCATGACATTCGGCCGATTCTACAAATGTGCACTCGGGAAATTTCGATAGAAATTATTGGATTATAAAGCTTTTTATTCTAGTTATTTCAGCAGTCAATTTATTGAAGCTGGGGCATTCAGAACGTGTAATTATATCGTGCGTTTAAATCTGGTGAATAATTAATTTAAAATTATTAAATAATTTTTTAATAATGAAAAATAAAAATAACCTAAAAAATATGTAATATGTAAATAAAATGTAATAACGTAAAAAATAACTTAAAAGTAATTAACTTTAAAAGAATAACTAAAAAAACTAAGTCGTGTAACAATATGACAAATTTGTTGCGCAACTATGCCAAATGTAAAAATTAACGTAAATTTTGTTAAATAGAAAGGTGTACTTGAGTTATTACGTAACACCGTTGCTCGAAATGACGCGATAAATGGTATACCATTCTCATATACGGTCGCGTGGATTCTTATGTAAGCGGCATGGGTTTCAAGTTTTCAGGTCAAGAAAACTTGATGCCCGAGAAGAGTAGCCAATTCTACTGCTGATGAACTACTACGTGATATGGGCTTCTAATACTACGAATTCTATATAGCTGCTGACAAGACACTTTCCTATATCGAAACTTCACTAGCGGCTCTTTGATTCGTTGTTCGTATAATGCGCCTTGTTACAAAGCGTTCAAAATCTCTTGTACATTCGATACGTCAAACGTACCGCCGACGTTGCTATTAGCGATTAAATAATAATTTCTCTAAATTTGCCGAATGGCCCTAGGAGATGCTTGTCGATAGAACAACTTGGAATTCTCTTACGTATGAAGATTTTATATAGAAAGATTTAACGTGTAATAACGAAAATGTAATGAAGGCGCATGCATTTCGCGGAAAGCAGTGCATTTAGGAAAACGTATTATATACGTATTACCCCAAGATTGTACGCGCGGGATAGTAAATGAGGTCAGACAAATGCAACCATTTAAAATGTAGTCAGCTGTGAAGGTAATTTATAAAAAGTTAATTTAGAGCCGGATTTAGCGATATTTATTACCATTAATAATGGCACTCTCAACGCGAGCGTGCATAAGGTGTGTGATGTATAAATTCCTGAAACGTAGTGTATTATAAATTCTTAATTATATAAACGATGCATGACCAGGTCGATTAAAATAGCACAGATCGACGATAAGGTACTATAATTGTGGATAATTAATAATTCGCTAGTTTCATCCCATTAATAGTAGTCATTAAGCGTGTATCAAAATACTATCGCCTATGGGGCGTACATAAATAGCGATTTGGATTTCCATCGGGATGCACGGGGCGTTTACGCGGCGTATTCGCAGTTTTCGTAATATCGAATAAGGGAGGGCACGTTATAACGCTGGCATAAATATAAATAATGTATCAGCTCGAACGCCTTGTCCAATCATCCTGGATGCTGCGGGATATTTGGAAATCATTGCACGTTTCATCGCTGGAACATCCCAGGGTCGGTCACCCAGGGTGTCGTCTATAAGTTTCGCATATTCCGCACATTTTGAAAATCTCGAGTGCCCAAAGGGTCCACGGTGGCGGATCCTTTCTCTACCGTCCGCGACGCTCCCGGTATCGTCTGGATTTCCATCCGGTATCGTGGATTGTTTTCGGTGAACCTGGGTAGATGGTAGAAAAACGCGCAGACTCGACGCGCCATATTGAAATTTACATACGTATCCGATGTACATAGGGTGTACCGTATCGGCGTGTGTACCTATATTGACGGTGGAGTGGGAAAGGTCTTAGGGTCTCTATTGGATTACAGAACAAGCGGCTAGCACTCAAGCACCCCGCAACCCCCCCGTCTTGCTCGGGGCAAAGTAGTTTAGCTTTGGAGTATAGCCTTACCCATCTAGCCTTAGCTTGCCTGTCCATCCGTTACGTTATGTATCCAGGATCCACCCTAACATCGTGTATCGTTCTCTTTCTTCTCCTTTCGCTCCTCCGTCTCCCTTCGTTCCTTTCCCGCTCCTTTGTGCGTTGCGGCACGTGACCGTCCCACGCAGGTAAGGAAAATAAAGGAGCGGCCCCTTCACCCCAATCTGCACCCTTATAGGGCACCTGTGTATACGAGTGAAAATAGTCCATCCCGTCGAATCGTGTGTGCGCCTCGCCTTTCCGGATTTTCGTGGAGACTCCTTCCTCAATACGGTCTTGTAAAGATGTTACCCTCGAGTTTGCTATGTATTAAATCTTACCAGGGATAACGTCGAATCTTTAAAGTAATGCGGTTTTTTTTATTTGCATAATGAATATCCTTTAGAAAGAATCTCTTACCTGCGCGCACGGAAAGACCGGCTAAGGCAAAAATAACTAAAATGATAATGCTGCCGTATAAGTAGTAGGGGCATCTACATTGTTTTGCGTTGCGACATTCACTAAGTTTGCTGCACAAAACGCATATAGTTGTCTCCACTACTTATCGCACCAATGTGGTTATGACAACCACACAGCTGTCGCAAATATTACTATTTATCGGAGTTGTGCCAACCTTAATTAGACACGTGGTAACCATATCGGTCTCTCCGTGTGCATGGATAAGAGTGGGATATTTAGAAAATTAATGAACTCTGCATATTTTACGATCCGAATTGTCGGACGATGGGAATGAATTATAACCGCGTTTGTTTTAATAGAACAGCAAAATAGCAATAGAGAAGTTTTTACTCAATGAGCAATTCATGCGATTGTTACGCCGACTTGGCGGTTCGCGTCAGCGATTTGAAGCACGTATACTTGGGCATTTTCGTGCAATTCGCCGGCGAATGTGCGTCCCGACATTGTTTCGCACCGCAGAAATATCATTGCTCGCGGGTAACGAACACCGCGGCATCGTGTTACGTCGTTAAATTAGCGATGCTACTTTCCGTTCCGACAGGAAACAAGTTGCCACGGTTGTACCGGATTTACGTTTTGCAGCCAGCGGTAACGGTCCGCGCGCGTTACATGGTCACTAGCAAACAACGGGTACAACTTGACCTAAATACTCGAAATCGTTCCCGTCTGTCGGACAGAGGCTGGATGGAAGTTGGAGAACATTGGTACGCGCCGGCGGCGCGGCCTCGCGGTATATTCGTACGTATGTATACTTGCCCCTGGATAGCGGAGCACGGTGTTATTAAAGTAGTAAATTTCATCCTCGCCAGGATATGGATTAGATTCCGCGTATGCTCGCCGGCCCGAAACGACGGTACGTCAGAAAACAAAGTAACGTCCTATTGTTTCAAGGAACAAGAGGGCCGAGAGCCAGTCTGGCGTGCGCCGGCACAGCTATTATTATGCCACGTGATACTGGGTCAGCTCGCAGGGACCTGTTAAAAAAAAAGAGGGGAAAAAGGAGAAAGAATCCTCGCTCGTAATGGGGTAATCCATCATCGGGGGGTAACGAAACGGGAAAGAGCCGACGAATACTCCAAATTGCATTCTACGGAAAGGGATTTCGAAACGATCGATAAGGTCGCGAGACGATATCAACGTAATACTTGTAATTCCGCTCGTCGTTCTTCGGATTTCTCCGCCGGCTCTGTATATCGCATAAACTTGGATCATAGTTTGCGATAGTTTCCGAAGCAAACGTGGGAGAGCCCACGGAAACATTGCCGTGTATATCTGCATACTTAATTATAGCGCGAGTGGGATTCACGTAAGTCGGCCACGATCGAGAGAAACTGTATTATTAGCCGTACTTATCGACTGTATCTTTTATCAGGCACACTTTTTTTTACGCTTGAAGGCACTTTTGCTGCGTTTACAAAAATAGATGCACGTGAGACGTGGGATTTATTTAAATTGCAACATTGCTATTATAAAGTGATAATATATACTCGATTCCTTTCGGAAACCGTTACCAAACGACGGGCGCTTGTGTCCGAAAGTCTATGACCGAGCAAATTGACTCGAGTTGCAGGGCGGGCTAGTCTATCGGACAAGGAACTGGCGGTGGGCCAGCTCATTAAGAGTAACGTTCTTTTTAGTTCTCGGACCCTTCGAAAGACCATTTTGGTTCGCTGAATGTATATGCACGCACATAATCACTTCTGCGACGGTCACGCTCAAGATACCTTACACATCGAGGAAAAGGTCATCGGGCAGAGCGCCAATTTCAACAAAACCGACTTCCGCATCGTAGTTCTTAACCATTTAACCACGTTACTTTCAACTGTAACTATACAGGGTGGGCCATTTTAATTTATACAGTCGATTTTTTAAAAAACTAAAAGAGATATGAAAAA
>NW_011967208.1:1393334-1495966 GCF_000949405.1 Vollenhovia emeryi | reverse complement strand
GTATATAATATTTCATACATTACAATAAGTCTGTCCGTATACTTAACCGATGTATAATTATCTCCGTGCACAGTTGAAAAATTTGTGTTAAATTTAACAGATATCACATGTCCCAAACGGTCCACCTTATTTTTGTGTTAATTTAACACAATATGGATATGTTCAATGATCACACTAATACCCTGTTAATGTTTCAACACAAAAATAAATGCAAATCTCAAAAAAATTTGAAATAAATTTTGTGTAAAATTAACATATTTTTAATGACACAATGAATTTTAAAGAGTACAATTTTTACATTTTACAGATGTAATAAATTAAATAACGGTTCAAAATCACTTTCACTTATGTTATATAAAATAAAATCAACGTTTTATTCTGTAAATTTTAACAGATAAATCTTGTTACTAATAATATAGAACATATGTATTGTGTAAGATTAAAAAATAAGTACACATTGTGTTGTTTTAAAATTTCTTTTCATGTAGTTTAATAATTTTACATTTGAGGTCAACTAACACAAGAGCAATAGGTTAAATTAACACATGAATGTGTTAAACATTTAACACAAGAATTTTAACCGGTATTTTTTTAACACAAAAACACATTTTCCAACTGTGTGCGTTGCTTTCATAGCTAATATTTAAAAAAAATGATCCATTAAGGGGTTACAACACTCTAAAGCGCCTAAAAAAGCCAATTTTCCGCGATTTTTTTCAGGAATATAATAAACATAAATGAAAATCTGTTTAATCCTTATTATTCTCTATACATTGAAGTGTAAAAAGGATTTTTTATACATTTTTCCTCAAAATTCCGCAAATTGATTTTGCGAAATACCGTTTTTTGTAAAAGTGGTGCGCGTTCGACAAGAAAGTTTCATTTTTCGCTAAAACAAATTTCGCACAAAAGTTATAAAAGCAAAAATTTTCAATTTATCGCAAAATCCGTACGTAGTTCGAAAGAAAATGTTATATATTTTTCAAAAATCTCTAGTTATCTGTTCCATCTCAAAGGGTGAGGGAGCTTCGTTTCCGCCCGTGGGGTGACTTCCGCACTTCCAAGGCTCTTGGCGCCGCCGTTTTGTTGAGAAAAAGTTTACAAAAGAATTTCGAATAAATAGGAATGAACAGATTTTCATTTACGTTTATTAAACTCCTGAAAAAAATGACCGAAAATTGGCTTCTTCGGGCTCCGGAGTGTCGCAACCCTTTAATTAGCAACTGCCGACAAGACAGCGCGATAGCATTCCGCGAGCTCATCTCGCGACTACGAACTTTTTCCGAGGACGGGGTCGGCGTCGTATACGATATTTCCGCGAGTGGTACAAGACGACAGACGACGAGTTTCTCCGCGTTTTGCAAATTCGCGGAGTATCGCGCCCCGATGCGTAACGCAATAGCGGTGGTTAATGTCACGCAGCGTTACGCGCTTAATCTACGATCACGGCGCGCGGCTTATCCTCTTAATGCACACGACGTCTGCTGGGAGGTCCTAGGGACCCCACTCGATTCGGGATTAGATAGCGGCTGACTGCTAACACCTACGGTTACTCGCTACGGCGTTATCCGTAATTGGAAACTTCCGTATAATTATCCGCTCACGGCTTCTTGTCCGTCCGCATACGGCGCGGCTGGAGCACGATAAAGCATCCTCGTCCGCTGGCTGTTCCGGTAACCATCATTAATGCGATTCGCTCGGTCGGCTACGAGTGTCGTCGTTTCGAGTGGCCGTGCGCCAATGTCGGCGTAACGCCGCGAACGTGCATTCGGTTAAAGCGCTTTTGCGGCTGCCATGCCGTAATCGCTGCCACAGGATCCGATTGCGGTTGTCTCGTCGAACTGAGGCACGTAGGTCAGAAGATTCCTGGCACGTTCATAGATTCTATTGATTCTTGGTCATCGCGCTGCGACTTTCGCGTCGCTGAAACGCAATTGTCTGTTAACGCCAGCGCAACTGATAAATTTATCCACGACGGCGACCGCGCGTGAATATTCTTTGTTAAATGGCGGCGATGACGATTCTCACGATCAATTTAGCGGCGAGCGTGATCGACGGCGGGCTTACGCGCCCGTTATTCCTAAAGCCACGCGATAAACAGTGGAGAAATAACGCGATTGAAGGGAATGAAAGGAAGCGGGACTTAATCGACGCTAGTGCCACTTAATATACACTGCCGCGGCGGTGCACGATCGGGAAGCGGATAAAAGGCGCGGGAGCTTTCTCGAGAACGCCGTTAGCCGCGGGCCAGAGAGCGGGATTGAGGTTTTATTGATCTCAACGAAGCTGTATTTTCGAGCAAGCTATAACCCGGACAACACACGACATTGCTTTTTACCAGATTTCTCTCCTCGGCGTTCTCGATTCGCGCGTTAACCGCTTCCGCGCGCAATTTATTCGCGGCGGCGGCGCAGGGCAACCAGTGTCCTTCGGAACGCGCGCGTTTCTCCCGCCTATCCGTCGAATCCTCGATAAATTCGAGATAACGGCTCATCGCGTTTCCGTCTTACAACGCGATTGCCGACGCTCCATTTTCTCCCGCGCAACCCCATCCGTGTACCAAATCGATCCAGAACAATGCCCGTCCGAGCGAGCTGATGGTCGAGGCGGAGGGGCTCTCGTTTAATATTGCATTACGTCGCGGCTGCGAAAACATATACTACATACGATATCGTTCCTCCCAGGGAGATCGGGGCGGGCGGCATTTTCATTCGCCCCTCACGGATAGGGTCCGTTGACGAGAGAGAGGAAATGCGCACGAAACGGAGTAGCATCCGGTCCCCGGTCTCTATATTCCGCTGGCGTTCAGCGATGACCGCCCTCCGATAACGTTTGGACACGTCCAACGTCGGAATTCCCGCCGAAGTCTCCCCCGAATCGACCGCCGCCACCTCGATATCCAACGTCGGCGTAGCGGCAAGCCGTTATTTCACGCCGTGAGGGGTAACGGTAAGGGCGGGAGGGCGGGGAGGGAACGGGTGGACGACCCTGTGTGGCACGGACAGCGGGCGGAAAAATTCTCTCTCTCGGGCGCTCTCCTCGCCCGGCCATTAATTCTATTGTCCTTCCGATCACACGGTATCTATAGTCGGGCTTTGTTCTCCGAGGACCTTACGAAAAAGTTGCGACCGAGCAATTCATTCGAGAGTCGGCGGGCTTACCGCGAGATAATAAATCGTACGGCGCGGCACGGCGCGTCGCGGCGCGGCGCGTCGTTTGCCTTTATTGCTCCTCGGTAAGTCGCGCGAAAAAGTAACGCCGCGAGTTTTGGGCACGTGCGAGCGCGCGCGATCGCAAGTACTTACGTCGGCGATCGCGTTTCCGCCACATCGAACGTGTATTTCCCGAATTGCCTCCGCCGCGAGTGCTTTTCCCCAGCGTTTCGTAACGCCAGGTGCGGCGGCGAGCGGTAATAAATGTGCCCGTAATATTGGCCTTACTAATGGCCGCGATGTTAAAAGTAACGATAATATAACGTAATGCAATTACCGCCGCGATATTATTTTTCTAGCTGTAACCGTTTCCCCGCTCTCTCCGCGGGATTTCAATGTTTAAGTATGCGTCACCTGCGCGATTCGCAATGAATTTTGCGGAATTTCAGCGGAACATTGATTTCGATACGCGCTTAACATTTGCAACCGCTGACAGAGGAATGCGCGTTTAAATTCACTTGTAGCAGGTCGCCGGGTTGTCAACAGCTGTTTGTTAAAAAAAAAAAGCCATCGAAAAGCAATGCCAAGTTTCGGCCGCAACAATGTTTCGCAAACGCTTGGAAAATAAATGAAAATACTGAACATCGGCCAAACGCATTTATGGGAAGTAATGGAAAAAAAACGAGTTTAACGGTACGTTTGTGACCCAATTCCCATTTAACATTTTAAAGTGCCGCAACTCTTTTAACTCCATTACAAGAACGGTATTTAATTAACGGGGGGAAAAAATGTTGAATAGTTTCGCCGTAGTTAGCCCCGAACTTTCCAACGTAGACCGATGTAAGAACCGCGGCACAAGTCGGTCGGCTCTTAAAATGTCCACGGACCGAACGTTTGAAAGAACTTTATAAATGCTTTAGCGATTGTGCCGTGCCGTGGTGTGGTACACCTTGAATTTTACACGTAAAACTGCACGTCCGCGCCCTTTAACAATCGGGGAAGGGGGAGCCGCACAGGTGCGATTTCGCAAACCGATATAAAAATGCGCGAATCAAAAGTTTCTTTTGCCCCCCCCCCTCCCCCCGACGATTTTGCCGACGTTTTTCGGAATGCACGGCTGACTAGAAAAATATGCGGCGCTCTATACCAATATAACTGTATAGAGAGGTGGCTTTACGTCACGTCTATTCCGAAGACTCTTCGTGCAAAGAACGTAACGCAAGTTATTTCGCCAGATTTTTACTTCCCGGTCCAGATACATAGGCGAGTAACTGGAGTTTAATCTCGCAAGGTCGTTAAATGCCGGTGAATTAATTCCATACTTCTTTCTTAGGCTAATTGGATGTTCGTGAAATATTTACATTATTCTCGATTTGGAACGGCGGGGATCGCGAAAATACGCGGAATTAGCGACGAACGTCGAGAAAAGTTGCCACCGTGCTATTCTTCTTCCATTTCCACCAATCAATTTCCTTCCCCGTCCCTACCCCCTTGCCCCACCGCCCCCGTCCCTGCTACCCGACCGAGTCAATTTAATTCTGATTAATTACGTTTTAATTAATACAAACGCGTTTTCCGAACAATCTTAGGCCGAGTCTGCGGAGCAGAGGGGGGGGGGCTTGCAAACGCCACGGCTTCTTTTTGTACTTACTTCTCTGCTTTTATCTTGAATGAAATCGAGGCAGAGTTGTCTCGGAAATCCGAATGGGAAGACGAGTGACTCTTCAATCCGGGATCGGGTTTTTCCCCGCCGTGGCGGATTAATGGAAAATAATGGCCGGCAACGCGGAATTGCGGTCGAGGAATCTCGTTATTTTCCCTGTCGGGAACCGTCGTTCATATTTATTTGTGACAGAACCTGTTCCGGTACAAATATGCTGAATTCTGTCCGATAATTGCCCGAACACGACGACTACAATCGTTTCGTATCGCGTCATTTGTAATTTTTCCGCTGTCACCGTTAGATGCGGGAGTTATGTATCTATTAAAGGTAAATCGGGGCAAATTTAATAAATGCGATTTAATCGGAAACTTTTCTCGCGCGTATAGCCGAGTCGAGGATTTGACTCCGATTCAGAATTGTATACGCCTGAGAGCCGGAGAAGAGTTAGAGACTGGAGGAAGAGAGAAAAGGAAGGGCAGAAAAATCTCCTGATAGATTGCTGCCCGGGAAAGAGTACAATTGCGACAACCGCGATATCGCTTCAGCCAAGTGGCGGGAAATTATGAAGATCGCGACGATTTCCGTCGCAAAATTCTCCAAGTCTGGTGAACCGGTAATTGTACGCGATATCGCATTCACGAAATTTGTTTATCGCGTCAGCTGCGGCTACGTGACAACCGAAAAACGTTAAGTTCTTCCTTGGCGAGTCTGCTTACAGATATTACCATAAATCCGCCGTATCTCGTTTCGTTTTGCCGTATCTTGCGTTTAACCAGATTAAACGCGCAATACGCTGCTTCATACCCGCGCGATTGCGGGCGCGCACTTTCAAGACCCGTCTCTTGTTTCTTGCATTAGCGAATTTCTCGGCGCCGCTCTTGGATAAAATGACGTCATAACGATATTCAAAAGTTGAAAGCTCCGCGAGCTGTAGTAATAATTGTTCATAGCGGATGTCCGCGCTCCTCTCTTCGGAGGCGGACGATTTTCTTTATCTCGACGGCGCGACGGTGACGGCGACGGCGACGGCGACGGCGGCGCAGCCGGTTATCGCGGAAGAAAACGCGTGCGGCAACTGCTCCGCCTCGAGATTTCCCGGGCGAAGAGAGGCGGAAAAACATTCTCACAAAGAAACTCATCGTCTTGCGGCTGCAGGTAACGTCGGCGGTCTGCCGCGGTGCCTCCCCAAGATAATGTTAATATCCAGCTCGGTTTTGTAATTGGCAATTATTTTAGCTTAGTCCGCTCTTTGTTCTCCGACGTTATCCCGGCGACGGTGCTCGCCCGGATTCCCCGAAGAATCCTCGAATGTGCCTGCAGCTGCGCCCTTTACGCAATCACTTCGGGGCTAAGCCGCCGTCGCCGGCTCGTATCCCCGGCGGCCTGGAACTTGTCTTAACGCGAAACGTACGTCCCATTTTCCGTTGAATCTCTTACTACCAGCGGACGCCGCGCCGGGGAAATTCGGGATCAGAATTTTCCAGCGACTCGCTCACCCTCCGTCGGAGGAGACTTACAGGACGAATATTTTCGCGGACGTTATCGCGAGCTGCCGCGCCGGGTCAGACGTTCCTTCGTTCGTTCGTTCGCTCGTTGCGAGGGACGCGTGTCCACCCGCAAGGAAGACGGATAGTCGAAAGCGGCATCGAGATCACGGCCACGAGGTGGGCGCGTTTTAACGGTAAATGCGAGGCGTGGCTTCCGGACTTTGGCGTTACGGCGCGCGTTATCGAGGACAGGCATAAATCCCCGAGCCTCGACCGGCCCCGCGAATGAGCGCGCGGATCTCTCTTGCGGCGCGCACAAAAGCGAAAGGTTATTAACGAGCCTAGATTAAACCCGATAACACGGCCGCGGCGGTATCTTTTGGCTCGTGGCGGTGCACGAGGTGCCCTTTGCCGGCGCCGCTTCCCTCGTTATCCATTTTCGCCGTTAACGTTTAATGCGTTCCCCGAGCGGGACTGGCGCGCACCCCACGCCAGTCCGCGAGCGAGCCTTGGCTCCACAAATTTCGCAAAACACCGATATAAATCGTTTGATAACGCGCATGGCCCTGGGCGTCGATATATACAACGCGGGAGTCGACGGCAGGCAGGTGGAGCAGAGGGTACGTGGGTGCGGGTAAGGGGGGAGGAGAGAGAGAGAGATGGTCAGCTGGAAATTTGGCGATACGCCAGGTGGCACCGACGCGACGCGACGACGCTACGGAGTGCGCGCTCCCGCACCAGCCGGTGCATCCGTCGCGTCGCTCGGCCGAGCCGAACGTGTCGGATGACGTAGCCGATATCGCTAATTGCAAAAACTACCACCACGGAACATCGCCCGCAGTATTCCACATCGTACTTTTTAACCCGCGCTAACCCGTGCGCGTCGCGCCCGGGGTTTTGAATTCGATGCTATCGCGGGTAATTTAGACGTTTCTTTTAACGCGAAACCGCAAACGCCGGCGATGTCGCTCGTCGATGTGCAGAAAATTTCGCGCGAAAACTTTTCTAATATCCATTCACGCCGGCCCGTTAGACATGGTTTCCAACTGACACGGCTGGGGTACTCGACGATATAGCGTGAATATTTTCGCGTCACTTTCAATTAATATGGATATAAAAAAGGAGGAGACAGAGAGAAGGGGGGGGGGGAGAGTGTACGAATATATAATAAAAGGATTTAAAAAATGTCAGCCCGTGAAAATTCATACCGCAGTGAGGTGGAAAAATATGAAAGTATCGCAAAATGTATCGGACTTATTCAAACGAATAATAATACATTTTTTAAGGGAATATTAAATAAAATAGAGAATCGTGACTGAAAGATATTAAAATTAATTCATTGAAATAAATTCACGCTCGTTACACTCGCCATGAATTTCAATCCCCGGGATGGCAAAAATCCGCGACGAGGCTTCGTCAAGGCAGACGCGCGCCTCCGAGGTCTTCTGTGCAGCGGCGCGGACACTTACGGCAATTAAGCATTTCTCCTACGGGATCCACAAACCCGGAGAAAAAACTAAATAAATAGAGGACCGCGGTAGTTCCGCCCTGCACGGAAGCTGCCCGCGAAGGACGGGGGTCGATGTGGATACGCGGCGGTTGGTAGTGCCAGGGAGCTTGTGCAAACACAAAAGCTCACGGCTGAAGATAAACAGTGAGACTGTAAGCTGCAACATACCTTCGGGCGCTCCGCGGTAGGTAGGATAGAGGTAGGTTGGAGCCACGGAAGGAGAGAAATACACGGACGTTGCGAGCTCCTTTCGTGCCGTGGGAAGGGACGTAAGACGCGCGGAGAAAGCCCTGGCGAAAAGAGCCACCTATAACGTTGACACCTATACCTAACAGCCGAAGACACCCCCGGCCTCTTCCGCCGAGGTCCTCTGTAAACTTACGACATTAGACCGTCTGCGGAATAAACTCTCGTCTTAACAGCGAGAGTATACATGACGTAATCCACTTTGTTCCTTCGCGGGGGCTCGCGCGCGATTTTTGCGTAACGCAGCGACGCGCAGCTCCGACGTTCGTCCGTGGATCTCCCCGAGTCTCAAGTTCGCGACACGTCCTAGACTGCGAATTTCGCTCCGAGGGAATTGTCGAGTAAAAGTGTCGCTCGTAAAGCGCGGATAAGAGCCGCGATTGCGCTTTACCGCGTTTTATAACACGCGATACGTAACAAAATTGAAATTGTATAATATATATATCAATAACATGCACGCGCGATATATTAATAACGCGAGTAGGGCGTGTAATGAATATTATTATAACAGATTTTAATGTAGCTATTTTCCCGTGCAACGTTACAGTATCTCGCATCTTACCTGTTGTTGTTTCCGTTGGATAGATCAGAAATCGTCCTGCAACAAACAAATAATGCTAATTAATTATTATTAATATAACTAATAACAAATGCAATTATGCCATTTCACTGGATTGGAAATAACGCTATAATTAAATTTATTAACCGAGCTGACTTTCCGTTTTAATAATACAATGTGCGAAACAAGCGAAATATGATATTAACTGTAAATTGTATTATTTCTAACGCGCTTCGCGTTTAGTATAATGATGTAACTTTTATTAGAGGAAATATATTTGCACGCCGCTTATTTTCCAATATGTATCCGCAGCTCGATTTCTTCTCTCTTAACGGAGCAATTAAAAATACTTTAGAAAACAATGCTGGATAAGAGTATATTTTGAAGCAGCTAATCTAGCTTGAAGCCTTAACTTGTAACTGGGTTAGTGGACGCGTGCTCATCGCCCGTGACAGAGGTTTGCACTTCAAAACTACGTGACGTGGCTTACGTTCATGCTGCGTATTCTCGGAAAAGTGACGCGTTGGTCATTACTTGCAGCCACGAGTACTCGATCGCACGGAGAATAATTAATTCGCGCGATGTCATTAAAAGTACAGCGAAAGTTAAAACGCGCTAAATGACACGTTTATCTCGATAAGCTTGTCAAAACGACACTTTCGTCGCGATAAAAATAACTCGTAAGAGGGATGAACGCAATTATGAAATTGAATAAAACATATGATCTCATTAAAGAGATACGAGAGTGAGTCGTTTACACGCCCGCTCCCTTTTGTTTTTGCAACGAGGTGAAATAATTAACGAACAAATAATCGATAGATACGCGCATGGAAACGGAATAAAAAGAAGTACGGCAATATAGCTTTTATACACGGCACACAGCTGATAGCCGCAACGATTATCCATCGAATTTATCACGAACGTATCTCCCGAGGCCTGCATGTGTCGGGTTCGTGTATATAATTTATTATCACTTCGCGTTACTAAAAATGCCTTTACTGATTCATTCGCAGACGCATAAAAACCACGCCGTCATACATTACTCCATGGAGACCCTTGTATCCACTTTACGCACACACAATCAACTCTCCGGTATAAAGCGGACCTCAACTTGGCAATATTTTTCCCTCCACTTTTGCGTTTCACAACTTTGAGCATGAATATAAAAGGCAACGGAAGCCCGGGGAAACTTCATCACTATATTCTTTCATCAACTTGTTATCTCATCAAATATTTTACGACATTCTGTTTCGATGGTCAATTTTTCTGCATTATTTCTCGCGAACTTGCCGCGTTTAAGGGCCGAACGCAATTACAACAGATTTGCTACCGCAGTTTCGATATCTCGGACCTAACTGAAATATCTCCTAGCCCTCATTTCACTATGATCACATAGCTTCGTGGACCAAGTTTCTGTTATTGTGTGTGAAGTGGCGTGTGCGGATATAAATAAATTTCGTTCGTAGCATTCAGTGGGGCCAAGAAGTCTAAAGCTAACTGAAGTTGTACCAAGTTGGAAACTTGCTCCACGAAGCACAGAAGCAGTAAGATCTTGCACAATGCGTTACAGGGTGTAGGACTCCCTTGTTAAAGATTAGCACGATTCTAGAAAAGCTCTTCGAGAGTGAATGAAAGACACGAACAGGGATATTGTTTTCTTGTCGCGTGCTGCGAACTAACTTTGAGTGGGTAACAGAGATATAGCCGAGTAGAAGCGAGATATCGCTAAAGAGTGAGCCATTCTAAGATCAATAAAGAGAACTTTAATCAGGACTAAAGTAATAATGTTACAATAGGAAAGACGTGTGCGTTAGAATTAGGTTTCAACCGTGTACATATTCATGCCCATGACATCTTCACACTTCGATCAGAATATCCAGGAGGATTGTAATAAATATAACGAGATCCGATTATATCCCGACGTTAAACCGAGATAAAAATATATTTGTTCGTATAACCGTCTCGTGAGGAAAATCTACGCTGATGTAAATTAGGGAAACTAATTTCGGCATAATCGATAGCATTTTACTGCAGTCTTAATGCTCCTCGCTTTACTGATGCAATTTTCCTATCAAAAAGACATTATGATATAAGATTTAACTTAATATTATGGAGTATCTATCTGGGTAAAGTTTTTAAACGTCTGCAACACAGGAATGTTTAAATATTACTTACATTAAATATATTCTATACGATAAATTATCTGTGATGCACCAAAGTGTTTTTATGGTTATCACAATTTTTGTACAGCATATAAATACGTATAATAACGTTTGCGTTTGATAAATGTGTGCGTGCATGTTTTTGTTTTCAAAAAGAATAATTAATGTTGATATACATTTGGTAACAAGAGCCGTTGACCGTAACCCGTAATTACGAATACAAACGCTCCATTTATTTTTATCCGTTACGTTAAACGCGTATACGTCTTTTTCTGCTGATGCGGCGCGTGTTGCAAATCACCCTGTTAGATTAATTGGGTCAAAATCATTATCGGTCTCTCCGCTGATATAATTAATGAGCACGACTTTGAGCAGTTAACTTCAATTACTGGATCTGCACCGCATTCATTATTGCACTTACTAACTGTACCTACACACATGCGTCTAGACGTAATCTCGTTAATACTAGAAGATGATATTAGAGTTACGGCGCATTATTTAAGCTATCCCGTGTAATTCTTACTACATAATTCATCGGATCATGTGCGTAATAATGATCTTACAGCTCACGTGAGATAGTAGCATGGCGAAAGAGAGAATTTAAAAAGGAATTAGAGTACTACAGTTATAGCTTTAGAGAACCCATAAAATTCAATCGTGCAGTTTTAACCGTCGATGTATAAACGTCTGTGAGGTATAAATTCGAAATTATTGTATTATTAAATTTTTTTGCACATGAATAAAACGGAATCAATACGTAAATCTATGTTACAATGCGCGGTTGTGTAGAACAAATTTGTTTCTCGCGAAAGGATATAGTATACATGCGTGTTTCAGAATTTAATAAAGCTAGAAACAGCACAACGAGAGCGGTATAAAACAATCGGAATAAAATAATTTTCTACCGCCTAGCCTGGAAAATTTCACGGAATGGTAGGTTACCGATACATGGAATACGTACGAGATACGCGCATTAAGAGGTCAATATTTGATGTTGCGACGATCAATAAATGAACGCATTGTTTTCTGAAACATATTTTCATGTTTGTTTCGCAGCTCGTTGCGCTCGCGAGCGTTTTATCGTTAATGGAAACGCGAGAAATTTAACCCGGCACGTTTTCA
Source organism: Vollenhovia emeryi (assembly GCF_000949405.1). Lineage (NCBI taxonomy): Eukaryota > Metazoa > Arthropoda > Insecta > Hymenoptera > Formicidae > Vollenhovia > Vollenhovia emeryi. The sequence continues at coordinate 1,484,065 of NW_011967208.1, read as the reverse complement.
CCCCGCATACATCAATGAGCATAAGGTATCCCCTGGCTAAGTCCGTCGTATCGACAGAAAGAATTCCGTTCAGGTTGCACCCGGACGGCATTTACGTGCAAAGCGCACGCGTTCATCATTCTTCTCGGAGTTTCTCGTATCGTCCCCCGTCTTACGTTGATGTAGTCAGAAGGCAGCGTGTTCTACACACAAAACAACCTTGTCCCGGGAACATTCCGGCGCACGTACACCCCCGGTACGATACCCCTTTACCGGGAGCTCGACGAGGAACGCGAATGCTGGGTTTCGTTCGCAGTGGCTGCAAGAGGGGTTGGGTCTCCAACAACTTGAACAACTTCACAATAGCCCCGGCCTTTGCACGCCACTCGCGAAATAAACTTTACCCGCGTAACTTTAAAATTGATGATCGTGCCGCCGACACATGTAAGAGTGTCCGAGAGAGAAATACGATGTCCGTCAATGACAGTTTATCGACACGGCGCTTCATGCACTCAACATTATACGGGTCGTTGGCGATCAACTAATAGATATTATCGTATGTATGACCTGCGATTTGATTTCGTAAATGGTAATATTCATGAAGGATATGTTTATGAAGCTCGTACGAGAGAGAGCGAAAAAGAGAGTGAAAGCTTTTTCAGCGCGTTCGTTTCCCTTATAACGCTCGAGGATACTTTTCTGCAAAACAAAAGTATACATATATAGCAGCTACGGGCAGCTCTCCAATGCTACTGGGTGTACGGCCAGAAAATTTCAAATCTGCCCGAAATAGCGGCTGGACTATCGGACTATTTATGTGCGCCACATTTGGTTTGGTTTCATTGTTACGAAAGCGTAACTCGCCGCGCTGTACTTAGATGCAAAAACATGTGCATTTCAATGGAATCTGAATCAAAGCTGAATTTGGAATGGACAGTCGTGTGATATGATATGTAAATGTATCCTTCCTGTTTGCTGTTACGCAAATGATAAAAGAACTGTGGAACGTATCGTAGACACATGTAACGTAACTAAGTTAACAACACATTAATTAGAATCGAAGTCTTAATAGAAAAATACCCCATAATTACATTTTCATGTAGTTACCCTTTATCGATTTATTCTCTGCGATTTTCAGCTCGGATACATATACATATATTTATTATCGTCTCAGATATTTTTTATGTATAAATTCTACAGTAATTAATAATGATGACAAATTAATTATTAATAACAAATTTAATTACTACATATAAATTAGCAAATTGTTTATTTTAGTGAAAATTTCATTTTAATTTATTTTATTTTTAAAAAAATTATTAAAGTAGATGATAAATATAATATATATTTATTTAAAGAATAAGATGCTTTAAGAATAAAGTTTATCTTTGCTTAAAACAAAAAGGGGAAAGTTATTTATTATAACTTTTTATTTTTTATAATCTGACAATAGTAAATCATATAATGTAGTAACCTAATTAAAATTGTGTAATTATAATCCCTTTCTAAAAAGGAGATGTTAACGCGAATGTTGTTAATATCAAACAGTTGAGGCCTCTTTTCCGCGATACCGATTGGTTTCCTCGAAGCGCGGTGTGCTTCACTTCTTTTTTAGATTCGTAGTAAATGAAGATTTTTAGAAATACTTAGAAACAATTTAGAAATATACATTTGTATACACCAACTATTGAGGTAACATCTCTAATCTTAGTAATTAGAATTTAAGTAACAACGATTTCCGTTTCGAAACATTTTCTCGATTGAACAGAATTAATCGTTAATTTAATCAATACCATTAAGTCCGCGGAATAATACGCAAAACGTAGCAACAGTCACGGAACAAAGTAATGTACAATAAAATATTAAGTACGGAATTTTCCATTGCGTAGGCAGGCCAACGAATTCTCAACGTTTTTTTGTTGTTTTTCACTCGGCGCGGTATCGTACGACGATTAAGCGGGCCAACGAATTCTCAACGTTTCTTTTGTTGTTCTTCACTCGGCGCGGTGACATACGATGTTTTTGCGTGCCATCGTGTAACTGAAGGTCGCCGCAGTATCAATCGCTCGCCGAACGTCGAGCCGGCAGGTAGTGGCGAGAGTCGCTCCGTGCGTGCTATTACTTTTGCGTTATCGGTTTTCAAGACTCGATCACGACGAATGTAGGGATAAAACGCTATCGATTTGTACACCTTTATCAGTAACGAGTAACGTTCCTCGATTATTAAGTTCCTACAACTTGTAATGAGAAACGAATTGCGTGTTGAGGCGACGGTTCTTTATCAACGTACATAGGTATTTCACGAGACTAACTCATCTAAAATATGAACGTGAACCGTGGTACTTTGTCGCGGTTACATCACGTTTACGCACCGCGCTTTTAATTATCTATCGATTTCGTGTAATCCGTTCTATTTTCGGGAAAAGGGAGAAACTTGTGCGTGAAATTTGTGTGTGATTTCGGCGTTCGCGCTGTAATTCGCTCTGTCGTTTTTCAATATTTCGTGCGTTTCGCGATCGATGATTTTTGCGTGAGTGTGTGTGAGTGCTACAAGGAAATCTGAGAGGAGGAGGCCCAGGAGGCATCGGACAACGGCGGAGAAATGGTGAGGTAAGTGTCTTACATTTTTATGTTATTTGCTACTTGTGCAAAATAAAGCATCTGTTCTGTGTTTTTATTTTATTTATTCAAATGATTCGAACGAGGATTCGAATAAATATTAGAGACAAAACCACACGTATAAAATTTGTGAGTTTATATTTAACGGGAAGACTTTTTCAGTATTCTAATTATTTTAATAAATGCCTATTTTAAAAAATATAAAATATAAAGTACATTTAATACAATAATTTCAATTTTACATAATTTACATTATCATATACATATTTGTAGTTTTATAGTTTACCATGTATAGTTGACGATGTACAACTCTGCTGTTGCGAATCGCATCAGTGAGTGATAAATTGCTTTTTATTTTAAATTGACGTTTCGCATACAATTACTTCTTTGCATGTATACAAATTCTTGAAAATATACAATGCTCAACTACAAACAGCGCGCGCGAAGCGCGTCACTTCTGATAATATTAAAAAATGTAGTTAAATTGTCACAAAAATGATAACTTAATTTTATTCTCTTGATTTATTTAAAGTCGAAATTTTGTTTTATTTGGAACACAAATATAAAAGGAGATTAATAATAACAAATTAATGCCTGCCTATAAATAGTTTTTCCAAACGAAGATAAATTTCGTTCCTTGAGCCCGAAACAGTAGATTTTAATTGAGACATTAGATTTAATGCGCAGTAACATCCCCTTTATCGAGATCGATTTGAAATATCGAGAACAGAAAATATATGGTATACATTTATTTTATAATGCGCGTTAAAAATTTTGTGGCGGGAACAAATTGCCTGGCTCCCGGTGCTCAGCGCTCGTTTTTTTGTGGCGTACAGCATGCTGTTGTGTATGTACGTACACGGTCACTTGCTGTCATTCGCTCGGCAGGACCTGTACGTGAGGCACTCCATGTTGTAATATTACTCCTCGAAACGCGATCACGACGAGTAGCAGGAGACGTGATATTCCCTACGATTATTATAATTAGCGATTATCAGCCTGCGTTATTAATTAACTCTCGCGATTAATGACGCGTAAACGTATCGAAGCAACGATTATTTATCGAAGCAGATATTTCGTGCGATTTATTCATTTAATGTGGAAATCGACGCGATAGGGGATGGGAATTATAAATTGCTGTTGCTGTTTCTATATTTACGCGATAATTATATCTTTAACGATGCTTGGATCACGATATATCTTGTATCGTGCTTTGAATTTTTTGTCGAATTAAATATGATTTTTCCATTATTTTCGGATCAATGAATTAATATACGCATCGCTCGATTCGAATAAAGAAAAATTGTATTATATCGATTGTTCATTAATAATGCATGTTTATCGCGAAATTTGTTCATTCAAAACATGTTACCTATGCAATACTGAATTTTGATTGTATACATTTTTTTAATAATCTTTTGTGTATTAATTGAACATTAATTCGAGTAACTAATATAAATTGATGCAAAAAATCAAATCAAGAATTTGTGACGTCCACGTACCACAAGCCTGAGAAAGATGGAAAATATTTTATAGCGTATTTTATATTACGTTGCACATTTTAACTAACTTATTTAATGATAATATTTAATTACTATTAATTATACTTATTTTTATTATCTGCCAATTTTATCTTAATGTAGCGATAATTTATACCGTTTCAGATAAGATAAAATACAACAAATATTTTATCGTTAAACAGAAAAAAACATGTATAAATTATTTAACCAATCGCATATCGATTTTACGCTTGATATGCTTTGCTGAGAGTCAATAACAGATCAATGCTTGCGTATGAACTCAGTTACAGACCTAAGCATGATACTATTAATTAACTTTGATTACTTATAATTTTAAAATCATATTACATTAATGAAAGTATCCTATGTGGTGGTTGTAGAACTGTATAAATTTTTTCCTGCCACGTTTTGATGCGATGTATCGACTTTAAATCACAAAGAGGAGAGATAAAAGAAAATTAAATATTCAATGAATTTAATTATTTCAAATTAATTTAATTGTTTATGTGTAGAAGAAACTTGTTCAATCTTGCGATTATTTAATCTAACGCAATGCAAGAAAGCCGATATTTATTAACATAAGCTAAGTCTAAGAATCTCTCTGAAACGTTACGATTATAATATCCAGGAACTGCTATTAAATACATCATAAATGAAAATAACAAGATCAAATATCTAATGAATTACTAAAAAAAACAGTTCAGTGGTAAACTGTGAAGATCTTGTTTTAAATACAATCCGTATTTCAGTAATAATGGAAAAAAAACAGATTTATAAGATTTTATGTTATTGGAAAATATCGCAGAAAAATATAACAAAAAATTAATATAATATTGGAAAATATATAATATTACGTAACAACGAAACGTAAAATTTTACTATTACTGTACATTTGATCAATTTACGCAGCGTTAAAAGTTCATCAACATAGTTCCGCGTACTTCTGGTTTAATTACAACTATCTGGTGCGGAGAGTGTGGTTGCTAAAAGTCAGTCATGAACGTACATACGTCATAGCGAACGAATGCGCCGTAATTTAAATTACCTATTTCAGACCTGTTAGCCCGGCTTGCTTTTCTCTGCTTTTATTAAATGTTTCAACATAGCGTGGATATTTATGAGATTACTACGAGCGCAGCTCGGCCAAGCGTCGCTTTAAACGATCGAATTTTCCGGAAAGTAGGATACGAAAAAGATAAATACAACCGGCCCATAGGAATTCTAACATAATTACGCGGCGAAGCGTGGATCTTGGTACTACAATAAGTGCGGTACGTGCCACGTTTGCACAATGCGTATTAATCCAATAATTACGTACTAAAACCTGCGCCCAGCTGAGAAGTAGCTCTTACAGCCACCGCACTCCCTCGAAAGCATGCATTAACGATCTAAGCGCGGATATTGACCCATGTTTTACGTTTATTTATTCACGCTGAGTGTACACGCGTTTTACACATACATAGGTACACTCGTGAATTCCATTTCCTTTTAAGATAATTAATACCGTTGCTGAATAAAGTCATTCACGCGTGTATTCATATGCACGTATCGATCTTCATCCCGAAAAACAATATTTCAGTGAAAAAGTAAAATGTTTTTTTTTACGTGACCGTACTAATGAAACTTTTATTCTTGCATGTTGTAAATTCGTGGTAATGAGTGACGGAATATTGATACAACGTTATTACTGCGCATAGTAAACCTCTCTCTGTCTCTCTCTGACAAGAGAAATAAACTTGATTTTTTAAATTTATATATTTTGTACGCTCTACGATTATTAATATTCACAGAACGGATAGCACGTTGGAAGGATTCAAGTATCAACTAATGACTTCTCGCGATAGTTGAAAAATGGTTTTATTAAATTAAATATCGATTCTGCTGCTCGGCGCAACGAAATAAAGATAATAACAAGTAACAGTGCTGTAGTCATAAATCGCAGCGCGTGCAAATTATCGAACTTATTTATATCTATCGCCGACAAATCTCTTTTATGACGAAGAACAATGTTTCTAATTGTCGCTAACACTGAACATGCGATTTGGTCAGGGTTGCGGGAATTTATTTTATAAAAGTATCTAGTTACAGTTAGTTTTTTTCGCTAAAAATGTAACTAGTTACAGTTACTAATTCTGAAAAGTAACGCGTTACAGTTAGGTACTCAAAAAGTAACGAATCTTTTTTTGCAGTTACTTTCTTGCAATGAAAATAAAAATATTAAATTTGTAGTTGAATTATAATATAAAGTGTCGATAAAGCCCGGATAGCACAAAGTATTGGCGTAGTATTGGGAAATAATGTAAATGCAATACCGTGCAATTATTGATACGTAACATTGGCGTTACATTAGCCTTTATTCTATATTCAATATTACAATTTCATTGGGCAATCTTGCTATACAGTCTAATATAGTTTGTCAGCCAATTTTTATATTTAGCAGTTATACATATAATTTATATTTCAGAATTTTTATTTTTATTCCATTGCCGTGTGTAAGTTTTATGATAAGGGCATACATATTCAGCGTAGACATCTGCGGGATACGAAACGAAGAAGATTGGTTTTTGGTTCGTGTCGCTACGTCGATTTTTCGCCGAGTTAGAGCGTTTTAAAAATCGGGCGCGCGCGCACCATTCATGAATGAAGGCCGCGCGAGTTTCACGCGAGTAGTACGCGAGCGTACTACGTCTCTAAAAAACTGGCACAAAAACATACGAGGCACAGGTGTTCGGTAGTAAACATCGCCGCGCGAGACGCCGCGCGAGATGCCGCGCGAGACGCCGCGCGAGACGCCGCATATACGCACCGTCTGCTGCTTCTGAATGAGGATTAAGAGTTCGCGAGTCGATATAATCGTCAATAACTTCGCACAGAAAAATCGTAGGAAGATGATCCTGGTCTCGTTGGAAAGCTAAGATTTCAGCGCTTCTAACGAGATAAGAATGGCTTATCTCGGGTCATTAGTTTATGAGATATGATTTAATATTTCCGAAAATAAAATTGATTTTCTTCCGAGATCGAGATCGCGAGCCGATATAATCGTCAAAATCGTCGCACAGAAAAATCGGAGCAAGATGATCTTGGTCTCGTTGGAAAGCTAAGATTTCAGCGCTTCTAACGAGATAAGAATGGCTCATCTCGGATTATTAGTTTATGAGGCATTATTGATAAATTCCGAGAAAATTAATTTTGTCCCAAGATCGAGAGTGCGAATTAATCTTTCAATTGGATGAATCTCTCTCACGTCGTGCATTAAATAGCAACACTAATTTATGTTCATTCAATATTTATTTTTCTATATATACATATATGTAATTGCACAGTTTTTTGTTGATAATCCCCTCCTCGGGTACTACCTTGTTGTGGTGGAGGGGCTTAAGTACCCCGAAGAGTTACTCTCTAAAAATCAATCAGTTAATTATCACTGAATCAGTGAATATTCACTGTTTTCAGTGATAATCCATTGATTGATTTTAGAGAGTACATATTCTAAAGACGGGACAACCAAAGGTACCCATTGCACTATTTGGGCCCGATTTTTCAGTTTCTAATAAACTGTTAACCATAGTTTAATCGATTCTTTGTCTCTTCTTAGATAATAATATAGAAAAGCATAAAGAGTCGAGTAACTTTCATATTAACAGTTAACCAGAAAGTGATAAACCAGGCCTAATACTCTCCGAAAGGTAATCGGTGGATTATTACTGAAAATAACGAATCGATTCGCTGTTTTCAGTGATAATCCACCGATTGACTTATAGAGAGCACATTTATTAATTGATTCTGTTCATTTCAGCACGACCTTTCGAGGACTGACGAATAATTTCGCTATTATTTCGCCAGTTTAAACGAATCGCAATCGCGCGTGGCGATTCGTCGTGTCGCGTCGCGTTCGGGAGTGCCGTTTGTGTAATTGGACTAAAGACTTTCAATTAAAGTGTAAAATCGCGCGAACGATCTTTTTTTTTCGCGAGTGTGCAAGAAGACAACCTGAGTGGAGGAGGAGGCTTGGGAAAGGCATCAGGCACCGGCGGAGCAACTTTAGGGTAAATATTTTTTCTTTTGTATAAAATTAATCTTTCTCTCGTTTATTTTCAATAATTTAAAAATTATTTTCTGTAATATTCATTTTCTTGAATACCCTGTTTTAATATGAACTTTATAATTGCATGTTACAGGATCATCGTAGTTAAACTCCGCTGCTGCGCATCGAGTCGGTGAGTTAGAAACTTATTTATTACGGCAACGAATATGCACACTGTAAAAAAATTACATGTAAAATTACAAGTATTATAGTGAGTAATGTTCGGACCATTTGGTATAAAAGGTGTATATTTACATACGTCAGTAAATTTACTCCTTGTAAGTAAAATTATTACCTTATATGATAAGCAAACTGCTTGCTTTTGATTGTGTAAATTTTAAATTTTTTTGTAATTTTTCATCATGTATAAAGAAGTATTTACACAACAAAGTGTAAAAATTTTTTTTTGGCGAAAGTATATTATATATTTCCGTTATTAATAGTGTAATCGCTACATTTATTATGTATGTCATTTTACATACTTTTTTTACAGTGCATTTCGTAGATCGTAGTTTATCTTGTATATTCGTTGCCATGTATATTTGTTGCCTTGTATATTCGTTAACATGGATAGGTTTCAAATACTAACGGCAAGTAAATTTTTTATTTAACATATTGAAACTTCGGAGAGGAGTATAAGCAATTTTCAATGTGGAAAGTTAGCTGCGCCGTTGCAGAACCAGAGTTAATCCCTGGTTTTCTTTGTCACGGATCCCCGAAAGCAACTGTTTCGGCACGAGGGCGCGACGTCGATTCGCGAAATTAATAAAAAAAAAGAAGAGAAGATTTTATATATATCTTTCTCCATAAATATTCTCCCATTAACACTAATAATGGAAGAATAGTTTTTATTTCAATAAAAATGAAAATTACGAGATTCAATGATTTGAAAAACGATCGTCGTTAACTCCCTGCCGAAATGACCGCTATCGGAGGTAATCCGGAAGATCTGGGATTTATTCTTTCCTACAGCGAGGCCTCTAAAGTTCAACGAGTTCAACTTAAAGTTTCTCTCATTCGTTTAATTTCATAGAGCTCTACAAATCAGAGTACGTCAAGCTCATTTTCCATGTTGAAAATCGTTCAATTACATCACAGAACTTAAACGAGAAATATGGCGAATATTAATGATGTATTCGCCGAACTAATCTTTTGTAGCCTATCCATTTTCTTTAACGAATTGATGTATAAATTAAAATAATATGATGTGAGATTCTAATATGTTTTGTCCACAGAAATTTTAACTTATTTTTATATATTATTTGCGGTTATAAATTAATTATAATATGCAATTATAATATCGGTTGGAATCGTGAAAAAAGTTTCGTTTTTCCTAATCTCACATCATTTTTTCTTTGTATGTGTGTATGTACATACGTGATATACGTATTTTCAAGATGCGTCTCGCATGAATACATGCATAGTCACACGCATCTTTGTATTTTCGCGGTCGGTTTTCGCGATCGGTTTTTCAGGAAAAATTTTCAATTAATTATTTAATTTTATCCATATTATAAATTTTAATTTATCGAGGAATATGATTAAAATCACTCTAACGCGAAGTAAATTTTTTTCTATATCTTGAATTTCGAATTCAAAAATCAAGTTACGAAAAGATGGTCAATATTTTTAAATAAATAACGGAAGTAAAATTAAATTTGATTCGTATATACAGTAAAGTTTTTTTAGAGAATTAATATTCTCCTTTAATTAACCTCTCGTGGTCGTGCATTTTGCGATACGATCGACACTCGTATATTCGAACCGTACGAAATATTTGTCGGTAACGCTAAGCGACTATGGAAGGAGTTTTCTTCCTTCCTGATCTCTGGTCAAAATGACCAGATTGTATGGCCGGGAGCAACGAAAGGTATGTCCAATCTGGCCCAACGAAGGACTAAATACGACGAGGTAAGTGGTCAATATTGGCCACTCTGATGGAGTACCTAAGTAAGGTGCTGTACGAAGTATACTTTGATTTCTTTTGATTTGTTACAATTCGGGTGGATTATGCTTCTATATACATACATTCTCGCATATGTGCGAGAGTGAAACCCCTATTAAATCCCGCGGGCGCGTTAAACTCCAAGTCAAACCCCTAGAACTCGCGTCGCGTTTAGTTAAAGATTTGTAGGTTTATTATGTTGAAACACGGGTAGGTAGAAATTGGATAAGTAGGTCTATAGATCGGAATACGGGTAGGTAGGAATTCGGATAGTCAGGGATAGGGGGACATAATTCGAGAGTTTAAAATATTAGATAATATAAATTATTTCTTTTATTATATTATAAGTGTATTGTAAAGTAAGTTATAAGGAAAATGAAATAAATAATAAAAATGTAAGAAATCAAATTGTAAAGAAAAGAGGACCGTCGATTAAATGCAGCGGGGGTGGTGGAGGGCCTCTATATAGGTCGATTTGTTTCTATCGACTAAAATTTTAGTTCAATTTGATTCACATAGTCTTTTCATCGATAGTTTCGTATGCAATTGATCGATAAATTTGCCTTTACAATTTGATTTTTCGTTTGCACATTAATAAAAAATGTTATACAATTATAAGCACGGCCACATATGTAACACGTTGTGTGTACTGTGTAACATTTTCTATTAATGTTTTACATTGTAAGAGTTAGGTGCCTATTATTGTAAACACATGTAACAAATTCATATGTCAAAAATGTCAAAAGAAAATGATTATTGTAAAGAAAAGAGGACCGCCGATCGAAATTGGCGGGGGTGGTGGAGGGCCTCATATTTTTGCAATGCACTTTCAATGTAAATACAGTATCGTACAATTATTGATACGTAACATCGTCGTTACATTAGCATTTATTCTATACTCAATATTACAATTTTATCGGGCAATCTTGCTAATACAATCAATCTAATACTAAATAATCATCTAGGGACAATATCAGTAGTATATTTGCATTTATTTTATGACCAATATTGGTGTTATATTGGGGAAATATTGGTCAATTCACTGCCAACATAACCATTGTTGAACCAATGTTAACCAATGTACAACCAATGAATTGTGCTTCTAGGGAGGCGCTTTATATACTACGCAAAGGCTAAGGCCTATGCGATTAAGTGAAGGTTTAAAAAATATATAAAGTAACTATTAATGTAACTATTAAATTAGTTACTAGTAGTTATCGAAAAAATATAACTGAGTTAAGTTACAGTTACAGATAGAGAAAAAGTAACGGAGTTAAGTTAGAATTACCAAAAAGAAGTAACTGTAACTATAACTTCGTTACAAGTAACGAGTTACTTTCCAACCCTGGATTTGGTTTAAAACCGAGTGAATTGCACGTCAATTTGCTTTACAAATAAAGTCTGCATTGTTATCATGTAGCGTGACGTCGCTGAATTATCTTATGCCATGCACGGAGAAATTAAACGAATATTGCATTGAATAATCTTACAAGTAGATATCTACAAGGGCATCCAAAGGTAATTGGAATTTATCCGGTGAAACAGCATTAATTTTCGTCCATTCTACTTTATACGCGCGAATGCGATGACAATGACATCGTAGATTACGGCCACTCGGTATGAATGGTGATAGCCGCGGAATTACGTGCGAAAGCGCATTATCAGAGATTTAATTCGCTGTTTCGATTCGGTTCGGCTGTAATCCGGTACCGCAGGGTGTATCGTGTCTTGTACTGCTTAGTTATCCAAGTAGCTGCATGCGCCTATGACGATCTATACCAAAGCCTGAGATCTCCATTGTGGCCGATATAGAGCAGAAACAAGACGATATAGCTCTATATCGGCGCATGGGGTGCGCGGCGAGAGGATAACAGTTACGGCATACGGTAACGCGGCAGTATTGACAAACATCTTCATTAGCTCCAGTTGCCTGTGTACTGTCTGCCTACAAACGTTGTATATATGCCGCGAAGCCATTCTCTATCTACCTGAGCATACCTGCGCATACCTTCGGAGCTGTAGACACGGACAGTAATTTGCCAGGATTGCTACTTGATGCGAGTTAAACCGACACGTCCGCAATGTCTCGACCTCCGCTAAATCTTACGGCACATTATCGGGGCTGAGCGAAACCGTTGGGAAATCGTGCGTCGACTGCGGTTGTCCATAAATCGAGGACTTTAATCCTAATTCAAGTCTCGACACCGTACTGCTTACTTTGGCCTAGAAACGCAATTTTATAAACCTGCCATTTAGAGTAACGGCCAATCGACGCTTAATATCGCATTCTGAGATTACAATAGATATCGATAAGCAATTAAAAAGTGACAATCGCACGCAGATACGCTTGTGTATTCTAGCTGACATAGGTTTGCTAATTACCGCACTATAACGCGACATCAAAGCGTGACCTGTAACTTTAATTTAATGCTGTTAAATAATTCAGAAAATATACAATTATGTGCTGCGCTTGTTATAAAAGCTTAAACATGCTTCAAAATCGGTAACATCCATCAGTTGATGCACATGATAAGGCAAATAATTAACGAGCGCTTGTGTCATAACAAAATTCGTATATAGTTCATGTGTATTGTAACATTGTAATATATCACCTACGATAATTACTTTACATCGGTCTTTCATTTGTTTTATCTCATTTTGCGTAAATTGCGCTATTAGTTGTCCCTCAATAATACGGAAAGTAAGTGAAAAATAATTCGAAATATGATGATGATGTACACGTAACATGATCATTTCAAATAGTTTGTATTTCGAAACGTTGCAACTACAGCTGCGAGTTTCTTTCGCTATGTGGAAACAACTATGCATATTGGATTAAATTAATAATGGAAATTACTGCTTGATCAAGAAAGTACTCTTTCATACATATTTCTATCTCCTTAAGGAAACCCTTGGAGTTGCAAAATTATAGTTGGAATCTTATTTATGTTGTTAACGAAGCTTACGATGATAAAAAAAGGAAAAGCGAAACATTAATTTTTCGTGAAAATATTGACGTGATTCATATGAAATAGTTAAAATACCGTGCTTAATAAAATATACATTATGTATATTATATATAAACTTTTGCGAAATAAATACTATTACTGTGTGATTAAAATAATAATGAATTATCATAAACAGAATAATCAATTTCTTAATTAAAATGCGCACGTGAGTGTAACGAATACAAAGTTACTTTAAATTGACCAATTTCCCGAATAACGTTAATGGCAAATAAAATGACATTTTTAATACAAACATTTGAATTGCCAATTTAAATCAGTTTTGTTTAAGAAAAGGTGCCAAGTCTTTATTAGACTGTACACCTCTCGGAATAAAATCCGATAAAATCTCGTTTTTATTTTTTGTGGAGGGATCGGTGAAAAATCCACCATGTATTGTCAGATATCTTTTTTCATTTTATCTCGAACGATTGCCATCTGTTCAATTTTTGGATGCATGAAATACATTTTTCAGTTTTATTCGGCTCAGAAGATTTCAGGGAAAAAAATAACAGCGCACGCGTTTTCCTCATTGTGAAAGTATTCTGTTAAAGTGCGTTATTTTTTTTAACGTGTAAATATCATAAGTGGCTACACCCCAGGCATTGCGTCAATCCAATACACTTTGTACTGATACTTGTTATGTATGTGTATCAAGACATAGAGTTGCAATTATCCCGATGTCTGACTGAAAAGGCATAAAAGTGACTTGATGAGAAAGCTATTGCTGCAAGCTAACCGAATAGCGAATATACGAACGGGCTATATCTGTAGTTGCGGTGCAAAAGAGGTAATGGTCATAATTGTATTACGAATTCTATTTGTCGCAACAAACGAACTCCATCCGGTACGTGCCACTGTCGCGTGCGCTTCGCTTATTGTCGCTAACACAGTCGCATCCACCATTTCAAACTGGTCCTACAATAATTAAAGTCTCGGTACGCATGCTTTCTTTTAAACCCTTAAGCCGAGTTCTAAGTATTCTCTTTGTCAGATACGCGATCGATAATTACTTTTACGGCCGTGTAACAGCTCTGAATTTTTGCGAGAAGCGAGAGCATTCGAAATTCATTATCCGCTGATTGATTATGTGTATTGATAACGGGAAAAAAAACAAAACGCGAATTGCGCCAACAGGTTCGATTATCAGTAAAATTAAAGTTTATATTTTTTGTGACAGATACCGTATTTTATTCAGTTCCGCGTGTATTTGCAGTAGCCTGCGCTTTCGAGAATGATTAATAAGGATGTCAATCATAATTATTATCATTACACTGATCGCTCGGACAAGAACAATGACAGTAGCCCACGGCTACACCAAAAGTAGTATTCACGGCATTAATAAATTAGTCGGTGATAGGCAAGCACGATGTAACAGCGTCGTTTATCACGAACTTGTCCATTCATCGTTACGAGGATTAGATTAATTACCGAAAAGCCCGATAAAACGGCGTGCCTGGCACCTAAGTGCAGCACGGGCTCGTCAATCAAGCCGGGAAGTAATTCTTACGCGAATCTCCAACACCAACAGGCGACGAGTGCAATGAAAACTGCAAAGAATGGCACAGATAAAATGTGAGGACAGTGTACGCCCCGTAATAGTATGCGACGCACTCGAGTGTACGTTGGGTGCGATAAGCCTTTTTATTGTCATTAACACATGGCAATATTTGCTCTCGCTTATTTATATTATACAGTGAATCGGTGCGTTGACGATAAACGTCGCGGGTAGTTCGCGTTGATCATCCGAGCAGTGGCGGCGAGTAAAGAATTACTCAATTTCCAATGTACCCGCGCGTGAGTACCTATAGGGTAGGTCCCGACGACGATGATGCCGACGACACATCGCAATCGCGCACGGACGCACGCGGCCCGGTCGAGCCTGGATCGGACGCGTCGATAGGGCGATGCGCGGGGCCGTACCATTATTTCCGAGAATAGCATCATTTTCGATGCTATTACCCCGAGTACGCCCGCACGACAGTCCAACGGATGGACACAATGGCGATGTTTGCGCCATGCGGGGGTAGGAACACAGCATACGTAGGCGCGAGTATAGATTAGGCTGATAGGTGTGGTGCAGGAGCAGGTCTGGCCGGGCCACGATATGCTTACGAGATTGATAATGCCTGCACGTCGGGATCGAATGGCTGCTAGATAAGTAGAATCCGATATATAGATGACGCTCTACTCGAGCGTGCGTACATACATAGCGCTATGCCTAATTGCTCGTAAATGACGGATCACGATGTCAAGTCGGGAGGTCAAGCGACTCCTCGAGCGGTGCCTCGGCAGCCACGTTCTCCCGGCTAGGCCCCTCCTCCGTCTAATCCGTCCATCCATATTCCTATCCATTTGATTTTGAAGCCCGAAACCGGGACGTCGGCGTCCCTATTTCTCGTTGGATCACAGCTCTACCTCCCCCTCCCTCCCACTCTTTCTAGCTCTCTCTCTATCTCTCTCTCTGTCATTTTAGGGATTTAAATGTGGGTCATGCTACCCTTTGTCGATTACGAGGCATTCGTTCACGGCTCGTCGAATAACGATGTAACGCTGCAGAAAAAATTTTGAAACAAAAAATCTAGCTGCGCGTTTGGTTATAAAAACGAACGTCAGGTGACGATAGGAATATTGTTGCTAACAGTAATAACACATATTGTAAATAGGTACATAAATGAATTAGATGGCGGATAACGTTACGTAACGTGTAATATTTGTGCAGGCGTTTATTTAGCGTTGCTTTTTCGTCTCGGCTTTTAGAAAATACGGCTCGTAATTAACTTCCGTTGCTTAATATGTGGCGTAAGGGCCATAACACGACGTGACAGGTACATTCCAGCCACGCGAGAGTCTCTTTAAGAGCGAAATTTTACACTTTTATAGCCTATGACTGCACAGAAATGCACTCTACGACACAAATATCGCGCGTATGCATTTTGAGTGTGCTTGACCATGGATAACGTGATAAACTTTACGACCCGAAGCTCGTCGCTCGTAATGGATTTGCAATATGTTACAAACGGAGCGCGGGCCGCGCGACATGCGGCAACGTGAAAAGTATGACGTGCTTGTCATCAGGAAAATTAATACGGATAGAATCACATTTGCTGGAGAATTTAAAACTTCGAACCTCAACAGCGTAACGCTCACACACTCGCAAATATCTATATTTACCGTACAGGTACTAAAGCTGAGATGTGTTGGCTTGACTGTAGAAAGGTTCTTTTTTTACATCTCGAGCATAAATCTAATTTCAAAATGGTATTGTCAATTTTCCTGTAATCTTTCTTTAATCCATTCTTTATCCTCGTCGCTACGCTCCACGTAAGACCTTAATTTTCTAGAAATTTTATTATTTTTAAGACAGTGATCAATCGCGCCATGCATATAGAGGAAAGTCTCCTATTATGAGATAGGATCCTGAGATCTTGAGATAGAATATGGGATAGCGCTTTCTGTTAAATTAATAGACATTGATATGGCCCTTGGAGCGAAATCCCTTTAGTGAAAAATTTATTGTTAGATTGTGAAATCGTTGCGAAAAAAGATATGTAATTGAATTTAGGTATTGAAAACCTGCTATCTCATATTAGAAACCTTAATAGAGAACTTTTCTCTATCTGTACATGAAGTACATGAGACCTTTCGAACGGCTCTATAAATGGATATTTATAACAAGATATTTTCTTATTGTCACTTCTTCTCGAAAGGTGATAGTCGAATAAAAATCAATGATATTTTGGTCGAATTCGAATTCGGATCTTCGGCCCATTCGAAGAGCATCGCATATTTTCTCTGCATTACAATCGTCAGCTTTCTTTCTAATTGCGTGACTATTTCTCTCCGTTTAATTGTATATCGGTAATTTTAGATAATCATGCTATATTTTTCAGTTATATTCATTTATGTTCTATTACATCACTAACATTGCAACCATCGGTCAACGTATCATAATTGACGAACATGATCGATGCATCGGTAGATTATGATACTCGTATCTCCGATGGTCGTAACGGAATGTCGGCTACATCCAATAAGAGTATCCTTACCGTGAATTGAATCCATCTATCAAGTCCAGCCGTCATGATTGGTGCTTAAGGGTGGTTTGTTGCTCGGCTTAGAACAAGATACCTTGATTGAATAGCGGGTGATATACGAGCGCGGATAACGAAAAAGACGGCGCAAATCTGCGGGCTCAAAAAGTTTAGCCGATAAATAACCTTTAACGAGCATCGCGATATAGATACGAATTCGATAAAGTGCAACGCTCTCGAGATAACGTTGGTATACCTTAAGAATTTTGTTACTGCCGTCACACATTTCAGAAAAATTATTTACGGAAAATTGTTCAATTGCAGAAATTAATGAAATCCAGTCGCGTTGGTGGTATCAAGTTTTAATATCAATAAAATAAACTAGTTATTTTGTCTTTCAATAATAGATGAAATGTATTTTGCGTTAGAAAAGCAGAATAAAGTTTAATTTCCTCCTGAAATTTGCATATAATTGCAATCTCAGATATTATATAATAACAATTTAGCGAATCATCCAATTAAATTTCCGTATATTAATATAGGTTAAACCTTCTCAAATTTTGTACATTTCTGTTCGTAAATTTTGCCAAATATCTGCTTGCTCAAATTTCAACTTAAATTAGATCATAATCCCTTAATAGTATTACTAATATTGGAATTAAATTAAATTATCAATGTTTCTCTCGCTATTGCAACAAATTCAATTATGCCATAATCAAATCTGTAATGTGCAGCCGTGATATAAGTGTCTCCCGAAGAAAAAATAACCGGTATTAAATTAACAATAAAAAAATTGGCATCCGTCGATAAATACTTGATTATCACACGCATCGTTCCTCCGCTCATCGCGACTGCTTATTTTTAATACTTTCTCGACTCGATATTAATTGTTCGTACTCGTGACAGTGTTGACAGCGGTAGGAGTCTCGTTACTTAGTGCGAGATGCATGCATTATCCTTTGTTCCGCGATAGAATATGCGGCTTTTGGTACCGACCAGCATGAAGCAGTACATACGTCATTGTCCAACGGGTGTTCTGCGGTAGTAATTGTCATTTGATCTCGGTAACCCTCCCATATATACGTAGCACCCGCAGTTCCTACCCGCCTCGCAGACATTCATCATTTACAGACAATTGCCTCAACTTGCCTTGCACGATGCGTAAGCTACTACTAGGTAACCCTAGTGAGACATCCACCGGCGTTCATTGACGTAATATATATTCCGCATGCGATTGCAATCGTAAGACGATGTGCGCATAACTGCGACGTGCCTTTGACGAGGCATCGTCACCTGCAGAGCGTAATAGTTGGCTGCGCCGATCGATACCGCGACGATATTCCCGACGTGGAAAGAAAACTCGCACCCGCTTCCGCGTGCGCAAGTGATTACATCGTGGGTGTTTGAATATCAATATTATCTTTCTGGGAAATAAATGCTGTATTCTCGATCGCGGCGAGGCGTCGGCACCATTGAAACTTGGCGGAAAGCTAATCGAGGCGTTAAGCAATTCTATCATCATTTATTTTGCCATTTCTGCCAGAAGACTCTAATGTCACTCGCATTGATCTTAATATTGTTATGATTTAATTAAAGCTTTCAGCACTAAATACATTTACGTTCAACTTATTATCAAACGAAATATTAAAGTTTATCTAGCAGAAGGCACTGTGAACCATCTATCAGTTCCGCAAAAGTGACCTAAGATTTATTTTGTTGGAAAGAGATTTAGTTGTCTATCATTCAACTTTGCCCTTTAAAAAATGTAGTAATCGATGCTCCCATAATGATATCAATCATATGTTCTCCAAAGCGGTCTCTGTTATACTATATACCTTCCATAATATACCTTCTATTTTAGCAAGAAGGGTTACAGCGAAGATAGAGAATCTCGGAGACTCCATCAACAGTCTATTTTATAAAGCTGTTAATTAAGGACAAGACCCATGGTCACGTTGCGCGTTAGTAGGAATATCTTGAAACGCCTTATGAATATTTATATACACCAGGCTGCTGGTAATTATACTAGGAGCCGCTACATAGGTCCGCTACCGTTTACGTCTATTCACTACTTCAAAATTTATTATCTTTCAGTTTTTAGCCTGAAATAGCAATTAGAGTGTAAAAAAAATTTAGTCTTTTCTGCTTTAAGTTGATGAAAATTAAACACAGCCCACATACAAATAATAATATAAATAATTATAGCCTTCCGAATGATTGACGTTTTACAACAATTACATATTTATTCGTTGTTAACCAAAGGAGATGATGTAAACGCTCGGAAAAACATATCAAATTGCCGAGTTTAATTGGAAAGCAGGGAGGCTACCGCGAATAAAGTATAATTAGGAAAATAATCTAAAAACTCGGAACATAAAGAGGAAAGGGCAAATTACATGCACTAATTATTTGCATAAATATTTATAGTGGAGTCGCTTGCTTGCAAGAACACACATTATTTCGTCTGTATACCAGAATTCAAAACGCATATGCTGTAGGTAAAATGGAAATTAGCAAAATGTACTTCTGAAATTTTCGCGTAATAGGATAGCGAAAATCAGCTTAACGCGAAATCACCGTGAGATGCAAATCCAGATTTTTACAGTATGGGGATTTCCCGCTGAGATCTCTGCCCGCGCGAAATATTCGCCTTGGCGCATTACTAGTCAGACACCATAGATCTGAACGGGAGCACTCCAAGGCGGTAGTCTAAATCTACTGCGGTTTTGCCGTGAATCTCGGAGGTAACATACCGAGAAACTCTGTTTACGGCCGAATCTTCAGGATCGCTAAATCCAGGTTACTCATTTCCTCTACATCGACCTCGATGCACGAAAAGCGTTTTAATGAATTCTCCGCACGAGATGAGCCGCTAAATGCCGCGCAAATTTATGAGAGCGAAATACGTTTGTGCCATCTGCAATAACGATAATTTTACAACTAGCAACATTTTGTGTAATTTATAAAATATAATTTTTAAGTTTAATCCACAGATATATATTCGAAAGAAGAATATTAAAATATTATTTAAAATTAGAGCTAACTTATAATTAGAAATAGATTTCCCTCGGTTCTCGCATATTAAATTAAGGAACTTAGTTTTGACTTTCTTTAAACAACATGGAACAAAATTTAAACGCAGTGCAATGTAGAATTCTCTCTTTCTTTCCCTTCTCTTTCTCTCTCTAAAATTTTAAAATAAAAGTTCAGCTTTATATGAGGAGTACGAATACATAAAATCATTGCTTCTCCCACCCAGAGATGAGCTTACCCGGCCGGAAGTTATTATGAAGCAGAAACGAGAATAAATCTCGACGTAAATCACGAGCGCGAACATTCCTTGGAATTATTCGCGTCGTGGATTATGCGTTTGCGTTCGAAGTGGACGTGCGCTTAGAAGAGGCGAAAACTCCTTACCCTCCCGAGTTATGAGGGCAGCTAAAATTCGTATCACGCCACCTGCGTAATATCGGCTGCACGACTTATCGCTTTTCGCCGCAACGCTGCCCAACGTAAATAACACCCGTATCACTGGACACATCCGTTTCATCGTCCGACCGTTTCTATTTGCCTTTCAACAGAATCAAGAGACATTTCGTCAGATAGAGCAACGTCAAAGTGTCGTTTCGCTGCAAGCGAAGAGGGACTTTCTAAAGTCGCCACACGTACAACAGCTGCGCAAAATTAAAACTTTCCGTATTGTCAATTGTATCAGTCCGTACACTTTTACCGTTGCTATATCCTTGCAAGCTTAAGTCCTTTCAGCGAAATCTTTTCTACATTAAATATTTATTAAAACACTAAAGGTTGCGGACTATAAAAAAGTGTATATGCAGGAAATATATAAATTCGTCTCTAATTAAAAAAATGCCTCTACAATGCGGTGATATTGAGGGCAACTTCTTGAGAATTGCAACGCTACATAATGTACGTGCACTATTCTGTGTATACGAAAGGAAAGAAACGCAGAATCAGTAATGAGACGAACTAAAGGAAGATGATCCCCATTCTATATTTGTGCCGCCAGAAACAGAGAGGTAATAATTACTTTTGAATTTGGTTCACGAATCTTTTCGTAATTAGTTATACCAGATTCCGCGAAGGATATAAGAGCTCCTTCAATGTAGGAAAATAAATATACATATGTATTGTCAAGTCGTTCTCTATATACTCTATATATATAAAAGAGCAGCGCCAAGTATTATTAATAATGTAAAGAATCAATGGCTGTTTTACAGTGAGGAATATTTTAAAGCAGTAATTGGATTAAATACGATGCGAAAATAAAAAAAATGAAATATTTCCTTTGATACGTTTAATTAAACTCGGCTGGTTCTAAAAATATTACGTTTCTCGATCTGGGTTGCTGCTCCGTAACGATACATACTTTTCTTTCCACGATTTCTGTACCCGGCAAGTTTCTAACGAAAGGTATCGTCGTGTTTCTAATATATCCTCCCCCCTCCCCTCCGTTTTTTCCCTCCGTTAAGTAAAGTCTTTATTTCAAACTAACACTAACACCGATAGATGCAAAGGAAAAACGGGGTGGTAATAAATACCAATCTCTACGGGATCGCGGTGCGTATTCTCAGGGCAGAAATCTCTATTGGACCAGAAAATCGATTATATCTCCGGTAGCAGCAGCCAGGCAGTCATTCTAAGCTAAACAAAAAAGTCGCTGATGCGTTGTCGGACTTCTGCTCCTGATATGCAAACGTAAGCTCTGGCCAGAGGTATATATACATATACACATATATCTATGTATGTACGGCGAAAGGGTCCAGCAGATGTAGGATTACAGCTGCACCATTGCGAGAGGACCTATAGCGTGCGGTCCCGAAATGGTTCTGTGCAGAGGAGAGTTGCCGGAGCTGGTTCGAACCGAAAGAGGGAATGGAATGGCGAGAGGGGAGAGGAAGAGGAAAAGGAAGAGAGTACGGTTTCGCCCGAATGCATCGATAGCACGGTGGCCCAGTTCTCTCTCCCTCCTTCCCCTTTGCACCTCCTCTGATCCCTCTCATTTTCTTGCTCTCCTCGTCTATCCACCACTCTCTCTTGCACCCTATCTTTGTCGCTCTGTCCACCGTTGACATCTAGCCGATTGCGCCCCCCCCCCCCTCTTCTCTGTCCCTTCACATCATCCTATACGAATTTATAAATGACCTCATCGCTACACACCCGCGGTTCAATAGAGTTGCGATGATATGGAAGTGATTTCGGAAATCCTTCAAATTGCACACAAAGAAAATTCTAAAACGCCTGCAAGGGACGCGTCGATTGTTATTATTACATATTAACAGATTAAGAATGTGCAAATCATTGAGATCTGCTGCTATCGTATTAAACCATTAACACTCGGTAACTCTCGTAAAGACAATTGTACGAATTACATATTATATTATCGTGTGCACTCGTAATCGAACGTAGATAACATACATGCTGTGACGTAGTGACCGCAATGCATACACTAGGAACACTTGCGATTAGAGTGGAGGTTCGCAATCGCCACGGACACAGAATTATATTGATTACAACACTCGTCAACAATTTCTCTGGAGCCCTATCTATAGGTGATGTTAGCACATATACTCCAATATCCCGCGGAGTCCACAATTGCAAACCGCAATTCTGGTCCACTGAATGATTCCAAGCCGACATAATGCTTCCTAGTAATTGAACTGAGCTTACGTTGTATGTATCTTCGCGAAACACCGAAATACATAGTCGCAGAGAAGAAAAAATTGCGTCTGAACATCTCGCCAAAAGGAATAAAGAAAAATACAATACGCGTATGTACAACATTTAACAAGTATTATCCTTTATTGGTTTTCTTTAGATATACAGTCTTTTTGCGTTTGCTTGTACGCCAGTTTATTTTTAATTATTAATGTAAACAAAAAATCCCGTAGCATCGCGAATATACGCAGCCTGGAACACTTTCAGGACTAGGTCCGATATATATTTATTCATGCCAGTTCACATTTTCGATGGTTTAATAACAAACTCGCACGCGATGCTTGAATTAACAAGCGTATAACGAAGACAGTACACTCAATATTTCAATTAAAATCTATGGCAGTTTGCGGATTTGCGTCACAACGGTCTTACTATGCGAACGTTTGACGATGTTCGATCCGCACATTGGACCGCAAACCTCGAGGTTACAAATTATTCGCAATCACGCAGAGTGGTTTCCCTATATCCTTCGATGGCATGTTCGTGGAAAATTAATTTGGTTCCGAGCCTTAGTTGCAACGCCGTCCGAAGATTCATCGTGACGCGTTCAAACTTGCATATCAGAATTAATTGAACAACCTGCTGTTAATACGAGCAAGTTTAGAGCTCTCGAACATTCTCCGTGACATCTTCAAATTTCTTAAATTATGATTATGACTCAGGGACGATTGAGCCATTAACGCACGTGTGCACAAAATAACGCGAGAAATCTTATCCTCGTTAAAATACACCGAGAGATTATCAAGGTTTTGTGTTTGTTATCGACTCCGTCGATTTGGAGAGAAGTTGTAATTCTTCCGACTTGATATAAGACTCGATCGGGGGCTCTTGACTTGTGCCCCGGTGTTTGCATGCGTACGGATGTCCGCAATGTATTTTTTCTCTCGCGATATCCGTCGGCACTGACGAATCGCCAGCGGTATCCAGGCTGCCGCACGGCAGATCCCGAGGAAAACTGGCATTACCCAGCATCTTAATGGCTGTACCGAGCGAAGTTCTTGGTCACCGAAGAAACGACCCGCTTTACTATAAATTCCAGATAAGCCGAGGTTTATGGACGGCGTGCAGTTAAGACATCACGCCCGCGCGCGCATGAACGTGAGCCAATCCCATTCGCGTCGCGGAAAACAAACAGTCCGCGCAATTACTGTCTCCGTTCGTCGATACCAGATTAGGACAAACGACTCAATGATACACGTTGCATGTGAGGAATGTTTCGATTTTCGCAGTATAATCAAATCAAAAGACGCCATAGGTTAAAACGTGAAGTCAATTAGTGTCACTTTACGTCAAAAAATTTACTAATATATTCGTGTGAAAAATTGAGACTATAATTACAAATTAATTTAAATATTTTTATGAAGAGAGAGGATATATTATATATATATGTATATATATATAGTTTTCCTAAATTTGAATGTAGGACGTCTATCATGTGACTTTTATTAGGGATGAAAACCCTGCGAATTAGAGATAAAGTACCAGAATGGAAAAGCGCAATTTATAGCTCGGTCGATAGTTAGATATTCAAATAGTCGAAGGGATGAAAATTAATTTCGCCGTCGGTGCCTTTTCGGTATCGTTGCAGCTTTAATCGAGATGTTTATTTTTGCCGGTGTCGGTCGTAGATTAGTTAATCAACGCTGAAGATTGGCTGTTCCCGTCGCAAGAAGTGCGTCAGGCTTCCTACAAGTTTTAACGGCCGACAGTGTCTCCGGGCTACGTTTGCCTCCCTTAAATTTAAATTTTTTATCTAATTCCGACGGGGGGAGGGGGAGGGAGGGAAGAGGTCGAGCGAACGACTATACGCGTCAATTTTCGCGCGGATTAAATATTAGAGAGGTGAAGCGTCTTTTCCCTACTTCGCGAGAGTCGCGGATGAAAGAAGACTGGAGGAATCCGACACGAGAGACGAATGGTCGTAGGATGCGCCGTGTGTTAGGAACGATATTCGATGCGAGATGACGTTCGAAGGGTTGGAGTAGTTTTCCTGACGCGCGCGGGGAAAGTATGCCCGATGATTTAACGGCAACACAAGTATTGCACCTTTTCGAGAGTTTCGACGGTTGCATCGAACGTTGTAATTTTTCAAGACGAACAACGATCGCTACATAATGCACCGACACTGCTGCAAAATCAAATAATGTTGTTTGTCGGTAATCTTTTGCTGAGCGGTGCTGCACGTTGTGGCGAGTGAGTGACCCAAATATATTTTTTTCAATATTACGTCATGTGTTACTCCGTACACAAAGAATTGTTTATTGGATATTTAATTATGTAATTACTTAACGTGTATAACGAATGGAAATTAAAATGTACATACGGCTGAGAAATGTGTCATAAATTGAATAAATTGATTTAATCAACCGTAGCAGTATTTACACGTAAAACCGTGCGTTTGATGCGAATTCGTTTAGTTAAGTGTTACTTGTGACATTTCGTATTTCTATCGACAGCTAATTACAAACATCAATGCTCGGGTGAACACACCGCGCGCATGTTATTAATTACGCGGATGCATTTATCGCACCAACATCAGTAGTGACAAACATCGAGGATTTGGCTTAATATCGCGGCTGGGTACAGCGTCCATGGGATGAGTATAACGAATTGAAAGAAAAATCTGCGTGTTAAATAAAAATGTTTAATACATTTTAACCTCTAATCTAACAACGCGGTACGGAAATTGCGTAGTAGAGCGTTCAGTTGAATGACGTATAAGCTATAAAAGTGTCCTGCCAGGCCTTCGTTTGTTGTTGAAATGCCAACAAGTAACGAAATGTCGACAAGTTACTGTGCACACTCCTCTGAGCATCGCTGAGCGACGAGACGTATGAAAGAGTATGCGGGCGAAATCGTTCATCGCGAATCTCCTAGGAGAATTGGTTTTTCCGGGCGGAAGTGAACGCCAATAAACGAAGCACGGCACTCAGTCACTCAGTCGCTTAGCGAAGTTGACCGAGATTCGGCTGGCAAAGCACAATAACTCGCCACATCAGTCCCGGGATTTTGCAGAGCGCGGGCTGCGAGCAACGCGTGCACACATCTATATGGCGTTGCTGCAAGCTCTGCGGAGCGTTTTCACACTCCGATGAATCCCGCAGTCCGATTGAATCGAGATGTTCTCGTGGCCGTGTTCGTCCCCCGGTTTGCGAATTTCCAATAAAAGGTCCGCGCAAGACAGATCTCGGGCTCTCGCCGGAAGTTGAGACGACGGGATTATTTAAAATCACGTTCCGACGCGGGCATACGGTATAGTTGCGGGAAAAATTATCCACCTGCTAATGTGTTGATCAATAAGTTCAACGATTCTCCATTTCAAGAGACAAAACGCTTCTCGACTTGCGGGAAATTGTCAATAAGCTTGAAGCGAAAGCTCAGAAAAAGTTTGTATATGATTAATGCGCAAATAATGGAAGATTTGAAATCTGAAATAATTGGAAATTGCGTATACTCTATATTTTCATAACGGAATTGGACATTTGCGCAAATTCGAGCAAAATTATTATTGCAATATACGCTGAGCTTTTTAATCATTTACTGTACATCCGCACCGTCTGTAATGCTTTCTGTTGCTTTACAATGTAAGCGTAAATATTCAGACTGTATTTAATATTTTGCAATACTCGACGGAGCTTATGATTTATGAACAACGTGTTTCGTCGTCAACATATTCGCTCTTTTTGCTCTTTCACTAAAACAAAAATTCGTAATTATCAAGATTGTTCTCGATTTTAATTAAAATGCATAAAGTACATTTACGCATACACATAGTTCAATTGTTTTATATATAACAATAGGATATACGTAAGTTTTATACGTGTATAAAAATCATATATCCTGCGTGATTATATCGCGTGTATTTCGTTTTTTAAATTTTCTCTGTAAAATTTTTCACTTAAATATCACTGCCAATCAGCAGTCAAATTTCACCAAAAATAATTGGTCCATTCATTAATTCTGTACGATAAATTGTATTGTGTTCTAGCCCTTTCACATTATACTCTGCATTTTAATCCGATGCTTTTCGAGCTACAACACGGAAACCGCTTTCGGTTGTATTTCGGAATTTTACGCGATACGCATAAGACACGTTTATCGGAGCGGTTCGTAACAATGATCGACCGATCGCGCGGTAACGCATCTCTCCGTTTTCACGACGGTACTCTAAAAAAAAAAAAAAATTTTTCGCGTTCACGGATTCATCGTCGAACGCGCGCGAAGAACAAACGTGCCGCGCATCGATTACAAGCCGGAATTTGGATTTCTTCCGCCGAAACGGGTGACGATCGCGCGCGGAAATGTGACTCTCGAAAGGGTCAAACAATAAATTACCCCGGGCGTACCCGGCAGTAAACGGCGCTATTAACTTTCCCGTCGAAACGACAAATCCGTTTAACGCGCGGCTACGCCGACTGCATCGGTAATAAGTTTCATTCGCGTCCAGCCCGACGCCATGGCACTCGAGGAGACTATTAGTCCTGCGTTTGTTTTACGAATGCAGATACGCAGGTATTATGAGGTGCAGCTGCGCCGCAGGTGCGGAGAGGAAAATACGGTAAATCCGGCCGGGATTTTCCGAACCGACGTATTCTAGTCGCAACAGAATGGACGGTGCGCGCGCGCGCGTGTGTGTATGTGTGCGTACGTGAAAGTGATACGTGTCTCGTCGTAAAAACATGCACATACGCATACAGTATATACATATTGTTTATGGGCGGGGAATGAATTTCTACTTTAACTCGAATAAAACACGTTGAAAAACTTTACGATCGCGAAACCCCATAACGAGAGCGTGCACAGGAATGCAATCAACTTCCCGTATCATAAGTATGGAATTATCATAGCATAACTAGTGTGCCCACTCTCTGTTGGTCCTTTGATCTTTTCGGTTTCGATCACGTGGTATTCCGCCATTATTTTGGTATAAAATCCTGCCACACTGATTTCACACTACCGCATATACAACATCCGTTTCATTGGCTCCACCAAAGTAATGGCGGATGCGTAGAAAGGATCGACGCAAAACAAAACAAATGACAGAGTCGGCATACTAGTTATACTACGGTATTCTCATAACCGAGCCATAACGTGTAAAGATCCAGAACTCGTAATAGGATTGTCACTTATAAAAATCGCGCGTGTTGATCGCGTCGCTGAAAAACATTTCTTGCACTATCGAGAAACGCATACGACGTTTGACGGATGACATTCGCTATTCAAGGCGCGCGCGATCGCTTTACGTGATCGCGGGGGGCTACGGTGGATTAAACGAGAAACACGAGAGAAGCCGACGAATAAGCCGGTATAAAGTACGAAAATATATTTTCCGATGGGGGGGAAGTGGTCGATTCGCGCCGTGGCACGAGAAAAAGATGCGAGAGTGGCTGAAAAGCAGGATCGATCAGCTGATACCCTGGGGTGAGCTAAAGTTTCGTTTACCGACTCCTCGCGAACACACTGCAACTGGCATATCTCCGCGCGTGTGTACGTGCGCACACATACGTATGCACATTATATATATAAAATTTTATATATATATATTACGAATGCCGTTGCTGTGCGCCGCGGGAAGCAATATAACTTTCTCACCAATTAATTTCACAGCGACAAACGTGCGCGATTAATTCGAAGTTAAACGACGCCGGCGCAAATTCGGATGGTAATGAGGTCACGGGGTTGCTATAAGCTGGTAGCGGTTACACGCTTACCTCTGAGATCCATATGGTGCTTTCCCGTCATTGCTTCTTTTACCCCGCCCACCTGGATCTTCAGGTTCTATACTTCTTTTTC
Organism: Vollenhovia emeryi; assembly: GCF_000949405.1. Taxonomy (NCBI): domain Eukaryota; kingdom Metazoa; phylum Arthropoda; class Insecta; order Hymenoptera; family Formicidae; genus Vollenhovia; species Vollenhovia emeryi. Next base: position 1,455,350 of record NW_011967208.1, on the reverse strand, counting down.
CCACCCCTCCCCGATCTCGCTCTTCCGTCTTTCCGTTCTTTCTCGGAATAATCTGATTTCAGTCATTGTTAGAAGCTTTTACTTCGGCGTGTTCCCAGATCCGTTCCGGCTTGTTTAGCAACTCACGCAACCCATCTTCAGATTGGGTAAGCTTCCACCCTGCCGGTTTCATTAATCAATATGTAAATTCTTTCGTTTAACGCTTTCCCGCAAACAGAAAGAACCGGGGAACTTGGCTCCTGCCGTGTAAGTGTTGCGTAATGCGCCGGCAGAATTTGCATGCTGCAAGTTGGCTGCGAGTGCTTCGTTTCGCAAATTGCTACCGCTGTATCAGAATCTCGCGTCCAATTCGCGCTAACTTGGCTCGCACGTTTACGGAAATGTCTAATTGACAGCTCGTTCTCGATATGAAAACTGCGTGTGTAAATATAACGAGAGCGTGTCTGAGAATTGCCACCGGTGCGCTGATAAAAGTTTCAAGGGGATTCTACCGCAGTGGACAGTGGACGATGGTTCCTCGCTTAGAAGCAGCCCTGTGGATGGCGTCCTCGGCTACAACTTTCGTGAAGCCCAACCTGAATTATTTGCATGGTACACCTCAAAGCTTCGACCAAGCAGTGCTCGCCGTTACCGTTACTGCAACGGAGAAAAATCGAGGGGGAAAAAAGGACGAAAGGCACCAAATTGGATACCGGGATAGAGAGACGGGGCCAGATAGGAAACTTTATTCTCCGTTGATGGCATTAGCCGGAAAACGTTGGGAATCAAATAATCGTGTTCTTTGCCATCTTCTCCTCCTGTCTTAACAGAGAGGCAAAATAGTTGGCTCTAAAAGCACTGCCGTAATTTCATAATATCCAGTAACCCGTGTACAAAAATATTATTATCAACGTGTGCGCGCGCGCTTTTGTACATTTTATACATTTCCTTTGGAGAGACAACAAATTAAAATGTTGTTCCTGAGATATGTGTACAGCTGCAGCGTGGAACACGGTTTCCGTGATACGGCGTTTATTTACGGCCACCTTCGTTTAATTAACATATCCTCAAAATAGACGCATTGTTTGCCGTGTCGTATGTTTGTAATGTACACACTCGCCCTCGTATCCACACACGTCGCCGATTATAACCCGACTCCTCTCCGTCTGCTCGAAATAGCAATGCACCTTCGCCGTGTTTTCTCCGTCTGGGGGCTCCGATTACGAATCCAGGGAGAAAATGAAAGGCGCGCGGCGGGGCGCTTTTCTCGTGCGAGAAGCCGACCGCCGACAGTTTCCAAAGCGCTTCTACGTTTTCCCCGACTGTTCCCAACGACATCGCCCTATCGCCCGCTGGATTTTCCAATGGGAGTGTTTTCGGAGCATCACAAATTTGCCTACCCCCCCCCTCCCCCTCCCCCTCCCTCCGCCTGCCATCTTCTTTTTCCGGCGGGATCGGCGGGATGTAAACGACAGCAGCATCGCGGAACGAGGTACGGTCTGGTAGAGAAGGTCGCTGGTAGAAATCGGCGAGGAACTTGCGTTTTCAGGAAATTTCCCCGTAGCCCCATGTGCAAATATTTATCGGGAGTATCGGGAGCCCGCGCGCGGGCTGCTGTATGCACGTGTACGATCGCGTTGCAGCATTCATATACGCATACGCACTCGTGTACGCGTACACAGGCGCAATCGTACTACGCGCGGAAGCCGCAGTATGCATCGGGGAGCTGTGTGAATACATGCATAAAAATGTCTGCTTTCGCGTGCCTGCACCCTCGCCCTCCGGTGTCCTCCCACCCCGGGCCCCTCCCTGCGCCCGCGATTCTTGCGCCTGTACGCCGACGTCGTCGACGTCATCGTCGCGCGTGTGTACCTACGGTGCGAAAAATGTCTTCGGATCCGGTACGTGCCAGAGCCGAATGTTAACCTTTCCGGCACGTCGCCGAATGATTACGCTCATGACCTACATCGGCGGGTGGCGGTGCAAGCGTGTATCCGCGCCGCCATCGTCCTACCCTCGTGAGAGACAGCCGATGCGGATGCCCGCTAAAAAGAACTGCGAACTTTGTTTTCGGATGTACCGATTCGTGTGACTTCTCACCGTTGGGATTGTTTGTCGGTGCCAAGCGCGACAAGTCCCACATAACTTTGGATTATCGCCTACGTCCGACCTGAATTTCTCGACTGCTTTATTCTTACCTTTTCCCCACGCGATCCTACTCGCGTTCTGTGACGAATCGGATGCATGACGAATCCATATTATATCTAATGTGAGACTTCTATTTTACATCTACAATGAAATGTATTTTTAACACTTGATCGCCTTTCGGGTCTGTCACACTGGTTCAATTTTCGATGAACTGCTGTTTAAAAATTTTATTTACTTGAAAATTGTATGGAATAAAATTCAAACGTTGAAGAAAATAACTAAAGTTTAATCCAGCTAGCCAGGACCTAAATGACGTTTACGTTTTTATTTGAATTGAAGAAAATAATTTTATTGCAATAGATTAATACTTAAAGTAGCATCACGATAAAAAAAACCAATTTGAAAAATGACAAAATAAAAATAACTTAATGGCGCCAGTAATACCATTTTTAAGCGTACTGAAAAGATATCTTGTGCCAAAGTCTTAGCCATTTTGAACCATTGTGACAACCAAGTGTTAATTAGCCGTCATTGTCACGCGTTACACGGAAATATGTATTATGCATATATTTCTCCAGTTTTTGAATTTAATTTACTTTTATTCTCACCCCAGCAACAAGTTTCTTTAAAGCGTTTCTTATTAGCGAACGATTTTATTGCGTGACTTTTGTGATCGTGAGTCATCGCAATTCGCACGGCCGCTTGCACTTTGTGGTGCAAAGTGATTTCTTATCGTGAAATGAGTATGCAGAAATGTAATTTTTCGGCGCAAATTATGGCGTATAGGTAATAAGTGCTCCGAGTAAAAACAATTCCTGATGTTATGAACGAGTTGCATTAACTTTTAATCGCGGAAGCTATTTTCTAAACGCAAACGGATAATTTTTTTTTCCTTCGGAACGTTGTTCAGCTACATTATATTATACCAATACAAAATTTGCACAAAACTTTATTACAAACAATTAATCTTTATAGAATTTTATACACGTATGCACATATGAAAAATTATTTATACATTTATAATTAATTACGTTATTTAATTATATCAATATATTTCTTAGAAAAGTAAATTCAATTCGACGGATTTACGCTGCTCAAATGGATCAATCCAATAATTATTGCTGGCAACGAACGTGAAAAAGGATTACTGTTACTTCTAATGTGTCTAACTTCCACAATGACAATTACTAGTACCGTCAAGTTCGATCGAACGCAACGAGCCGCTGCAATATAATTTTCCAGCGACTGCTCTGCCGTGATTTGTTAACCCGCTTATAATGATTACGCCGCATTCCGGGCTAACGAGTCACGCTGACGTACGTGTTACACATATCGAACTGCGATACCAAAAACATACATGGACATTTTTCGTTACATATTAAAAACGTTGAATCTCCCTGGCTATTCTACTTTGCGCTATTATTATTCATACAGGTGTACAATTTCAGATATGTCGCGATTGTTCTCTACATTCGGAATATATTCGGGAATGAAGTGAAATTATTGGTTATTTTAAAATGCATATAACGAAAAAATTTATTGCGCCAGAAATATTAAAAACAAATTAGCTTTTACGTAAGTGAAAACAAAATTTCACATTCTACAGCTAATTTCGGGAACATCGTTCAAAAAAAAAGGGAATCACGTACAACCACGTTCCTTTGCCGAAAGATTTCTAACTCCACACAGTCGCACGCATTTTCTCGAAGGAATTTCCGCAGTACGAAGCATATAATGTCAGACTGCTGTATATAATTCATAAATTACCTAGAGTGTCCCTTGCGTGGATCGCGCGGATTCGCGATAATTTTCGAACGTTCCGAGCAAAGCATCAGTCGACCGAACGCACAGCGGGACCGATATCGGCGAAACCACGAAAGCCAATCGTATCGTCGGTAACGGCAGTGCCGGCGAACTTTTGAAATGACACATGCACTCGTATTCGAGACACGTGACTCACATGTACGGGACAAGCCAACTATTGAGAAACGATCCACGCGCTTAACGTATTGACCCACTTCCCGATATGAATCTTGCCGCGCACCGCCGGCCGAAAGTCGTCGCTCGGTCACGTTGGTTTGCCTAGCGACGAGCAAACTCGCGCAATAAAGCAGAGAGAATCGTTCTCCGATACATCAATGACGATGATGCATTGTACGTTAGAGTGTTTCTCGGTTGGAACGAGATGAGCCGTCGGTGAACTACTTCCGAGTTTTACGCCGCTGAAATTGCGCGCCATTGAACGTTCAATCTTCTTTAATTGTCACGCTTCGTGCTTCAAATTCGCACTGTTGCGAAAAATGCAGTTAAATTACACGAAAACTCGCTTATCTTGCCGTATGACAGTTCCCGCTTCTCGAAACAATTTTTAAATTGATATCACTTATACACGTGCGTCTACGTTGCACTTTACAGCCGCGCTGTGTCGCGTTCAGATCCATTTTTCGTTGGTACAGAAAGGAGGGAAAAAATCGTTAGAAGATACGCTGTGGGACACGGATATTTCCACTTGTAACTTTATGCGTGATACAAGCGCAGGAGATTTTATTAACAGCCATAATTGCAGCTGCGAATAAATATAAAGCGAGACTCTTGCCACAGGTGTCCCACATGTGGCTTAACATTTAATACTCCGAGCCCTTCAATTAGCGGCGCACCCAGCGGAGGGTTAATATTAAGCGCGTAACTATATTCTTCCTAAAGCCCAGAAAGCTGCCCTGTTTGAATGCCTGGCCTGTTAAGACGTAGCAAGTTAATGCGCAGAAATTAATTAAGTGCTCTAATGTTTGGTAAACCAGCCGTTCGGGAAAGATATGGTTATTCGCAATGATGTTTGGGAGCCTGCCTGACACGGGCACTCCATCAATGTCAGCTCGTAAGAAAATAGGGATTTATATTCATGAACTGTTTGCTTCCGTTGCCTCCATAACGCAAGAATATCAATGCAATTGTCCATACAAAGGGTTACAAATATACAACGCGTGTTTTAGAAAGAACAAATTATCTCGATCGTAACTTACCCCCTGGTCATTCAATAAAATTCGTCTCGTATAAACAATATAACTTTAAGCTATACGTTTTTGTATCACTTATGTAAGGCAGCTTCTACATAAAAATCTAACATCTTTATTCGTCAAATAAGTCTGTATAAAATTTTCCAAAGAATCTGTCTGGAGAAAAGGAGCAACAGTTACACTTTGCCATGAGAATGATTTCGAACCTGATAATATTGTCATTGTAATGTTTATTACTTAATCATGTACCAAGGAAATGGGACATAAATTGCAACTGCTAATAAATTAATAATACTGACATTAAAATAACTTTAAATTGTGGTAAGAATTCAGGAGATTAAGCAAAAGTACGCAAACACGAATCCTACATGTTCAATTAGCCGAAAGTTTCGGATTATTTGGCAACGACGCTTCGCAAATTAGTATTGTTATTCGAGTTGCGTGGAGCTTTGGCTCCGTTGCAATAGAATGCATTTGCTTTGCCTCGCTTTGCTCTGCCGGCCCTACTTTCCGCGGAACGAGGGTTTCAGCGGGATTAAAGCGCATCGAGGAATCATATCTGTGCGGGTAGATGTAGCCCTATTGTATAGTATCACATTGAGTATACGGCATTGTGACTTGGCTCAAACCGTTTGTTTTGGCCCACAAGTCGCTGGAACCGCGGTGATAAACGTGTACCCATATAAGTCAATTCGAAGTTTCGGCTTGCTAACTAACAAGGAAGTATATTTCCATTTGTCATGAACGAAATTACCCGAGGACAAAATTACGATAAACAAGTGTCGCGTCGAATTTCCAGTTCGCTGTTCGAAAGTCTATCGCACTTTTATTTCAATAGGTGCATTATTGAAACCTTTAATTTTGCTTCCGCACGTACAGAATAATTCATTGCACTATGCTGGAGCACAGGTATTAATGTGAATGCATTATATTTGTTGCATCAGCGTTAGACGCATCGAAACATTATCAAGTGAGCGATATTTTCTAAAACAAGTCGAAGATTTTCAGTATGAAATCAACATGCGAGTAACTTTTTAATAATTCCGATCTAAAAAGTCGTTTTCCCAAGCTTCTCCTCCTTTCAATGTGTGAAACACACAACGGAATATCTTATCATCACTGTGTCACTTGTGCATCGCATTTCTTATCCAGTATGTCATTATTTATAAATGCGACTGCAATGGCGAAATCGATGTTTCCCACGTAAAGAATTCACTCCAACATTTGAAGGAAACTAGAAAATCTGTAATTTAAATCTCGTTCAATCTTTTTTAATTGCGCGTACTGCTTTTAATAATACTTTAAACGAGAATATTGGAAATCGTTTTAAACGATGTTGCGTACCCTTCGGTTTTCATCCATACTTTTGCAAGGGAAGCAACCACGATGCGGCACGTCTCGAGGCCGCCGGCTTGTTCCCCACCCCACTGTTTAGTTCTTCATCTTTTCCCTCGGCTACCACTTCACCTCTAAACTCCCTGACACAGTCAAGATGCAATCGATAACCCTTGATATTTTATTCGCAAACATTTTAATTTCCTGAGCTTCTCGGCCGTGCGCCTCGGATGCCCCGCTTTTAAAATGCGTAAATATGAGACACCGACGGAAAAAGAAAATTGAGAAATCGTCTATTGAGATTCGCTCGTGGAAATTTATTCTGCCCCGCAGAAAATTTCCACGGCAGCTGGCAATCAAATTTCACGAAGAATGTTTCTCCGTACGGAATTTATAGAAAAAGAAGTTGCATCTTTGAATACCTTTCTACATTGATAATAAACGTTCGGGACGATGGGTGTCACCCTCCTCCCATTCCATCCGCTCTCTTTGCAACGCGGCGTAATCTCTTTTTCTCATTTTTTTTCTCTCTCTCTCTCTCTTTCTCTCCACTCTTTTTAATGTTACCGTTTGCGCGGCGACCGGCGAATGATTGTTGCACTAAAAGACTAGGAAACGCCATTTTCACCGAGTCAATGCGTGTCACCTGTCATCGCGTGCGGGCAGTCACGCGGGGACACTCGCGCGCGGAATGGCTGCCACTCGAGCAAAGCGATTTACTTGCTCGGCGGCGCCGGTGCCGCATCGGGTCCACATTTTCCGCCAGGCGTTTCGCCTTCCCGCAGCGACGACCAAGTTCCATACGCTTCGCCGGTATCCGCTGGGTAACGCATGTCTCGCGCGCGCGTTTTGTGCAATTTTCATTATAAACGGAAACGAAGTGAAATGGATCGTCTGACGACACGTATTTATTGCGGAGTGGCTGCCTTTGAGCGGGAGCACGCGCTCCGCTCTCAGCTGCGAGAAAAAGGAACGCGGGGTTCCGGCTGGTTTGTACAAACAAAGGAAACGCCGGGCGCAAAGCGATATGCCCGCTACATCGCATATATGTCGCATCCTTCGATGGTCGACATATTGAGCCACTTCTTTGTACGATGTCTATCGAGAGATTCAAATTTTCTTTGCGACGTGACACGTGCACAGACGTATGTGCATTGTGAAATGGAGAGACGACGCCCGCGTCAGTTTGACCGCGTCGAGGGAAGGGGGGAAAGAATCATTATCGGGAGATTACTCGAGAATTATCTCGTAACTCGCGGGAGGGATTTGCTCCCCGGCGATGCGTTAAATGACCAAATTATTATAAAGATCTCGTGGAGCATTAAATACGGGACTATGTAGTATATCGCGACTAAGTTTCACAGAGGACACATAAGCTATGCTTCATGCAAGGCAAAGCGTAAATATTTAAATAGATGTAATATCCCGGAGTAGACATGAAGGATATGTAGCGAAACGAGTTTTGATACTAAAGTGACTAAAATACGGTCGCTATACGTCGTTTCCGTGCACCCCGAGCAAGGTTTTACATTTAGCCATATACGAGTGTATCAAAGTGTATGGAAGTCACGGGTTTCACATTCGCGAATTAATATTTTCGGATGGAATTATTGCCCGCCACTCGGCCCGCAAGCTGTCCTATGCATTAAGAAGGTAATTTTCTATTATTAAAATTAGTATCGCACAAAACGTGATATTTTCAGCGTTTGCGGGTAACGGTAATACGTAACTTGCCGTACGAGTCGTTAAAAATGTAACAGTAATGTGGCATAATTCTAATCTGACGAGACAAAAGGCAAGCCGAGGATGGCTGATACGTACCCCGGGCATGTATAATAGAAATTCTTGTACAATTCTGTGGCCAACGATACACGCGAGCCGGAACATCCGATTACTTGCAATAAGAGAAAAATACTCGCGGTGCCCCGTTACGGCGGGCGCAGCTAATACCAGCTTTATCAATTGTTGCTCGACGGCGAATTGAATGGGAACTTAATCCAAGCCGTTTTTATTGAATCATTGGCACGGAGTGCGCGAACGGTCCGTTAAGTTTACGGACCGTTCTCCGTGTGACGGCATGTAATTACATTGCCCGGCATCCTGGTAAGAGAGAGAGAGAGAGGCTCTTTGTTTCGAAGTACGAAGAAACGTCGAGAGACGCGGCAGGCAGCGAGCGGCGCGAAATTTAGTGCGCGTTTAATGCGGCCGGGCGGACTAAAATTAAAAAAATGCTTTACATTGTAATGGAGCCTTAATATCAATTTATGAGGAGCGAACTAGGATGGCATAATCTCTAGTTATACTACCGCACACGGTCTACCTAAGGGGCTTACAGTTGCCTCACTTTATTACTGATATATGCGTGTACACGATCAGGTTATTGTTAGCGCTGTTATAGGCAGGCCGAACAGTTTCCGTAAGCATGTGCTAACTACACTTCATCCATTTTACCTAACCGAACGCGATACCACGGAAAACCCCTGATATTTATTCCTGCCATCGCCCGGTTTTAACGGTGTTACGGTTCGCTGCGAGACGCTAAAGCTTTTTAATGCTTCTTAATGGCGTTCTGTTCTCGCGCTTGTTGCGCGACTACTCGGTGATGTTAGCATTGAATTCCGATGGGGGGAATGGAATCGAGCCGGTAATGATACAAAGCTGCTTATTCATTCGACGCGAAGCGGGTCGGCTAGTTCTTATTTCGCGACGCGACGAAGAACGGGCGTAATATGTCGTCTCCTGCGCCGCGCGTAGAATAATATTTTTTAAAAACACCTCGCGCGCCTCCCCTCTTGCGCATTTATCGCGAATGGAAAAGCGTTCTATTGGGCCGCGCGCGCGCGGTTTCATGCCCGATGATAGTGCCCGGCTAATTCGAGAGCATCGATCGCCTTTTAATATCGCGAATGGTCACGCGAAGATACTAATATGAACGTAATCCCGGCTGCTGTGTGACGGCAGCTTCGCACGAAATTAAAAATAAACCGCGCCGTGTTTTTCGTGCGGCGACACCCTCGTAATATAAAGCCCCGCGCAACGACACGACACGTATTCAAGTTTTAACAGAAGGTACAATTGCGAACAATGGAATTACATATCTCGCCTCTGGTTAGTACTACATTGCACGTGCGGGACACATACATTTACATTGTTAATAGATACGCTATATGGCGAAACGCGTGTATACGCGGTAATTTCTCCTCCTAAATTCGCGATCTCATTCTGGCTATTCTTTCGCGTGTCCGACTTGTTAAATATAGGCCACGCTTTCGATTCGCGATGATCGCACGAAAGTAATAATGATAGTAACAGCCTGAAGAAGGCGATTATCCGAAAGCTTTTATTCTAGGCTAATTAATCGATCACGGTGTATTAGCAATATTATTGATATCTCGATAATACATATATTATAAAGTGGAGCGAACATCCCTCGGCGAAATGTATAATCCGATAAAAATTGATACATACCATATACATACATTTCACATCTACTGCATACGCTTGCTCTGTGTATTATGAATCTTTCAATTAACGATTTATTTGGAGCAAAATAATTAGCGTGTTTATATAAATTTTCAAAATGAAATAATATAAATAGTGTAAAATGTAAAATAAATGTTGTATAAATGTTGAAAAGAAAATGTAGTAAAACTCTGCATTGAATAATTTCTGCTGATATTGTCATTGCGAAATGTAACGTCGAAGGCACGCATTCAGGTATCGAACAATTTATATTTCACAGATGAAAGACTTAGCGAAGGCCTTCTTATTGAAACTGGCATCTGTGCATACGACGTAAAACCCGAATTTTATTCGTACTCTGGCGGGTTCAGTCATATACATACATATACTGAATAAACTACACGTGTACCTTTATATATATTACATATTATGTATAGAAATAGCATATACATGTACATAACATCTACATAACTTTTCCTCAAAGAAAGCGCTGCTGGAGATGCCGTATTACAATTTTGCCGTACGCGTATTTTGTATATAAGTAATATTACATGTTGCCCCAGAAAAAGAATTACGTCAATTTAACAAGCTGAACGGATGAGACAAGAATCATTAGTAGTTCTCCGCCGACTTATGTTTTCTCTGTTTTGCTATCTTATCAATCATCCGAGAGAGACTGAAGCGTGCACAAAAGAGAACAATAGAATTCACTTTTACGTACTCGCAATAATTATCAATCCGCCGTAAGCGTAACGTAAAACATTGGAGCAATACGGGATATTCTTATTTGAGCTAATTCCAATTACACAGCACGCTCCGCTCACTCGCTACTTTCTCATGTTCAGCTAGAGTAAATGGCGAAAAGAGAACGCGGGGAAACGGTCTGAAATTGCCAGAGGGTTGGCGTGCAGATAAAAATGTCACACTTGTATCTCCGGGGAGTAAGTGAACCCGCGAATAACCGAGTGAGATGTAGATAGAGAAGGTACGTAGGAATAGGGAACGCCGCGTGTTGCTCAAGAAAACTGTACACGTTCCCTGCGTCAGCATTCATATCAGTGTTAGCTTTTATCCTTCATCCATCTCGGGGCATGGTCTTTCATGACCTTTTGATCCAGCTGTTATTTGCAAAAATGCAAACGAGTTACCTCGTCTCGGATGCAGCCTCTCCGTTATCAGGCCGTGTTCTTTTTCCAGTTAATCAAACTCGCCCGACATTTCATTCCTCTTCGCTGGAGAAATTAGTAGAGCGACGCGCCTGTTTACAACTAATTGACGTCTCACGAGTTCGCTCACGACTATCTATTAGAAATTTCCAGAATTATTATTGTATCTCGTTACGAGTTTCGAAAAATTATATCGACCACCTGGAATATTTAAGAACTCTCTTCAACGACGTAATAAGTAAATCACCAAGTGTCTTCTCGCTAGAAATTTCGCTTGCTTCCATCAATAATTGTACCCGCTTAACGACGTCTCGTTAGCGGTGGACATCTTCTTTCCCATCGTTTTATTCTTTTGCGTTTCAACCATTAAAATTCCTGCCCGTCATATAGAAAAGCACGTCCCTCCTAAAGATTTATTTACGATCGAATAATTCTGTGCATCGTTTGCATTATAATTATAATTGTTGCGTGCAACGTGTAATGTAACGCCTTTATTAAAATCTAAAAGCGTATATTTGCAATGGATGAGTTTTAACTAGCAAAGTTAGAATCCACATAGTGCTCGAAGTAGAACTAATTCCAAAATCGAAGTTTAGCAGTTCGTGAGAGAATTCATTAAAATAAACTATCTCAGGATATTAATACAACGTTATTGCGGTTCGCGTAGTAACTTCGATATGTCTAACTTGAAGCGCGTATTAATTAAGCACATTATGCACCATCTAATAATAATTTGTAATATTCTCGTATAAGAGCAGTTTCGTATACCCCATTATTCTCGTTAAACGTAATATTTTCGCGTACAGCAGTGATATATAATACTTGGCGTACTTGTCGATCACAATTGGACGATAACTTGGCGCGTAAGAAAGAGACAGGCAGTAAAAATCGCGCGAAAGGGAGCACAGGCGGAAAGTATACGCGAAAGAAACAGGCACGAAGCTAACGTAGGAGCTTTCATGTCGAACGTTTCCACGCTCGCTTGGCTTTCGAAGAAGCTGAATCGCGTGTCAGGAACGTACCCCTCGCCTCGCCACCACTTTTCACCTACGTAATCCCGTGTACGGTTATACCACCCACGAGTATGCCTCCTATCAGGTGTATTACTGTTCGTGAAAGGTATAATTATCGATAATACCCGAGAAACGAGATACCATCGTACACGTTAGTCTTAAAGAGCTTTTCAATTTTTACTTGCGTAAAATATAGAGCACGATAATAATACCAGCTTGACATGAACGCTAAAATCATAGAGAATATCCTTCATAGATGTTAAAATCTCTAACGTTACGTATGCAGTGCTTCTTAAATATAACATTGTAGTCTTTCCCTCATTTTAGAACAAGGTTTGATATCTTGTGCAATATTGAAGTGATTTTTTACTCAATTTTTTTTAATTGTTCTAAAACTATCTTAGCATATCGGCATCAAACTTAATTAATTTAAATCTTGAATGCGCAATGTGCTATAAGTACAAGTGCACATATTATAAATCATAATTTTAAATACGTGGATGATAAAAACCATTCCGAATTCCGAATTTCTAGTCTATGAATTTTAGTTTAGCTACGTCATAGAAATGTTCTCTCCAGAGACCTTTAAATATGAACTAATTAACCACCGCTCGAATAAGCCATTTATAACAAGTGCAGTAATATTGCACAGCTAGTCTGCATCTCGTATCGAATGCGCTGCCTATTACCAGGTACGATCACGTCCCAATATCTCCTTCGCTGTCGTAACACGTGTGGTTAATTACGCGGAGTGGTGTAACATCTCGCATAACATAGCGACTTTGTGCGATAACTTATTTGTCGCTGTTCCAGTAACCAGAACAACGATATATTTACATCCACAGCTTCTGATTTGGTAGCGAGTGGCTAACATTTATCACGCCGTAAGCATCTTGTTTTATACATAATCGATATTTAAATCCGACGTGGATTTCATCCATATTATAAAAGTTGGGCTAAACTCGTTACGCGCGCAAACTCATAATCTCATTACAAATGACGGAAATTTTTCCACGTTTATTCCTTTCATCGCGATATGAATTTTAAAATTATTTCACTAGTACCGTATTACCCACGACCTTGATATCATTATGCAGGCTCATTTTCTCGTCGGATTAATTACGTGCGTCCGCTCGCGGGCCAGTTTATATGCGGAAACGGCAGATCTGTTGGAGATCAATCGCAAGTTCGCGCATACCTGCGGTCACTTGGTTCAATTACAGAGAATTCCGTGTGCAAATGGCTCTTATCGGATTATATCGAATCAGACAAGCTCGGCAATTACAATATTTTAGCGGAATTTATATTTCGACTACATTCGCGCTGCGATATGAAGTTTATCAGAGTACTACATATTCATAAATCCTTGAGGTGTTTATAAAGTGTTTATAAATACCAATGCCACGTGAGATTGCGTTGAAATTTTTTCGCGTGTATCCGTCGTAACGTAGATGCTTCCGCGAAACTTGTGACTCACCGCGTCTATTTAAAATTTTCTTTGCGTGGGGTTATTTAGAGGGGCGCAATCGTCATGACTTCTCACGTAAAGCGTATTATGCGAGTGCTAAAAATATTCTTCTTTCTTTTTTTTTCTTTTTTTAAATAGTTTCGACCGACCTTTGCTACACTCGCCGCGTAGCGTGTTAACCGATGGTTAACGCATGCTCGTATCTGAATAACGTATCTGACGAGTGCAGGGTTCTATTCTTGGGAGCTTTGCATTCGCAGGTAGAAAGCAAAAGAAATTGCGCTCGCGCATAAAAAATGGCTTTTGGAAATATGTGTTCGACTTACAGATACTACTTGCGAGATAATAACTGTCGGGAGGAAAAAACGCGATCGCCTGAAAATACCAGGACGTATGATTAATTATAAACTCGATGCTAGAGTGCACATCAGACCGCTTGGAGGTGAACTGGATTAAAGCTGTACGTTCTGCCATGGCACCGTTGCATGCTAGCGTTGCATGCCATTCGTAACATCGTAAGAAGCCGGGAACATTAAAAATAGTTGCTCAATGGAGATTATGTTGGGCTAATCGTTCATCATAATTTCATTTACCTGCACTTCCTAACGATACCGTAGATATACACGCAAAATAGTAAAATACTTATGTATTTTAAGACGGCCATTTATACAAGTTTGGAGGCAACTGGTAATTGCTGGAACGGATCTCTATTAAATCTTGATCGCGCCGTTAGATTAATATGCACGCCATGCCGATTCCGTGGGAAACTGAACCGTCGTTCGAACTAAAAAATGCATTAAAGATATTTTTAGCCGATAGTAACGGTATTAGTTATACATTCAGCGGCGAGGAATGCCGGGCAGTAGCATGCAAGTAGAACAGCCCGCAAGATTCCGCTGTTCGGCACTCCATTTGTTTCGCTATAGATCGCTGGATAAGGTTCCGTTGTATGTTGCGGCTTTATTCACCAGTCAAGTGATATACACTTTTCTAGCTGTCCCACATCGGCGATGGAAGGGGCCGCCGAAATACATTGTGCTTCCCCACGTAGCTGTGCATACGAACGTTTTGTCACATTCTAGCACGGTGCAAGGACGTGACACAATTCCTGGGTAACGTCGTTCTCGCCACGGACCCTGTGTATTCTTCCGTCGAGCGTAAAAACATTTTTCTTCCTGTCAATAGGTTTTAATAAAAGCGTTGCAGAGACGTAATTTTTACGCGATTACCGTACGTCCAATTACCATTCGCAGAGCACGCGCATCCAGGATTATAGAAAAACGCTGTGTACGTGCGTGCGTACGAAGTTGTGTGCATATTAATATGCGTGTATGATTGACCAACGACTTGCTAGGGTGTTCGATCAACTGTACGCATTATTTGATCACGCAAAGAGTTCGATCGTCTTTTCTGCTCCGAGCCTTCACGATACTTGAATTTCATTATAGTTACGATTATGCACGAAGATCCGTGAAGATTAAGAAATTGACTCGTAACATAAAATCTTATTAAAAATGCGTAATCCTTTTAAAATCCTGCTTCGGTATCTGATCGTGCTATTAAATTAACAAAAAAGAGGAGAAACAGGAGAAACTGAATAAATTGACTTTAGCGTGAAATAATAAGCTGTACTAATTAAGTGATTAAACCAACGTACCACCGTGCTTGCGCAACAGAACGGCGACTGTTACGCGATTTACACACGGCTGATCCCGCTACGATTGGGATCGGTGGGACAGGCGTCTTCCCGTCGGATGTAACATATTTCTCCCGCAGTGGCGTTAACTCGCACCAGCGAGGAAGTCACGTTCGGCAGGACGCAGTCGAGACAAAACTCGTCTGTCCGACTACCTCAGGCAGGTAGTCTCCTCTGGCGTTTCACTATTGATTCCCGTTGAGGCGCGGGGATGAAGTCTAGGGAGTCGGTCGCGGGGGAGTGCAGGATAGGGTAGCGTGGCAAAGTGGATGGTAGCAGTGCCGCCGGGGGAGAGGGGGGGGGGAGAGGGTGAGAAGAGAACGGGCCGCGGGAGGAACTCGAAGTAGGGTAGCAAGGGAGACAGGCGGTCGCAGAAGCGCAAGAGAAGCTCGGTCGCCCCAGTTGCCGCCACTAATGTCTCCTCATACTAACTACCTTCTTATCCTCTCTCCATTCTGTGCTCCAGCTCGGGCCGGATGGGAGAGAGAGAGAGGAAGACATATATATACAAAAGGGCAGAGGGACAGGCGCGGAAGAAAGACAAGGAAAACTCGACGGGCTGTGCGGAGAAAACCTGCAGCAGTTAAGATAAAATAGCTCGGTAGAGAGTGGACACTTTTGTCTCGGGGCGCGGGCAGATTTTTCTTTTGGCCGTAGCACGATAGGACCTCGTACGTATCACCCGCCTGCGGTGGGATCCGCGGGCGCTGTTTATGAACGCCGATTGCCAAGGTTGGTTAATTCCCAAGGAAAAATAGCGCGGCCGCTGCGCGAGAGTCGCCAGGGACTTCTTTCGCTGTTCGCGAAAAGGGAGACGGGGCGCCTGGTAGCGGCGTCTCGCAGGATGAGAAAAACAGCTGCATGATGAAGATTGGTTGAGCCCGGATAATCAGCCGGGCGATCTCTCTCTCGCTCTCTCTCTCTCTCTCTCTCTCTCGCCCACTTCCCATCCCTTCTATTTTTTTCATTCTCGTACACGGCAGCTCGGTATAGCTGCGAGGTTCATTCGGGTGGCAAATTGGACCGTTTTACCGCGTGGATGATTCTGTAATCTCTATCGCCAAGGTAAGCGATAATAAGCGCTGATAATAATCCCCGCGCTCGAATGGCAGGATTTTTATAGCGAGATGCGAAGAATACTCGCGGAAATATCAAGCAGAAAACGATAGCGTGAGATAGACACCGATATAAAAATAACTTTTACTTCTTCTCACGCCAGAATGTTAAACGAATATACATATATATTGGCATTAATATGTATAGGATTGTGCGAAAGATTGATCAAAGAAAGTTGAAAAACTTCTCTCAGTGAAATTAAAGTAGATTTGCCGCGACAAATCTCACTATATTCCTTTCTTTCTTTTTTTCATCCAAATAAAGATCTTTCAACCCTCTTTCGTAAGGATTTAGTTTTTCTGGCTTTATTTTACACCGAACTTGTTGCAGGGGTTTGTTGAAATGATATTGGATTAAGTGCACTACGAAAATGCTAGACAAATCGCAATCAGATCTCTGACAGATAATTCTGCAGATCAGAATTGACTTCACTGTAACAATTGATGAATGCATTGCAGCATACAACCGTTGATATCGTTATCACAATCCGATTGGTGGATTATTAATCCAAGTATTTTTCAGATTTATCTCTCGCGGAATATAAAATAAAATTATCGGACGCAGTTGCAACTGGAATCGTATTCATTTTCAGCATGACGGCAAAATAGCGCTTGCATCGACAAAGCCGATGGGATACGCTTTGCATTGTGCGAGAATTTTTCGATATTCGCTTCGAAGTTTCTGTATGGAAATTAGTTATGTTATTCCCGCGAGATCACAAATAGCGTGTAGAGTATGAAGAAAATATAACCGAAGAACGTTCCGTGCCGGTAATTTCTCCAAAGTTATAATTACGGACTGCGCCGCGCAAAACTTGACTGACATCGCGATGCTATTACACAGAATAGAACAAATTGAATAAATTGTTGTTGTGTGACTTACGGATTTGTAACCGATCGCGAGATTAATTCCAATATTCGTTTTGCGTCCGTATGGCTTCATCGAGTGCAAATCGCTCTACAAATTGGACTTGCGTAATCATTGCGCCGTATAAATTATTTATGACATAATATATTTCAGGAGTGGTATTAACTCGGTATATATCAACGAGACTGCGCACGTCACGTCTGAACTGGCACATTGTTTTGCGCTACGCGATTCTGTTTAAACGCGGTATAATTGATTTGCACATTGACCAAGCTGTTGCACCAAAACAACGACCTATTTTCAGACATAATGCGTACCCTATAGGCATCAACGGATTTCACACAGGTAGCTCTCATGTCTTATGGCTATTTTCGTGTGGTAAACTCGAGCTATTAATCATCCCCGTTTCACTGAGCCGTAGTCGCGTGATAGTCTGTAAAATCTTAGTTAACGTTTAACGTAGTTAAGTACAATGTGCTATTTAAATGTAGAAACGCGTGTGATGCAGATACATTAACCTGCATATCTTGATAAATATTACGCTAATTGTTTCGCCGATTAAAATCTTAATTGGAATAATTTTATGCAGTTAATCGTAACGTGTTCGCGCAATTGGTTGGGATTTTTGCATGTTAACTGATAAATTAATGGTTTAAGCTCCCTCAGGGGTGAGAATTCGCTTTGTCACCCCCGTGGTCAAACTATATTCATATCGATTGTATCTGCGCGAGAAGCACTTACTAAAAGGATACATTTATTTATGCAACTCCGCGAATGCCAAACGCCAAGTTTCTTATCAAACTTAAATAAATTCCATGCATTTATGCAGACGATCGCATTACATATTCATAAATTCTACACGCACGTATTTTGCGGAGATCACATTTATGGTCGGGGAACATTTTATAATCGACCTGCAAACTTCTTCAACACAATAAACTGATTGCATTTGATGCTTGTTTTGCGTCAATTATTACATTGCGAGCGGGACAAGGACGCGTCCTAGTCTTGGCGAGACATCTAAACTGGAAGGCAAGGACGGCACTGTAAAAAATGAATGCTCTATTATTTTATCATTGATTCTATCGATCGCGTGAAAAGGTCATTGTCATGAGGAGAAAAAAAATTATCGTTCGCGAGGAGAATTATCGTTCGATATTCTCTGAAAGTGAGGCCGTTCCTTTCAATAACCAGCGGCAACTGCGTAATGTGTTTCATTCTTTATATATTACGTTGACGTCGTGATCATTACGGGGCTATTTTTACACGGAGCAAATAAGCGCTTGTCACACAGATTTACGTGTCGCAATCATCTTGCTATTTACAGCAGCGACGGCAGCTCTCATCGAAAATACGCAATTACAACCGCCATTTATTTATCGGCCGGATTAATAAACTTGTTCGTGTCTAGGCCCCCGTCATATCTCAAGTGGGATAGAAACGATTACCTTAGCGCGACGATATATAATGTGGTAATTAACTCGACTACTATCCAATATCCGGCGCGGTACGAACGGGCGACGTGACGGCAAATCGAAAACTGTTACCAAAACTATATGTGACACAGAACGTAGAGCTAGACGACAACATATTGTATTGACCGACGCCGAGAATCACGCTTGATTTGACGCGGCAAGAGCGTCCCGATGGATCGATAGCGGGGTAATCTACCAGGACACACAAGGATCGGGACCTTTACAGGTCCAATTAACAAACAAACCAATTTAATTAGCATTATCAATGCAATTTCCGTACTGGCATCGGAACTAATATTGGAGGCGGCGGAGTCCGCCGATGTACGTACGTAATGTACACGATATTGGTTCGAGCGAGAGGCGACGACGAACGGACGGGCCGTGTAGTAATTCTGTAATATTGTGGGTGACGGTGGTTAGCCTTAGGGGATGGGCAAACAATGACATCCGACCAACGCGGCTCGATTGTTACGCCACCGTCGCAGCGTCGCTCCTGTGAATGGCGATAATGTAAATACATTATAGAATTATTTACCCACCGTTTTGCAAATTATCCGCGCGCCCCGGAGACTCGCGACCGGGGGAAAAAACGCGACGATACGATTAACGCGCCGATTAATTGCTTGTCTTTGAACGCGTTGTCCGATTGTCCGTCCGTAGACCTTCTACCGTAGTATAACTATGCCCGCACTGAAAAAAATTTCTGGTTGAATATGGACGAATCAGATAATTCCTTTAGGATTTACCAGAATTCCTTTAGGATTTACCAGAATTTCTGTAGGATTACAGGAATTCCTTTAGGATTTACCAGAATTCCTTTAGGATTTACCAGAATTTCTGTAGGATTACAGGAATTCTGGTAAATCCTAAAGGAATTCTGGTAAATCCTAAAGGAATTATCTGATTCGTCCATATTCAACCAGAAATTTTTTTCAGTGTGGTAGTGCGAATCGATTCGCACCAAAGTAATGGTGGAATACCACGTGATCAAAAACCGAAGAGATCGAAGGGCCGACAGAGAGTGGGTATACTATGACAGTGGATCGGTTTAGTCGACCTTAACTGGCACTTGTTTAATAAATTAAAAATAAAAAATATAAGGTGCGACGTTTCGACCACGGGTTTGGGCCCTCATCAAGAGTGGCAGTCACTCTCCGGCCATGGTAGACATTGTATATATTTTATTTTGTGCCGTTAATTTTATAATCACGACTCAATTTTGTTACAATTTTTTACCGTTCAATTACATATTGCAACGACTCGATTAACGTTTAAGAATTTGTGCTCGATAAGGACCCAAACGTCGCACGTTATATTTTTAATTTTTAATTTATTAAACAAGTGCCAGTTAAGTTCGACTAAACTGATCCATTGTTATTTATTACTGGCAACCTAAAGAGATTATCGTGTTTAGTTACACTATGCTTCTGCTGAGAAGGAAACCGCTGAGGGCATTGTAGTGCTACAGATTTACGGCATTACTGGGCATTAACTGGACATTAGTTTGGGTATTAGGCCTTGCTGGGGCATTATAAAGTTAGAATAAGATAAAAGGAGATAAAGTAATGCCCATTGGGCATTGGCGTACAAGATTTTGTTCAGCGGTTTTCCCCCCTTCTACTTTGTATCGACGAGAGCGTGGATTTAAACGTTACGTCGAACTAACAGTCGGTACCGCGCGGTATAAATAATAAGCGATTACGTGTTGCGTATGGAACCAGTTTGCACGCATCAACGTGGAATACAATATGGCGCTTATAATATCATATGAATTATATAACATCGTATCTGCGCATTATGATATTAGACAGATTTACGTAGAAATTTTATAAGTTGCTGCAGTGTCGATAGAAATTATTCACTGATGTAAAATGGCTATCAACTCTTTTATCGAATACGCGATCAGCCTAGCTGCGTGAAAAATTTAAATATATCAACACGAGGCCAAACGAGCGTCGCGCGTTTGTACGAAAAAGGCCGGTCGCAGAGATGAAAATGCGCACGCCGCAAACGGTAAATCTCGCGCGTCCCGGCCGAAGCTACCACTCATAATTATGGGGAATCGTTAAGCCGCCATTATTTATTGATCAAGTTGTTAATGGATCAATAGCATTTCATTTTTCCTAGTTTGCCAGGCTGATGGCGATACGCGAGCCGCCAGCGTTAAAACGTGCACGTCGCCCGCGCACATATTGCCGGAAATGGGAGTGGTAGGCGGCGTCGTAATACAGTACAAACATTTGCGCTGTTTCATACTGTCCCTCATATTTGTCAGGAACTATCGTTCGGCGACAGTGTCTAATTTACCGCGCATTAACCCGCACGGTCTCCCCATAATGATCCACTAAGAGGATTCTGTTACTCTCCGGGTATTGATTTCGGCGTCGTTCTTTCAAAGACGCCACGCGTCACGAGAGCGGCGCTGTAACATTAATCAAAAGGGGGATACGAGTTGTTACACGGCGCCGTTTCAATTTTGCGAAACGCGAAAACCTCAGCGTTCGTTCGGACTAATCCTTTCGGGGGCAAGAATATGAAAAAATACGATTGCCATATTATTTAAAAGGAACAAAAAAGAAACGAGGAAAGATGTGCACGGCATTACAGTCGAATAAAATAAATTTGCTCGGTCGTTGCGCGCATTCATTGAACATATTCAAAGGTTTAGCCAAGTTTTTTTTACTTATACGAAAAAAGGAGGGCAGCGAGAGAGAGAGAGAGAGAGAGGGAGAACCGTGCGCCATTTTAATTTCCTTTCGGTCTGCAGATTTGTTACGGATTCCCTTTTGTTCGCCCGCTACTTGTGCGATATTTCAGCGCGCGCGCGCGTTATTCTATCCCCATTTCCGTGCAGAATCATCGCACGACTGTGTAATGATTACAAATTGGGTCGCTTATTTGTAACATGAAATTTGTGTAAAAATAGCGCCATTGAATAAATTATATTTCCACTTGAGTTGCGAGTCACCTAATTCGGTCTACCGCGCGCTATCTCCGCGGATTATGCATTCTCCTATGATATTGGATGAGGCCAAGAGCCGGCGCTTAAATTGGGTCGACACGATCCAGGGATTTCAATATTCACAGTGCGGTTAAAGATCGGGGACTAATCCAAATGCGATCGGATGCATTACGGAGGAGAAATGGTCGTGCGGGCTGGGAACGTAAATGTTTGTCTGGGACTCCACACCGCGCGTATACGCTAGAATGCACGCGTCTTAAGCGACGTAAAGGGCCGAGTGTCTGAGAGCGCGGTGACTAATACATAATCCCCGTCGGCTGATCGCGCGAGTGGGATATACTCGCGGCCCCGAATTAAATCCCATGAAGTCGTCGGTGTTAAAAGTGGCGCGCGATCGAGTAGCGAACGGTCGCATGGCCAGACGGCGGAATCGCCGCTCTGAAGTGTTGCGAAACACACGCGCGATTCACCGTCGTAACGACCGGGGCGCGACGCTGATAATCCTTTTCGGCGAATTCGCCATCGGGGTCGCCCAGTTGCCCGAGTTCGCCGTTGCCGGCTGGCAGTTGAACAAGTTCGCGTTTCGAAATTGCAAACCATCGTAAATAAGCACGCTTATCTCGTCAAGTGTCGTCGCCAAGCTCGGTACGCTTTGCATTTCTGTGCGAATTATGGCATCGTCAAACCGAGTTTGTCCGCTTGTTAAGACGGGCATAACGGGCTCGGATGGCGCGCCGTATCGCGAATACCAAGCCCGAGGTACCCGGGATAATGGGTTCGCGGCAACTTTGTGTGCCCGCTAAATGGAGTAGATTAAGATATTGACGAGCGTTGCCGCGACATATTTATATCGTCTCGCTTTGCATTTACGCCGCGTCGCGTCTCCGCTTCCGCGAACGTCGGGGGCGCGCGTTGGCGAGGGAAACGCGAGCTGAAGCTTCCTCTCGCGCGCGCGAGCGAATACGTTTCTTCGCCGTCGTGCAGACGAGACATTAAGTTGTTGAGACGAAAGTTGAGGGCTTTATAGAACCCGTAAGACTCATCAATTTCCCGGTATTTCCGATCGGTCAATCCTGCAGAGACAGCAACATCATTGCGCTACAATCCCATTGACGGTGAAGAATGAAAACTCCGTTTAACAATATCGCTTATTCAGGCGCGTCAGCACCGGTGCAGACTTTCTTCGCCCGTGGCGAGATGATCGATTGCATTCGCGCGCACAGGGTCCCGCAGTCAAAACTGCACCCGCGCTGCCGATCAATATACCGTGGCCCCCCGTGTGTCTCGCGTTCCGCGTAACTTGCCGCGTACTTGAAAACAGCAGCCGCGTTAAATTTCGCGACGCGACGAGCGAAACGTTCCCCGCAACGTCCACCGCCGGCTGCGCTTTTGATTACGTCATAAAACACGACGGAACGGCGGCCCGGCCGTATCAAGGTTGCAGTTGCAGCGACGTTGTACACGCACCGGCATAAATGCTGTCCCTATCCTTGTGAGGTGCACGCACACAACTACAGGGACTCTAGTTGTGTGCGTGCACCTCACAAGGATAGGGACAGCATTTATGCCGGTGCGTGTACATACGTCGGAGAGAAAGAGAGAGAGAGAGAGAGAGAGCGCGTATTTCGCGCGGATCGGCGTACACGCGCTGCCGCCTCGCTCGCGGTACATCGGTTCTCCATTCATTTCGTCGCCCCAGCCCGCTCGTACATCGCGAGCAAAAGTTGCCGCTTATTCGTTCGCCGAAACAAGCGCGTAATTTCGTTAGAGAACTCGCAGCGTCGGCGGCTTCACCTCGTTATACGAAAACTTCTCGCGGTCCCGCATGAAAAAGGATATAGGCGGTACGGAACGGTCGAGCAACAGCTGCAACGACGGCGGCCCGCCCGCCCGCAATAATTTTCATTTCGTGCGATTATTCGCGAATTGTTCACGGTGTACCGCGCGCGCGCGCGCGGGCGATCGCGACAAAAGAGTTTCTTGCCGGCGCGGCGGCTGCGGCCCTATTTGTTACCATTTGGCTCGTAACGCTCTGACAAGGCATAAATTTTCCTTTCATCCGATACGTCAGTTAGCGGATCGCTGTGCGCGCACGGTAACGCGTGCGGGACCGTGCGTGCGTGACTAACCACGCCACCAGATATATCTCGACCGCCACGTGGAAGGATACGTACGAGCGCGTGCTACGAGAAAGAACGGCGGCGGGGAAAGAGAGGAGGGACGGCAGGTTACGACAAATTGCCAATCTCGACCGGTAACCGACTGCTAAGAGTTTACTCGAGTCGCATCAACATTCCGTCCCGCGACAATTTCACTATTTCAGATCCGGACTCGAGGTCTCTCTCTCTCTCTCTCAGCGTCTTCGCACTCGCCGCGAGTACGCGAGTGCGTAATACGAAATGGGAAAAGGCCGCGGTTCTATCGTTGATATAACTGTCTGTATACATATCAGCGGCAATTGATATCAAGCTAGAAAACGTAATTGCCGGACTCTAATTGGATGGTTTATAATTCAGGTCAGACTTTATCGATCACGTTGCTCTTCGCGGCGTCTCTCTCTTTTCACGGCGAAACTTGGGGCGTCTTGCTAATACCTTCGGTTAAGATTTTATTTTCATTAGATTTGCAATGTTCGTATAATATTGTACATGTTGCTCGTCATATTACAATGTAAGAACAATTATGCGTTAGCACTTTGCCGATTCTAAAATTCGATGTAACCCATATATTGTATTTATATTGCGTTCGCGTGACATGATGCAAGCCGAGAGACCTTCAGCCGAGTACGTTTGTGTACAGGTTCTTCCAGAAATCGACTCGATCACCCAGCATGCCTTTATCCATTTTTAACTCCTGATTAATATTCATGTAATTATCTTCCGCGCCTCTGGGCTCCCAAGCGACGTTCACGTACTCATTCATATTTGAGGTGGGGTTCCTGAAAATATCACAATCAATTCTCCTTTCGTACGTGTCACTAATTCAGTAACCAATAATTGTCGAGACGTACCCGTCCTTTGCGAAATTGGCCACTAACGTGGTATAAATGCGCACCATCTTCTCCGCGGGGGAACCAGGCTGCGGCACATTTTTCAAATAGTCCGAATAGAATTCATAGGTCAAGTCGTCACCGTGGGCAGCGCCTGTGATTGAACGCGGTGAAAATGATCACGGGCACACGGGTGCGATTTATTAAAATATAAATGTCGCATCGCCCCTTCCGAATTTCCCAGGCAACTCGTAACTCACCCTCATCCACTTGCATCAAAGATTTTATCATACCGAATGGAGCCTCGTAAGTGAATATGTACTGGTAAATTGGAGACGAAATTCGGGTGCTTAATACCTCTAAACTGAGCGCGATCCCGGCGTCAAACATGACGTCGTCCAACATCTAAAATGCACAAACAACTTTAATATGCACATCGTTAAACTTATACCCTGCTTACATCAAGTTTCGCGATAGCGGGACCGATATTAACGCTAAGTACTCACCTTCATGAGCTCTTTCGTGGTTTCCGTGGAGATCAATTTATCCTCGAAGTAGTAGCTCTTCAGGCTATCGCCTAGTTGGTTCTTCTGCCCGGCATCGGTTATATTCAAGTCGTTCGGCAGGAAGTTCTCGAAGTGCTCGTTTATCTGGTCGATATTGCCGAGCATCACTGGAAACAAACGTTTTCATATCGTTTACATGACGCCGAGCATGTGACTCCCGCGTAATATCGTATCGGTGATTACTCTGCACGTAGAAAGAGGACTCATCGGCCGTGAATCCGGCCATAACGGGCACATCGGCAATTCTTCCAGATTTCAAAAGCGTCCAGGGATCGGCGGGCAGAAATATCTCTTGTCCTACGTCAGCCTCGACCGCTGGAATAAATGCTTCTGTGCGGCCGTTCATAGCGCTCTGGAATGACACGATCGGGATGATATTATCGGCGATTCAATGCTCGTTAGCGTAACGTTCGCCTTGGGCGTTTGTACCGCAAACTTCGATGAATGCGACGAGAAAATAATACGCTCAATTAAATGCGAACGGCGAATTATACCTGTTTAAGGAACGGCAAATCGTCACTGGCCGCAATCAATTCTTTCGGAGAGAATTCCGCGAGTCGGGCAACCAGCTCGGCGGAATCGGTAGTATCAATGTCGAGCTTCTCGCCCAGCTTGAAGGCTACATCTCGGGCGTCGTAAGATATCGCCCATGTATTCACCGCGCTTCCGCTTTGCAAGATTACCTTATTGAACAATCCTGTGTGGCACGAGAAATCGCGTTGTATTTCACGCTGGTGTGAAAGCGACGAAAGTTTATTTCGATCGAGTGATCGAGCAAATTGCGTCCGACTCACCGTCGGACATAGGAGACATCATGTGAAACTGGACGGAACTTGCGCCCGCGTCCCCGCCGGAGATCGTAATCCGGTTGGGGCAGCCGCCGAAGTAATGTATATTGTCCTTGACCCATTTCAGCGCCATTACCTGATCCTTTAGACCAGCGTTGCCAGGTGCGTTCTTGTCGCGAGTATTTAAAAATCCTACAATTCAATAATTGTACACGGCTCCAATTTTAACGATCGGAAAGTCATTTGAACGGAAGCGGCCTTACCGATTGCGCCCAGTCTGTAATTGAGCGTCACCAGAATAACGTCTTGCTCGATTAAAAAGTCAGGGCCAAAGAATGTATCGTCTCCAAGACCATGATTGAAATTACCGCCGTGGAACCATACCATAACAGCTTTGCAAGCTTCTTTGTCCAATACCGGAGTGTAAACGTTAAGAAAAAGACAATCTTCCTCGCCAACTATATCTTGCTGTATCATGCAGAAGAAAGGACAAGACGAGCGATGGTAGGTCGCGTCGTATGTGCCTTCCCAGTTGTCCGCTGGCTCCGGCATCTCAAAAAGAAAATTAAAAACGCTCGAAATATTTATTTACTGCTCCTCTTTCACTCAAACTTGAATTTTACATGTAGAAATAGTCTGTTAAAAAATATACGTGTGTGTGTAACACAACGCATGTATATGCATATAGATGCAGTGTATCTGGTAATCAAACTTACCTGGAATTTATTAAGGCCAACATTGGGCCTCGCGTAGGGTATCCCTTTAAAGCTGTAGAATGCTCTGTTCTGTAGCACTGTATTAGTCTTTATACCCTTTAGAAATCCCTGAGGAATTTCCAATTGAACGTCTTGCTCGGCTCTGGCCCATATGATCGCAAACGCACAAAACACGAACTTGCTGGGCCACATTTTAACACTGGGGAAAAAATCGCGTAGTTGCCCGTCTTTTATAGCTTCAGAAAACACGTTGGCGGTCAAAAGAGCGAGTTATAACGGACTATACGCAATTACTACTCAGGGAGCATAATAGCGCGAACGGGTTGCCCGTAGAGCAATTTACGAGATGCCTCCATAATCTCGCGTGTCAACTATAACCGCGCAACATCGGGTTTTCAGGTAGAATTGTTAGGTCGGATTTCCTCAGTTTATCTTTAGCCTCGATACATAATCTTCATTAGAGGTTCATAATGTGCTTCCTGAAATTTATTGTAATCCGCAATAAGGTACATCATACAAACTACATGGCTTTTCAAGAGCCATAGATAAAAGAGATAAATTGCTCTTTATTGTTATCTCCCGCAATATGCGCGGGTTATACGAGACAGGTGCAGCGAATTTTACATCATTTAATCAGCGATGTACTCATTACGTATCATTGATAAGTGTAATTCCAAATAGCCGCTCGTCGTATTTGTTAAACGGCGTGATTGCATTAATATCCTTTAAGAAACAGATTTAGGAAGATTGTATAATTCTGACAGAGCCATCGTTAATCATGAATCGTCTATCATTACAAGTCAGTAAAATCGGAATTTTCCATGCGATGGCATTTCGGCCTCTACTTGTTAAATCCGAAAGCAAAGTTTTAAATTAAATCTTTATTCAAGAATTGTTTAGAAAATACTTGATGAATTAATAAAGGATATTCTTAAAAAACAATTGTTATTTTAAACGGTAACGAAAAATAATCCCCTAATAATATTTTGGTTGTTTAAACGCAGTTAATAGATCCGGTTTTCTATTGACAATGTTACATAGTAACATTATACACGAACATGTTAAAAATGTTGGTAAATTCGCAACGTTGTTACATTGAAAAAATTTCAAGTGGAATTTTGAGGCAAAACGCATAAAGTGCACTCGAAATGAATAAATTTCTATAATTTACTTTTACATTCGCGAAAATAGAAAGGCAGATGTAAAGACTAGAAATGAAACGAGCACAGTTCCACAAACTAAGTAGAATGAATTTGAATGGTATGCCTTAATGATTAAGACCATGTACTTGATGCGAACTTGACGAGTTAAGCAGCAATTAAGGTCGAGTTGAAAGAAAATTGCTTTGAATTTCTTCAATATTTACGATAGGAATTTGCATTAATGTGCGAATTTGTGACAATTTAAATTCATTGCGACAGATACTTGAGGCAGATATCTACGGCGGTCGAAAGTTGAAGAGCATCGCCTTCTTTTCGTCGGATGGATCTAAAAGAAAGCCTTATCCCCTCAAAAATTCAGTACGATAGATATTTATTTCCTGGCGTTTAGTCACGAGTAGCAAAGTTTATTTGACGATAAATCAACATTTGGAAACGGCGCCGACGGACGATGCAATCGAAAAAATATGAAATCGAAGTAAATCTCGCGCACGTGATTTTTCGCTTTAACGAACGATCCGACGGTTTCTGACAATCTGTTCGCGGTGCTCGGGAGGAGGAAGATACGTTCCGTGAGCAATTGCAGCCGTCCACCCGGCGCTCCCCCGAGTGAGCTTCAGTCTGTTTCGAGCGTGCCATCGAATTTTTCAAACTTCAACGTGATTTTCCATGAGGAGTTTCTCCGCCGGCGGCGACGATTCTCTCGAAAACGACGTTGCCCACGTCATAAATGCGGCGTCGTCGCGCTCAGACCGAATTTATGCAAAGCAGTCTGCAGGCACACACTTACGTCGCGCACGATCCTCTTGGCGATTTCGGCCGTGCCTTTCTTCCGCTAAATAAAGTACTTTAGAAGATCGTATTTATATATTGCCCGATCCGAGAAAAGAGGGTATAGAAATAAATTAGTTTGCATATTCAAACGAAGTGGATCTGTGCAGTGAAGGAGGACAGCCGGTCGATAAGCCGTTTTATACAACGGCAAGGAACAAGCGCGCTTCCGACTTTTTTTCTTAAATAGAATATCCGCTTACAGCAAGCTGCTTTCAACGGTTGCCGCTAGGGAAAAGACAAAAGGGTAGACATGGGACACTTGTGCGAAATATGACCACTTTGTCCACGCCCCGGCATCGACGGCTCTCGCTTCCACGCGTTTTCTACCCGAGAAACTTACGGCCCGGTTTCACGTTTCAAAGCGACTTTCAAGTCGAATTTTAATCAACATGCTAATTTTCAAGAAACGAGCGACGTGTGAAAGCAGCAATTTGAGGCGAACGTTAACGCCAGCATCCACCTCGGCTCGGCCAACTTAAAGTCTGCAAATGTAACAAGAACTTAAGATATACCGCCACTTTGTTTTTTCTTCTTTTTTTTATGTATAACAGGATGAAAACTTGCGTAACAACGGTAAATCCTCTTTCTTATTGTTGGCACCACTTAAAAAAAAAAAGCGCGTTGCCTGGTCTCGTGATAAAAATTCCGCGGTTATACACAGGAACTGCAAAAAAGGGTTTTATCGCGATATTTTTGTAACTTCATTTGGCATTCCGCGCGCGAGTAATTGAGCAAACAACTTGCGGAGAAGCAACAATAAAAATTTCTCGCCGCGGTATGCGAGGCGCGGAGGGCCGGGGCGCGCTCGATCGCGCGTCACGCAGTCGCGCAGCTTGCGAAGCTGCGATATCGCGATAGCAATAAAAGAGAGCCGCGCGAATTTATGAACGGGCCGGACAGTCGTGAGCCGTTTAGCTGGTCGTTGTTTGCTCGAATTACGGGCCATTGACACCGGAAGAATTCCGGATAATACGAAAACAACGGGCGACCCCCGGGCGGCGAGCGGCCGCGCGCGCCCCCGCGGTGGGGGGCGCGCGCGAGCGAAATGAAACGCGGACGAATATTTTTTTTGTCGTTACCCGCACCCCCTCTGTCCCGGCGCGCGCCATCATCGCCGATCCTCGCCGACGCGACGGCACCGCCGAAGCTCGAACGTACACGGCGGACGGAGCACGCGCGAATTTGACACATTTCCGTCGTACGAAAAGCGTGCCGAGAGCATATTTTCACGTTTTTTTCCCCCTTCCACGGCCGAATCAACGGCCCGCCGTCACTCAGACGCGCCGCGCCATCCCTCTGGAGCTTTTCACTTCGTTTTAACAGTACGTACTTTCGCAGCTCTTTCGCCGCCCTCCTCATCCCTCGCGCTTTATCTCCACGCTCCTTCCGCGCCCGCCTTTCCATTCGCCACCGTCCGTTTCACTCTACCTTAACCGCTCGCGCTACCTTAACTGTCTTCCCTTTCGCCGTGTCCATTTGTCCTTTCTGGTCACCTCAATCCCCATTCACTTGCTCTCTCTCTCTCTCTCTCTCCCACCCGGCTCTCCGCGCATTTCGTTCGCTCGCAAACAATGCTGCGGCATTGCCCCCGTGCCTACGCGCTGTTTTCACTGAATAAATTTAATTTAAATTTCCCTGCCGTTCGGAACGTTTATTAAGTAAATATATCACGCGAAGGAGGGAGGGAGGGAGGGCAGGGCAGGGGGGCGGGCTGTGCACACTGATATTTTCCGCGGGACTTGCACCGCCAAAGCCGCGAACACGTATCGCATCCCGCCCTCGCCTCGTCGCGGACGCGTGCACGTGTTCATGATGCACGCA
The DNA here is from genome assembly GCF_000949405.1 of Vollenhovia emeryi. NCBI lineage: Eukaryota > Metazoa > Arthropoda > Insecta > Hymenoptera > Formicidae > Vollenhovia > Vollenhovia emeryi. Next base: position 1,424,775 of record NW_011967208.1, on the reverse strand, counting down.
CGAAATAGCCGGCGGAACGCGATTCTCCATGTTTACGGGATTAATTTATTAAGTTTCGCGCGCGAATCCTTTTATCTACCGTTTCACCGCCCCCCGGTCCAGACTCGCGTGGCATGCGAATTGGAAAATGCAGTTTCGTCGCGCGGCAATCGTATTAGAGCATAAACTACTCGCAACAAAATGCAGCCGCGATATACGGCATACAAATTTTAAGGATCAGAAATTGCAGATCACGGCTAAAATTTAAATCTCGACGCGCCCGCGTCGCGCTATCCCTGAGTGTGGGATAATTATTAAAACAAAATCTTGTTAAGGGATCAACTTTGCTCGCGCAGGATGTCGAATTATACGCCAAGCGTGATATAAAAGCGATTTTCCACAGCACGCAGTGTAAATACACATCGGATTATGCAACATGATATCATCATTAAATCGCTGGATTGACGTCGAACAGCTCTCGCGGTATCGGAGTGAAGACCGAGACAGACGGGGAACAAAGCATAATTGTAATGGCAAGGAGAATGAGATATCATATTTTCGTGGCCATTAGCAATTATCCAGGGCGCAAGTTATTCTTTTATCCGCCTCGCTTCAGACGCCTGCAAAGGAGAAATTATGCGTAACGCGTTTCCTTGATCGCGACAATAACGAATTCAACATCTCGCGTAATTATCTCTTCCAGATAGACCCTAAAGTTCACATTTCTCTTTACGTTACTCTGCGTACAGAGGGCTTGGAGGAAATTTTTATTCCGGTATATCCTTATCAAAGTCACCGAATAAGTGCACACTTTTGGTTCCCGTGCGTGGCAAAATAAACGTGGAAAACTTGTCAACCGATCGAAAGACGGTTATGAATCCGTTCGGTAGGCATTTATATTGTTTCGTCATTGCCGCATTTCCGAGGATGCGTTGTTTGTTACTCTGAAATCGCCGCTTTTAGACCGTCTAAACCAAAATGCGCACACATCGTACGATACAACACCTTCGCCGAGAGAGGAACAAATCGATTCGCGCGCTCTTACAGCATTTGTTCCTTGTTGGAATTCGTAAAGAGCGCAGCGTCGGATGCGCGCCTTATCCGTTGCCATTTTTGACTTTACTAGACTGAATAATTTTTATGGTTACTCTGGGGAAAAAAAGTCAGTTACAACCCATTTTGGGGCCCACAATTAGTAATCGAATTATTTAGATTGTTCGTAACTCTAATCTTTTACGAATTTTATCTCGCTTAACTAAAAATCACAATTAGCCATTCTATCTATATCCAAGATATTAGAGTAATACTAATCAATTCTCTCAATTAGTTTTGTCGATATTCAGTAACGCAAAGATAATTTTCACTTAAGTGGCAATAACCGAAATGTTAAGTTGCTTAATTACATCAAAAAACGGTCAAAATTTTTCCCAGAGTAGAGTTACGAACAATCCAAATAATTCGATTACTAATGGTGGGCCCCAAAATGGGTTATAACTGTCTTTTTTTTCCCCAGAGTATGTTGAGCCTTCCGCCTTACTAAATATAATTTTTAATAGCTATATGTCAACGCCTCAAAAGAGCGGAAAAATTAGATTATTTGAAGCTTATTTTCTTAGTCGCTTAAAAAAGTTTGGATTGTTTATTTGTACACCTAATACAATATTTCGTATGTTTCTTTGGCATCGAAAGCGACACGCTGTGTATCCCTCTGCCGTGACTAAAACTGACCGACCGAAAAGCATGCGTTTTTAATTCCACTCCAATAACAATGGATGCTACGATACAATTCCGATCTAAACTGATCGACGTGCAATTTCACCTAATTACTTTATATAAAAAAAAAGAGAGAGATCGCTGACGTCGGGCAAAACGCGACAAAAGAAATTGCCCCTTTGCTCGGCAAACAATGATAGCGAAATAGCAACAAGAAGGTCCGTTGGGTCGTCAGATGGAGATTAAACCGTCGCGTAGCAAAACTTTAACCGCGATGAGAGTAAAGCATTTCTAGCGGCGCGGCCAAGTCTTTTGATTTGAATGTAAGAGCGATTTTCCGTGCGAGAGGCTTGAAAATGTAAAAGCCAACTGTTCATGGCTGCAGAAGAAAGAGGATAGAGAAACAGAGAGAGAGAGAGAGAGAGAGAGAGAAAGAGGGCGGGGGGGGGGGGCCAGAGTGACAAGGAACGAAAAGGCATCAGAGAAGTTAGATATCGCTACTCCGAATAGTGGGAAGGGGAGAAAGGAGTAACATAATTGCTTTTGCAAAGGAGGTCACAAATTCGTCATTCACAGTCGGTCAGTGCGGCTGAAAGCGTCCTTTCGAGCGTAAGGTTTTTAATACGAAGCAGAGTGCCGCTTCTGGTTTTGAAAGCGTCAAAGATCTCGTCTCTCGCGCTCAGTCTCCCGCGCCAGTTTCATCCCCCTTTCGGCCTTTCTTTCTCTCGCGCGCTTGCGGCGCACCTTGCCGGAGTTACGCGGGCCCGCGCCAAATCGCCTCTGGTGGAATATCGATTATCGATATTTATTGCCATGCGGTCAGCATGCGTCGCCTATATATTCGACATTAGCCGATCAAACGGCGCGATGTACGATTTTCGGGGAGCCAGTTAGATATCGTCGAGTGCATCGCCAACTGATCGGAAGATGATGTTCGCGCACTGATATCTAAGCTGATGGCTTAAGGTCAGCTTACGAACGATACGTTGACATAATAGGACGGTACCGCTCGTTGACGTTCACTTCCTCGGCAACACGGTATCTGCTTCGCTTTGCATTCGGCGGTAATAACGTTGAAACGGGATTTCATGTCATACGCGAGAACGTTGGAACGAACGCTGCATTCGGATTTGTATCGACGATACGAAAGGGACATTATACGCGTTGCTCCTGATCGATTTCGATCAAACTTGCCGGTGTCTTCCATCATTGCCGCAAGTTTGATTGAAATCGGTGGGGAGAGCCGCGCGTAGTGTCCCCTTGTCGGAAAATCTGATAGCATTAGACGCATATGGAGAGGCGTCTCGATCTTTAACATTGCCGTCGGCCGATTACGAAACTTTTGACATCGCTCGGGGCGACGTTGCATCTCTTTGCGAAAAGAGCCGGCCGGGAACGCCGAGGGAAGGAGCTTATACGCAAAATTTCACGGTAATGGGGCACATTTTTTATCGAGATATTATAGTCCCGGTTGTTTGCGCTCCACCCGCCCCATATCCGATGTCAAACAACGAGATATGAATGTTTACGACGCGGCCTGTCATAAGAACCGTAATTTAGTGGTTGCATTTTGTAAGACGTCGTGCTCCGCGGCTGGAAACCGTCTAACACCGTATGTCTTATGCGCCGTATTCTTCTTGCTCGTAAATGCAGACCGTCCAAGCGGTATCGCCCCCTCCTTTCCCTACCCCTCAGGCTGTCACAGGAAACGTTTTGTCTAGCTATCGAATAATACGCGCGAAATGTGCCGAACATAATACCCAAACGTGTAACGCAAACGTTCGCGCAATAGAGAAGAGAGATGCGAAAAAGGTGATCGGCGTAGCATTCAATTTCAAGTTGCCTGTTCGCTCGAATAGTCCGCTTTATCATCGGCATGATTTTTACTCGTATATTTGAGAAAGAGAAAGAACTCGCGAGGGAGCTTCGTGCTTGTTACTCGCAAAGTTTTAACTTGATTTCCTCGCCAGTTTCTTGATGTCTAATGGGCGAGTTTCAAACTCAGCAGTCACAATTGCATTACTTAATCGATCATATAAATCGATTCCCACTCCGACATGTCATTTTCGTAGGTACCGACGCGGAAGCGAGAGGGGAAAGAGTACAGAATAGAAACTTAAACCAAGTAAGTTTAAAACAGTGCGAAGTTTGTAAACCGTGTAATAAAAGGCGATATAAGTTTATGGAAGCAATATTGCAGGGGCGTTAAACGTTCGTAAAACGTTCGCGTGTCGAATTTCACGTATGCGTTGAGCAATTAAATAATATATAATAATACTGCTTCGCGAACAATGTTATTGTTCGCAACATCGTGTAAAACGTTTTTCCAAGACTGCTACTCTAAATCTTCGTGTTTCGTGATAACGAACAAGTATGATAATCAGAGAGAGAGAGAGAGAAATAGAGAGACGGTCTCGTCTTTCTCAACGGATATGCAAACAAGCAATACAGTCTGAACTGTGGAAATATTACAGGAAATGAAAAGGTGTTTATAAGACTCAATGTCTCGAGGAATGTAAGACTAAGTGCATGTATCATTAATTATCTGGAAATTGTAAACTGTGCACACATTTTGCAATAACGAGATTAACGCGTTTTTTTTCTCGCACATCTGTCGGAAGGATAAAATTAAAATACGCATTTTGTTATAATATATTTAGAGTTCATATAAAAAATGTTGAACTAATTTACTAAGATATCAAGATATTAAGTTAAATACGTCTCAAGCTTTATTGTGTCATTTTGAATTATTACTCACGTCGAATAATTAAAATACATATTTGTATTTATGATTTACTTCATAAAGTTTGTGTACGGAACACGTAATCGAAAAAAAATTTTAATAAAAAAGAGGAAAGTAAAGAAACATATCGCTTCGTGTACGGTTTCACGTGAAAAGCGTAGAATTGCTGTCCAACACAAGGATATGATACGAACGGATCAGATTTACAGGCGAAATCCGTATCTCGAGATATCTTTCCCTGGCGACGTGGATTCGTGGACGAGGAATGGTACGCGCGAAAAATATACGCAGCACCACGTAGGGGAAATAAATTAGGTTCCTTGGAAACGAACCCGGGAGCTGAAGACAGAGTCAATTATCGAGGACCCCAGCGCTCTCAAGAGACTGTACCTTCATAGGATATTCTCAAATCTCGATGCGGAGGAACTTTCGAACAAGCAGGACAATTAAAATTATATTATTTAGAATCGGTTGTATTAGATTCACCGTGTGAGTATCCCAATTGTAATTTTAAAGATAAAAATGCAACTCTATACAATTAGGACAATTTATTTTTATCAACTGTCAACTTGCTACCCCGAGCGCTTCGTTCAGTGCAAAAGATATTTGACTGATCAAAGAATAATTTCGAGAACTACACTTCTAGGAAAGGTTGAAATCTAGGTCGCGTCTATCTGCTTGCATCCGATATGCTATGTTTGATTGTGGAGTCCCGTACAATTGTAACCAGAGACAATTGTGATGCGGTGTCAAAGTGACACAAGTACAAAAGGACAAGCGAGGTTCAGCTTCTGTCTGTAGCGGGATTCTTGTACGCGATATCGTATTGCAATCGTCTATTGATCTGCACTATGGTTACGGATTACTCGCTGTTTAGGGCTAAGAATTAGAAAGAAGCATCCATTTATACAAACACTTTATAGAAACTTACCTAAATGGCATATTGATTTTAATACGCTAACTTGAGTACGTACATAAAACACAATCGTAATTTACAAAGCTAGTAAAACAAGAAACTGAATGTCTACAATTAAAAGACACGAAGGGTTTTAGAGGATCTTAAAAACTTTCAGCAAGGAGAATGAATCTCGTGTCATTCGCTCGCAGCTATACGCCGTTTATCAGATAGACATCTCGTTTGCACGAGTGGAAAGTAACACTAATAAGCGACCAGAATCGCGCCGAGATGAAATCCTGTCACGGCACATGGACCTGACAGCGTCTTGTTCGTCTCGTCGTTATAAATTTAAGATGCATCCGCATCTGTGCGAGCGGCGCGCGGAAGTAGGGCAGCAGTCGCCGTACCCCTTATCTGATTTTTGCGGGGGCAACGTCCATTTTATACCCTCGTATTTTCCGCCTCGACGTGGTAATCAGAAAGATCTATAGTTACATCGCCGCTGAAGTTCTATCCAGCGTTATGTACGCCCCGCGGTAAATAGACGGCCGAGGGCGGGTTACACCGTTACATCGAAATGAATTATCATCGTGCCGACGTCCGCGCTGCGCCCGCGGTTTGTATGTGTATCATGATCGAGTCGAATTGAAAAACAAATCACACGACGAGCTTTAGCGCCGCGAGCTTAAGCGAAAACGCGAAGTAGCTTACGAGGACCGAATCGATCGTAGGTGTGGCCTTATCTTATGGATGAAAAAAATTTTTGTATTAAATCTCTTAGAATCTGTAGGCGGTTCTGAAATTAAAACTTTAAGCCGAGCTTACGTTTCTGACCAATCAATCACGAGCGGCGAAGCGTAGCTGAAATTTTGAGCCGATGCTTCGTCGTCGGGGGAAGATTAAGCGCTCGTTCGGTAGGAGCGCACACCCTCTTTTCGAGATCTCGTGTGCCGTCAGGTCAAGGGGAAATCTAATAAAAATCTACTCGCGAGTCTTTAGTCACTGAAACCGATCGATCGCCATTTAATCTCGTCGCTCTCTCGATACGCCATTCGAAAAAGAGATATCGTTGCAAGACGGTATGCAAACAATATATTGCTTCGCTTGACGAATGAATCTCGCGCTGTCATGTGCGAATAAATGCTCCGAGGATGATCCTCTTTACGTTGTTATCAGCTATCACATTACCCGCTTTCAACCGCGATGAATTCCGCAAGCAGATGTCGAGCCCGAAAGAACACGAAGAGCCCCGTGCGTAAGTAATTACGAGATGTGCGCGGCCGGGAACCCTTTCCCAGATTCGTGCAAACTCCCGGGACGTTAGAGGTGCACTTTTCGTAGAGATCGATCCCGTATCCTTACTCGTCTGCAACACGGAAACGCTTCTTCCCTGATAAATTTAATTTACATCAGGTTAACTTTGGAACAGACAGCGTACTCTAACTTTCCTCCGAGCGCAATTGACGATTATATCTAGTCGACGGGGGATTTTCAGTTTTTCTCTAACAAAGTTCGGAATTAAATAAAAAAGGTAAATGTATTAAGACTATATATATATATTTAATTAAAAATCGCTTCCTGCTACGATCTTACACAACGTCGATAGAAATAGCAATTCATACTATTACGCGCCGGTGTGCGCCACGATCGCTCTAAAGTCGTTACACATGAAATTTGCTATTTCATAAAATCCAGACCAATTGCGCTAATTACATTCCTGTAGATATTTATAGTGTGCCGTAATAAGCGATATAATCTACGGACGCGGGCCAGCACGCAACGGCGCGTGTACAAAATTTTTTGATCAGTCACGTGAAGCTCATTAACTTTCACCCTTAACGAGGTGAAAAGCACGTAGACGCGCGCGTTAATTCGCGGTAACGTCCTATTCTTGCCGGATCTCGCTACCTCGTTCGGGCGACAATTTTTCCGTTCGCATTAGCCTGCCGGAAAAAGCAATAACGTCTCTTTATCTCGACACCACGAGAGCCGTGAACCATTTTCTCTGCCGCGCGCGAATATTTTATTCCTCCTATTCTCGGGAGTCCCCGCAGTTTCCGTTTTCTTTACACTGCTCACCCCGAATATTCTTTTCTCTTATTTTGTTTCCTACGTACGTCTTTCGCGCTGGCGCTCTCTCTCTCTCTCGTGTGCGTACTTTTCACGTGCACGTGTGTACGCTATCAGGCTTGTACGTGACAGCGTTTACCATCGGGTCGGGTTTAAATCAATAATCCTGAAGACGGTGACATGAGACAGTTTGCTGGTGTAGTTAGCGAGGCAATGCAAGTTGGAAACGTCCACATCTAACCAAGGTAATTGCAACATTAAATTCAATTTGCCTACCGGCGCCCGTAAGATATGCTCTACGAAATTGCACGAGTTCTTGACAAAGTTGATTCTATGACATCCGTGAGCGGAGACACAGGGAATTTATAGCTGCGGATTTATTTTTTAATATGAAAATTGCTGCAAGCTTGCATCCCACTTTCAGCTCGCAACGGTGAGACATCGATGCTAATTAACTCGTGATACATCAGTTTTTCTTTTTTTTTCATTTTCTCCTAGAAACTAAATTAGCGTAGAACAATTATGGGTGCAGCAACGCTATAACACAGTGACCGCTCGTGTCCTGTTTATTTACAATAGAACTTAAAATAGCATTAGTTATTCACATGGATCGATGATACAGATCGGATATGGAATATCTGTTAGTTTTAGAACGCGTTAAAATCTATTATAACATTTGGGCTGCTCAATTTCCTGTTTAAACGAGATTCTCGTTCAATTACCGCCGGTACCTATTGAACGCGCATATCACAGTGCTTATAGCTTTTAGCGGTCTCGAAAACAGGAAGCGTAAAGTTTTCATAATAACGCATCCTCTCCGTTAGATAGGGAGACCCAATTGCCACAGGATGCACACAGGGTCCGTCGGTACAAAGGTCCGCCTTTTTTCCTGCTTCAGCCGCATCTACACGGAACAGCGAACGCTTATGCGAACCCTTACCCGCAGGGGAATAATTTTAGAAAAGATTTCCTCATTCAAAGGATGGGATAAACCGTTTTAAACACTTTCCGTGAAACAAGAGAACAGAGAATGTTTCAGCTTTGCGGCGTACGAGGGCCCGCCGGGCCTGAGATTAATCGAAACAGTAGCGAAACTGTATTCATTATGCAAAACTAAATGCAATATATTACGTTTAAGCGCGACCGAATTCTTATCTCGTGTATCTTCCCCGAGCGTTACATTTCAAAGAAAGATCGCGCGCGGGCGCGTGTGTGCCCGCGCGCACACGTACGCGTGTATTTTCGTATAACAAAAACTAAAATAAACTACTGGGAATCGGTCCAATCTTAGCGGAACGCGTACATCTTCTTCAGAAAACTGTACAGCTTCTTTCTCGTGGCTAAGTAGGGCGGTGAAAAGTTTTGCAGAAAATCAGTATTTCCCCCGAAAAAGCGAAGAGCGTAAAACGTCAGAGACGGTAAATTATAATTTCATTTTGCATTCAAGTACATTGTAAAGTTTGTTTTTAATTCCGTGCATTGTCGTTCACAGCGCACGCAGTGCTGAGCGCAACGCTCTCCCGTATGCAATGATAGATAATGAGTATATAATGAAAACATATGCAAGATATTAGCACGTTTTAACGCTACAAAGCCCGATGGTATCGCAACGTATTACAGCCAGACCTAAGAGTTGTCGTACATTTCAATTATTTTTACATTTTTATTAAATTCATATAAAAATAAAATTCTACATTCCGGCGTGATAAAGTAATTTATTCTGTTTGATAGAGAAACATATACAAAATATTCGTGAAAAGAGGGAGCCTTGTTAATAAAATGTTTCTCGGGAAATGTGTCCAGGCCGGTTATTTTTGTGCAGGCATGCGTAAAATATTGCATTCACTTTTCAAAGCAGACTCTATATTGTTCTATATAGCAACGTATAAATGGATAGCTGTGGTTACATAAAAATCGTTTGGTATGGTGTACACCTAGCTAATATACTCCCTGTGGATTATTACTTTTATTTTCAGCGTTCGAGCACCCTCTTGTCAATACTGATCCAGATGAACGAATTTTGCCGATATTAAATTTACGAGCTCTTTATTAAAACTTTTGGTGACATATAAATTTTATGTAATAAAATTGAATTTCACAAGTGAAGCATTATTGCTTCTGTGGATTTTGATATATACACATCATATCAAGAGCCGTTCATTAAAGCGTACTCGTTAAACGTACCAAGTCTGATAATATCCTTTCTCATATCCGTAGGTAATTTTAATAATACAATATATATGTATATGTAAATACTAGCATATAGAAGTAAGCGAGCCGTTCGCGATGAATGAAATGTACGATAACAAGATGTAGGTCAATTACATTATACGAGCGGTACATTGTTATCCCCACATTATTATGCTATGTAAGGATTTTTGGTGTTCTAAAGTAGTTGAAACTGATGCATTTTTGCGCGTTTAATAATGAAAGAAATGAATAAACCAACGCGGCACTGTACGACAGAAAAATATCATCTTGCGTCGAGTTAGCGCGCAAAACTGTTTTTTGGATTCATCCGGTGTCATTTCCCCGGCAATCTGCCTGGCCGTGCAAATACATATTTTTTCGTCCTGGTTGGGCTAACTTTGCCAGAGCGGAGAGAGCGAGCCATCGACGATGCAATTTATATCGCGTGAACTACGACCATTTTGAAAAGCGGCGTGCGCAGTAAGCCTGTGATGCAATAAAAACTTTAACCTGGGATATTACATACGCATTTGAATCAATTTTTCTCGCAAACTTGGGACGCTCTCTTCTTGTTTCAAACATTTTTGCGTCTTCCGGAGCCCCCGACTTTATTCGCATAATATGCTAATATCTCAGGGGGATGCAGATATTATCGAGCCGGGACGTGCCCGTATTCATCGAACGTGGAAACACGAAGCGTATCACCGTTCGCAGAAATTGCCTGACCGATCGGAACTTGCACTTTAAATGTCCTTCGGGGTCGAATGATGATTACGACTGAAGGATCACTTCGCTGCGGTAGAACGTCAATTAGGCAAATGTGAGAGAATTTCATCGCGATCAAGCCCTGTTGGGAATATATTGAAATATTGATTTATATAATTACGTAACTACTCACGGCGGCGTTCAACGTTCGCGCATAATCTCTTTAACAATTATAAAACAAAATATTTTACGTGTGCCGCTGGAGATCCGCGCTAAAAACTTATATGTATTTATAGCCGAGGGGTGGTGCTTTTTCAGGCCGCGCGCCGTGCGCCCTTTTTAATTCTGTCTCTGTTACACTAACGGAATAAGTCTGCGCGGACACTGCCATGCAGCAGGACGAGTGCATCACTTGATACGCGCTGCGCCGAAAAAAGAAAATTCAAGCGCTACGAAAGGAGCCGCGGTGCTTTCAGCTCGCGTTCGCTCGCTGATCGATGGTCGTAACACCGTCGAGTAGCATTCGAGGGCTTGTGGACGACGACGCGGCGCTTTGTGAAAACGTTCATATTTCTCGTTTGGGGATATCGTGGTCTCATTGAACTCGGTGCGGTGATAAGTCCGACGAAGAAACGAGGACATCGAGCGTAGGCGGGAGATAAGTATACGAGGGGAGATCGCTACCCTGAGGTCGGTCAGGTCCGAGCAACGCCGTGGCGATGACAGCGCGATATGTCAAACCATTGTCCCCTTTCGTTCTCTCGTTACGACCCTCTTGTCGTCACCGTTCTTCTTCACGCCACACAAGACCGCCGGACTAACTATGCACGCTGCTGTTTCAGACAATATGATTACGTTTCAATTTCCAAAGATAGACCGTACCGACCGCGTGATAATAACGCAGTCAAACGGAAACGAACGAAATGTTCCCGGTATGAATCTGCTCTAGGGAAAAAAAGGCAACCCATCTTGGGGCCCACAATTACGCTGCAAAATTATACGCATTTAATAATAGGTGTTTCAGATAATATTTCTAAATATTTCTGTTTGTTTCTGCACAGTTCGCTATGGCGAACGCGGAATTAATGTAATATTATAATTTGTAGTTTAACACACGAGCGTGGATTTAGATTTATAGCATTGTTGTAAGGTCGTTTGCCGCATATTTTTATTTAAACAAATTTCAATGCACAATTGCAAAACGTGCAAACAATATACGTATATTTTCAACTAGTAAGAAGTCGACATTCTCACGGATTTTCGGTGCGGAACAAATAAATTCGTTGAACAGCTTTTACTTGCGCTTTATTTCTTCTACAGCATCTACGAAGCTTTTTATGCCCCGTTTGCACAACGAACGCTCGTTTTTAAAGGAGAATAATTTGGGAAATATAACTTCCGCGGTAAGTTTTTTTCAAGTAATACAACGACCTCGTAAAAGGCCGGCTAGTCAGCGCTGGGGATCAGTGCCTTTCGGGCAATAAATAAGGGGCGGCTAGTTGCTTAGAAATACGCGGCGGTGTCTGAAAAGTTTCGACGAGCAGCGAAATGGCCCGTGGTGGAAGCACCGCATTGATTTCAAACTGAATAAATGTATATATGCATACGTTGGAGCGTCTATATATGATCCCCGCAAAAACCGAACGAGATACGGAAAATAAGTTTCTGCGACTAACGGTTTTTACCGTAATGTTACAATTTTTTGCTAATTTAAACTTACATTATAAAAGCTATGAATCTCGAAATGTATCATATATAGAAATTATATATGTATTCAAATATATTATTGCTTTGCTTTCGAGTATTCTCCCTCTGCTCGCCGTAGAAACCACGTAAATTAAAACACACAAGCTGGGTTACTTTATTTGGCTTCTAATAAATTTTGCACGAAAAGAAAAATTGACAATAATAATCCATTAGATAGTGTAATCGGAAACACATTTATAGCGCATGAAAGTGTAAAAGCCAGTCTAGCTCTTCTGTTGGCAGGAAACGAAAGTTGGATCGAACAAAGCAATTATAGTCTTGAAGTCGCTTCGTGCACTACCTGAAAGTTCTAACCGCATCTGGTATTCATCCGAGGGGACGTAATAAAGGAGAGAGTAAGACAGGCAGCATGCTCCGAGAAGTTGCAGAAGTTTCTGTTCTCTCGTCGCATCGGCTTAAAAAGTCACCGATTGTCGATCGCTGAACGTCGCGTAATATTTGCCAACTTTGGCATATCTTCGTTACATATTTACCGAAGTAAGGCGGCCTGTGCACGCCAAGACATACGTTCGCGAACAAGGCGATGCTGTCTACGAAATTGCGGCAGAAGGTGCGGTGCTTGTTCTACCGTAAAATTTCCTTAGCCCTCCAAGCGTTATTAATTTTACGTAAAATAGTATTATAGTGTTGCAACATTTTAGTCACGACATTACGATTACAACACTTCACTCGTCAAGCTTGATAGACCCGAGGTCTTTAAAGCCCTATACTTATTGAAATTTATAAGCGACGATAATCAAAATTATGCACAGTAAATCCAGAGGTTTATTAACAATGCCATTTTTTGTGATTATATAACATAATACATTTAAGCGCCTCGACAAAGAAGCACGTTAATTTTGGAAACCACTAAGGCCACACGAGAGCCCCTCCGCTTTAAAACATTATAATTATATTTTCCGCGAGGAACCTCGAGGCAAATGAAAGTTAAATCAAAGTCTTGGCTCGAGGCACAGTGGTCGAGGAAAACGTCGAGAGAGCTGATGTTGAAAGTCTTCGTTGTAAGCTTTGTATCGGTCTTACTTATAACGTAAGTTACGAAATAATCTAGATATATGAGAGATAGAATATAGAAGGTACACACGAGTTGATGCGATACTATTGCTACAAAAATACGGATTTGAATCCCCCTAAAAGTACTTATTATGCGAAAAAAATATAACTCGTGGCACTTAAAATACCATTTTGAAATGAATTTAGTGTTTCAAAATATCATTCTGTTTATTTTAAAATGCTGAGCATGTTTATTTTATGGTTCGAAATAAAATATTCCGTTGCAAAAAGCAAAACCATTTGCAACATCGCGCTTTATTTCAGGATTACTCTACGCGTCCCAGTAATGCGTATGAATAACCATTAATAAGCGTGTAATTAACGCTAATATTTAAAGATCACTTTTTCGGATTTTATGCATTAATCGTATCATGGGCTTTGGAAAACAACGTTGAGCGATAGAAGGCGCGCAAGATACGAGATCGCGTAGTCGTGGCGAAAGTTGGTGATATTCTGCGGCAACCGCGGATAAAGGCAGCTATTTGTTACAATTAGGTTCTCTTCCGTGGGCTGCAGACGGTGTGTCCCCAGGTTGCACTTGCTCACTTCACCTCCGGCACTTCTTGTCACCGTCCGTGCACCCTGCGCCCTCGTATGCATTCAAGCGTCTCCGTCACCTCGAGCATCTCAAATGGAATTACGTGAAATGGCGGTCGCGTTTTCCTAATATTCGGTAGCGTCCTCATTCCCTTCATGCCTCCATTGTACGTTACCAATGTCGAATACGTGCATATAATTGCTAAATGTCGAGAGCAACTCCTTCGATACAGGCGCGGTTTATTCTTCGAAATATGGTCTGTGCATACAATTAATTAACACGAATTGTTCGTAATAGGTGCATTTATCTTTACGTCTATCGGGAAGAAGACATTGAAACATAATAAGCTTATCATTACTCGTAAATAAAATGCTTCTACCTCTCGATCTTCCGAGACTCTATAAATTGTCACGTATATATGTATGCGCAGTACAGTAAGATAATTGTTATCATTAGGAGAATTTACGATGACATGAGCGATGGCGATAAGAGATTCCTTCGCTCGAGTAACTTGGGTGAATCAGGGATGTAACATATTAATCAGTGTTAATTTTTAAGAATTGTATTAGACGTAAAATGTGACGTCTCTTAAAAAAAACCCACGCTGAAACAAGACGCGTTTCTTTTATATTTGCAGATAAGCGCTCTTAGTAATCCTTTCAATAATATGCCTCTCTCTGCTAACCCATGCTTCTCTGCTAGCCGCTGGACATATCGGCTTTCAGCTCAAAAGGCTCAATTGGCTTCGACCCCGAGCTTCCCATACCGCAGCATTCAAACATAGGATCATATCTGTCTATATTCATGAGCAATACCAATACGGAACGGAGGAAGATGCAAATGTCGTGCGTTTCCGCCCCAAGATCCGGGTACAATTTTCGCGGAGCCCAAGGGAGGACATACGTTTCCTTTCCTACGTCCGAATATATATTATAATGGAGCGTAAAGAAGAATTCCTTTCCTTTGCAGATTCGATTCCACACTCAAATGCAAAATTTCCTACCACGCGTCCCGCCACGATTTGTATTTAGAATTATCGAGCGAACATTTTATCACGGATTTGATGCCATATGTTCCATCTCAACATATTCCATGTCATTAAATTCCTCTCACTGAACGCTAATTTATCATGTTACTGACTTATTACAAGAGCAAATGCCGAAAATAAATCTCGCGTTTCACATCTGTCGCAGATATTTCACGTTACATAAAATACATTTTTGTTGATACAGTTATCGGACATGCAGTGTGTAAAGATTATCTGATAAAATAAAAATTTTTAATGAAATTCAGAAATATGAAAACTTGTCCAAGCGTGTCTGACTCTTGGTCATTGAAGATCTCGAAAGTGCTCATCGCACCTTAGGCGGTTTCACATTAGTCGTAGCGTAGTGTCGCAAGGGTCGTAGATTGGTTCTAATTCAACGTTGATTGGTCGAATCTATCATTTGCGATGCTTGCAACGCTACGATACGATCAATGTAGAACCGGCCTTGCAAAAATACTGATTCCGCTGACGTAACATTGGATACGTTCTCTCTGTATGAAATTCCAAATGAAGATGTTCGTACATATTTCCTATTCTATAGGAAATCGTTGAAAGAATTAACTTTTACAAGATTCCTTATTTTACAAAAACTTATAATTAGAAAATGCAGAACTCCACGTACACGTCCAACGAAAATTGAAATATGTAGCTAGTATTGTGTATAAGTGTGAATTTCCTCCTATCTAATAGAATTCTTTCTGAGCAACTAATCGGTACTTATTTTCAACATACACTGTTTTCGATAAATAAACTTTTCCCCAATACAAACTCGACATGTATTGAATTTTATCATTCGACAAATAATACAGAATTGACATGAGATTGTATAACGTGTAGAGATATAAATCACGATAAAGGATACTTCAAAAATGGGTAACTGCATTGCCAGTCGCTATCGCAAAGCTCTGAGACGGGTGAGATAACGTTACCTATAATAACAGGAAAACTGGAAACTGGTATTGGAGTAATCTCCTGTTCAGGAAATTTATCCGCCATCTCGGCAGCTTCCGCCTACATCGCTCTTTCCAACTCCCTATTCGGCTTCGCCATTTTGCCAGGATTAATACTTACGTCCTATCGTACAACTTGTTGAAATTTACTTCAAGATAAGACCGGCAAAATAGAGTTGTTCGTATAGTTTAGATCACATTATACCGATACGACACCGCGATAAGATTAAATCGTATTTAGACAACATGGCACTGTACATATATCTCGCGAACAGGCTTAACAGAAACTCGTATCGCGTTGTTATTTATTTCAGCGGTATGTGCGTAATACAATAGTGTGATATTATCACCTTTAATAATTTATAGGACGAGATCCAGATTTATACTAAGAAAAATATCGAACTCGAACTTAATGAGTGCTATGTTTGATACGGCGCGATATCAAATATTCAATTGTGTCTAATCTCAGTACAGGTCGTCGGAATAAATTCACATACACATTCATATTCTGCCAAGATCATACATCGTTCGTCAAATTTATATTATACACGAATTTCGAGAGAACACATACATATCCTTAAAATGTATAAGCATTATGCGATATTACGAGATAGCCCGTCATGAATATGATAAAAGCCAACGATTTTACAAAATCGTTCGTACAAAAAATGACCTCTCGAAAAGGGGACGGAGGACCGGTTATTTTCCAGCCAAGTGGCTTAATAAACCGTGTCATCCAGTCAGAGAAATTATCGGGCATGCTAGAAATTTAATTGAATCTCAACCGTGCAATTTCTGCCTTCGGATCTGCAGAAGATCCGTCATCTAACTGTGGCTTAAGGGAGGATGTAAAAGGGTATGTCGGATTATAAACCGTAGTAAGGCGCTTCTCCTTTCGCTGTAGCCACGCGGTATTCATGTCTGTGTTTAGAACCGAGCAGGTAAATGCACGTTTTACAGAAGACGGTATTATGAACAGATTTTGTGGATTTATGTCAGGTACTATTTCATTTTTGTCACTTGTCGCTGAACATTGTAGTTCTTGGGGGAAAAAAAGTATTGAGACCCGACAGAAAATATCACTATGGTCATTTAAATTGATATTCTTGGATCGTGTCTTCAATAAATGTAAAGAAAGAGAGAGAGAGAGAGAGGGGAGGGGGAGATTTCCACAGAAATGTCGACGGTAATGTCGAACAGTGATATTTACCATCGATGTTGTACTACGCCAAGTGTGGACGTATAAGTACAGTATTATAAAGCTCATACAACCGCTTCTACTCGATGTTATCCTTCGAAATTACTTACAAAAGTAAACTGGGCGAAGGAGCGATTAAGAAATACGACCGGTTTATTAAGATAACATGCGCTACGCGGTGATGCTAGTTTCGAATCGGATGTTTTATGCATCCTATATCTTACCATTATCGGGGACATGAAAGGTATGCAAAGATAACAAAGATCAGGCGCAACAAAATTACCAAAGTTACCTACACGTGCCGTTTCGAAAAAATAACTTAGTAAATTTATACATACACAAAAGTTTCGAAATAACTTAGTAAATTTATACATAATAAATTTATATTGCAAATGCGAAATTAAGGGCCTCAAAAGGACCGTAAAAGCAAACAAAATATATTAATACGCGAGCCCTGTAGGTGACTACGCGGCTATCGATAAAAGTACCCTCCAGCTTGAAGTAGCACGTTCAGAAAAGCCGAACAACGCAGAAGTGTGTGATAGAGTGATATCGTAAATGTATACACAGGCTATGAAGCCCGTGTAACCAACGATCTCATTGGGTAACACAGGATGTATGGCGGTAGCTTTTATGTGTATCTTATACGGGGATATCTATTCTACTTAGAAATTTCTACGTTAACGCTATATTAATACAGATGACGACGGCAAATAATGAAATTCTGGTATCATTCCGTTCGGAGAGAATGTTCCGAGCCCCCCCAGGATTTTATTCTTCATATATTATTCCATTTCCATTTTGCGGATTTTCGCAAATTCTTTGCGTTCCCACGAAATTGCTATTCAAATAGGTTACTTCTCCAATCCCGGTGCAATTACTTATCCATTAATCTTACAATATTGTCACGCCGAACCTACGGCGGCGCCGTATCGATTTGTTGACTCCGTTTCAACAGCGCGAGACATTTTTGCATACGCCTTGAACCTGCGGTAGCCGATATCGGAAATCTACGAGGAAAATCTCGCTCGCATTCATTTTTGTCGTGGAATTATTCGCCGCGCGCTCATCCCGGTCGTTGCACTTCGCGGAGCGCAACTCGCGCGAAAAGCAGCAAGAATGTGACAGCGGAATGTGACGGGCGTCGCATCAACGCGATTCAAGATCCAAATTGCAATTTAAGCGCATGAATAGCCGCAAGCGCATCTAAAAGGTGGATTGATGGTCTACCGACGTGTCGTAGATTTCGGGAAAGCCGCGCGCAGATAGATCATTAACCCCCGGGGTCATCGTCGCTCGTAACACGCGCGAATGGTACGAGCGGAAGGAGCGTTCTCGACCAACGGCACCCCGTGAAAAAAGCTCGCTCCGGGAGAGACGAGGGCGGACGTAACGCCGGCGAAGAAAAAGCGGGATTCAATGAGATGGTTTTGATAGCCGCCGACCATTCGTTATGATACGTATGCTACATTACGTTCCCTTTTGTGTTCCCACCTGGCCCGGTCTTGGTGCCCAGGCCTGGAGAAGCTTGGTAAATTGACGGGAAGGGAGCCCCGGGATCGGCGATTCGAACCGGTACGGCGTATAGAAGGAGGTTCGCGGTGCTGATGGCGGGCGGGTAGATTGGTACGGGAATGATGGGAGAATGGGGAGAACAGAGGAACGGCAGGGAAATGGGCTCGGCTGTCACATACACGTACTCCCCGGAGCTGCAAACTGATAGTGGACAGATACTGCGCATTCGTGGCGCACGGTTAGAATTAATTGCCAATGTTTGGCCCGGTACGTGGATATTGGGATGAATGTTCGTTAGCGGGCACGGTTCCCCCGGCATTATCCCGGCAGAACGAGTTAGCCCGTCAGAGCGGTACTTATGTTGGCCCTGATGCCCGAAAACGAGCATCGCGTCCGCTGATAATAGGACCACGGCCATTAATCATGGGACACGATCCGAAAAAAAAAATAAAAAAAATAAAGGAACCCCGGTGAATCGGATTTCGAACGGTGGAAAACGTCCGCTGATAAGTACGTCCGATAGGCGTGTACCGTGCACCGTGAACATGGTGGCCTAATGGCTACAACACGTGACTTCGCCGTTCGGAAATAACGTTTCGAGTAGGCCGTGTAAACGCGGCTATTGTTTGAGCAGGTGTACAGCCTGTTTCGATGCATATGCGTCTATCGCGTCGAATAGAATAACATTTGCGTGCAGGTTACGTATCGATTTCTGTGTAACAATTAATAATTCGACAGTTTATCGGCGCAGCCAGATAAAGTTAGTACTTCGTTATTGTTAGAACTAATTACTTCGTTGTCATTTCCGCTGGTTATCGCATTATATCTTCGATCGATGCGGCGCCCGACAGTTTGTTTTCAAAATGAGGGGCCGTATCTCGTCCGCGCGACGGCGGATTTGCAGCGGCGTAATGAGGATCTGCAGTTGACGTAATCGCGCGTGATGATGGCGCGAGGACTTCTAAATACGTTCGCTAATCGTAACACGTTGCCGGACCGCAACGTAGGCAGATTCTCGAAGCGATTAGGCTCGCGGGCGCGCATCACCCTTTTTCCTCCGACAATGTAGCGGAATTTCAGCCAGATAACGCGCGGCCGGAACTAATGACCGGCCAATTTAGAAGTTAACGACATTACCTTGTACGCGTGGATTATGGTAATGTAGCATTTCGGTGGATGCTCTTCTCGAGCCAGGCCGTTTCGAGCGGGTTGCTCGGCCGGCTCGTGCGCCAGCTGTGGACGCGGGCAGACGCGCGCGTAGAGAAAGCGAGCGTCTTGAAGAGAGAGAGATAGCCCCGTAGCGCAACGCCATAGAGCGTGGAAACGATTATTGTCCCGGGTATAAAACGTAACTACTTCCTTCCGCGGCGCGGCAAAGTGCGACAGTTTCGTAGTTATCCTCGGCCTCCAACGGCTCGGTATAATGGTAAGTGAATGAAGTCCACGCCCAAGCGCGCCACGCTCGGTTTTAAATAAAGAAACCGCGCGGGCTAACGTGATTTCTCGCCGCCACGAGCCATGCAAACGGGGGTTGGGGAAAAAGAGGAGTCCGCTTTTATTCCCGCCCTGAAGACTCGTCGGACGACGACGACGACGACGACTGCAGAACCGTAATTGCGCCTGTGATCCACGCTAACATGCAATAATTGGCGAACGTGCGCGATGTCTTTCCAGTCGAACGCGAGCTTCGAATTTTCTGTCGCGCATGGAACGCGACCCGCCCCCTGCGAGCCGGAATTCTCAAAGAAATTCCGTAGACGGAGACGAGTCGAGCTTTTATTTTCGAATGCGTCGTTGGCGCGGGATATCCGATCGACGTAAGTATCCAATAATACGGACGTGATTTACGGAATGCAAGCAGCGTAGGTATATGTGCCGTCTATATACCATACCGCGGCATTTAATTCAGTGAAAAATATCAACTACGTAAAGAACAAAAAACAAGCGACGTCTCTTCTCCTCCCTTTTCCTCCTTTAAATTAAAAATTTCCGCTTTATTTAGGAGAAATAAAGTTTATATCTAAATCGCTACTTAAGTTTTAAGTAAATTGCTACGTAATCTAAACTTACGGTGTCGAATAGAGATATAACCGAAAGGATTCTCCGCGAAGTATCCTCGCCGTCGACGGCATTCTTATCTTTCGCACTTATCCTTTATCATTTCGAAACTTCTAAACTTCATCCGCCATGCAACTCTGTCGCCGATGTAAATGGCATCATTTGCGGATTATCTGGAACTTACCTGAAATTGAAGAAAAATATTATTTCATACTCCTTCTTAATAAATGTGAAATAACTCGTGAGCGCTATTTAATATATCAGGGAGGATATTCAACGGGTAAAAAAAATACACATGCAACCCGCGTGGGTACGATTCTAGTATAAACACGGGGATTCAACTGCAACAAACTAGTGTTTTCGTAAAAGTTTTTTTCTCGAAACAGAATTACAACGTAACGGTTTTATCAACGCAGATTCTGTTAAGTAGCTTATGTTACTTTAAATATTCAACAAGAGACGATTGTAACACATCGCCGGAGACGAGATGATAAAAGTAAATCGACTTTCTTTATAAAGTTGGAGCTTCATTCAGCGAGTTTCTTTCCGATGTATCAGCTAACAGGCATTGTGCATGGGGACTGTATAATGCCGCGATACAAAACGGAAAAGTCCTTAGAGTGTTTCCTCCGATAATAGGGAGACATATTTCGCATTTCCTGTTTAAAGTACTTTGTATATTAGAATAAAGGTTGAAAGTAACAAGTGCCTTGTTTATGAGCTTACGTCTCTTTCAGTAACAATCGAGCTAATGAGTGTCGAGGAGCAAGTAAACCATTTTCAGAATCCAGAACGGCCGGTCTCTCCCTCTCTCTGTTTATCCAGCGATCTATCTGTCTTCTATTTTTATCTCTCATTCTAAAGAGCTGCTCTTCGACTTCAGTATGCAAAATTTGTCCGAGTCAATCGAGTCGTGCCGTTTAATCATAAAATCTGAATATATTGAATTCTGTAATTAAGTGCACTTGAAAAACTGACTGCATCTAATTAATTATACTAGTTACGCGAATGTATTTTAAAATATTTTCTAATACAAGCACGAGGAAATATTATTTTCACGAAAACGTTAATTAGTATAAACAAATAAACTTCTCCATTGTCAGAGCGTCTAATTGTATATATACATGTGCGATGCGCTGGTGTACGATTCCACTAACTGCACAAGAAATTACACAAGCCACGTGCAACCGTTGCAGCCGACTGTGTTTCGTCTTCCTGCGCGTAGACGTACAAAGTTTCGTCTCTTCGCTGTAACAGTACGTATCGTCCCAACTGTAGGTTATGACTCGTGCCAGGACACATAATTAATCTGTCAGTTACGAGGGGGAGGGTAACAGAATGAAAAGACAGGAAGGAGAGACTGGTGTATAATGGCTGAAGTGTCGGGAAAGAAGCAGCATCGGTCGCTCGCAAGCTACTTACAACTTCACCTGCTACTTCCTAACGAGAACATAGATACAAAACATAATAAACGGTAATCGTGAGATGCGCATTAAAGAGAGAGAGAGAGAGAGCTTGGCGCTGATCCTGCGCGGACTTTATTTCCCCACAAATGAATATCGCTCACTTTATGAAGCGCCGTCTCCGTTCTCCTTTTTACTCTCGCTCTCCGCTTTTGTTTCCGTAGGCTATGAAATGGTCTCCGTAAGTCTATCAGTGAACTCTCGCCGAGCTAATTCGAAATGAATACTCTATGGTTCTGGCTCGCGAAATTCTTTTCATTCGCGACCAGATAAAGCGCAATGAAGGAAATCCTGTTTGACATTGTTGCCTCAAAGGAGAGAAATTGTATTCGCCGAAACTTTACTCGCCCCGATGAATTTGCAAGTTTATTGCATTAGGAAATTATTCGTCAGATGTTCCGATATCAATGGAAGTTAATGTTCCTATAAATTTATCAATTTTCCCCGAAAACTAATGTAACTAATGAACTTTGGATTATTAATTATTTTAAAGAAATTACGTCGCATTAAGATTTTCATAATAGTGCATTATTACTGTATGTGATATTAAGAAATGCAATTTGTCGACTCAATTTTGTTATTAGAAATATATTCGCGTGTTAATAGGTAAACCATGTTAGATTTTGTTTCGCTTCTCATTACTTCTTGCGGTTGTCACTGTTTTGGACATTCTCACAATAGAATTGGACAGCTTTAACCTAGACTTCCAGGCAAATGTATGCCACCCCGTCCCTGAAATATGCAGAAGAGCGACCGGTCAACAGTTTTTTGTCGGTCATTTCAGACAGTCCAGTCATCGCCGCGTTCTAAAATATCGTGCATCAGTGAGCGAATTAAGGATGATAAATCTAATAAAAATATATGGATAAAAAATGCGTATTTCCTTCCGACGCGACGTGTCACTCGTTTTCATTATGTACAGTATAAGGAAAAATCTGAAGTATCCAAAAACACGGAAGAAATAAAGTTTGAGCGTTGTGGAAGCGCAAAAAAGCAGCGGAGTAAATCGAGGTAAATTGTACACTTACGAAACGTGTCTGGGAACGAAAATATTACCACAGATACAAATCTAAGCGGAGCGCATTTTCGCGTAATCGACGTATCCCCCTTTAGTAACGAACGCTGTAGCTTGTTAGCGCCACAAGCCTGAAAATCTCAGGTCATACACAGAGGTGTTATAAAAAATCTTCAACCTGTCCTATAAGCGAGTTTGCGTCGCAGTAATTTCCACTTGGCTTCTTTCCACCCTCTGACCACCCCATTGACCCAAGGGTATTCCCTCCGGTGTTACCTCATGCTGACCAACTCGTGTTTTTTCTCACCCTTAACCTGAGGTGAGCGTGAGGTTAACCGTAAGGGTAGAGGTAGAAGTAGGGAGGGGGGGTCGTCTAACCGAGGCGAGAATAAGAGCGTGATTCCGAAAGAATTGATGGATTCCGAAAAGAATTGATGGAATCAACAGAGGACTGCCCTCGCGGGGGCGGCCTCGGCGAAACCTCGGCCCGGACTCTCCAAATGTATCGAAAGTTATCCAATGATATTGTTTAAAATATCCGCGATGCATGCGCGTTGAATCGCTATAAGGGTCATATTCTACAGCAATTAATCAAGTAGCGCACTGATAACTTGCGCGAAACGGGCGCGGGTATAAATAATGTAAGAAAGTAGAACAAAGTTGGATGATGGATACTTTTCAGGGAGGAGAAATGTTCCATGGTTTATGACTGGGTTTACGGCTGCAGAACGTCCTATCGATTTCCTTCTGCAGTGCTGTCGACGGAGACGACAACGTAACATTTCATTCTAGTTATAACATCTAGCACTTTATTACATTTGCTGAATATCGAGGTTAATGTAACTTCTCGACTAATAATCTTATCCATCAGTATAATGAAGCTATTCTAATCTTTAATGAAAATACATTTGCAAAGACATACTTGGGTAAAATAATAGATGGTAATCGAATTTATCAAAATATCGCATAATGACGTATTAATGGTGGTAGATGTGCATATGCATGAGGATATAATTTTCAGCGGTTCTCTCTTTCAAGTGACTCGGTATTTTTACTCATAACGACTATGTGTCAATATTAGAATTTCGAAATATTGAAGAAAGAAGAGAGAAATACTTTAGTGACATGTTCCAAATGGACCCCCCTGAAGAAAATACGCGCTTGTGAGATGTTAGAATAGTTGACAGGTTTGATCTTGTACTTCGTGGCCACTTAGAAAATGTCGGGCTTTTACTTACTCAGGAGCTATTAGCACCGAGCGCTCACGAAAGACAAGCTCAGGCAAGCATCTCGTTAAAATTATATTGACGCACGAATGGCCGCGGATATAATATCCTTAATTGAAAATATTCTCGTCGGCTTTTTTGAACACTTTAAATAGTATAATTATTTCGATATTACGCAATTATTATAACAGGACAAAGATCGTACTTTGCTCGGAAAGAACGTGTATACATATGCACATTTTTTTTATAAATCACTTTTTGAAATTAATAAGTGGAATATTAATATTTAATAAACTTTGTAGTAACTGCCTTTATATAAAATAAACTTTATTTAAATTTCCATGTTAAAGTATTCAAATTGACGTTATATGTATGTAGTTTTTATCACGACTGATATAACTCGTGTAATAAAAACTATTTTTATATCTGACCAAAAAATGATATAGCCCAATGGGTCAAGGTAAAATCAATAACTACAGAATATCGAAATGCAGACCAAAATAACAAAGCCGGGGGCGACTTTCACTCTTTGGACCTACCGTCAAATCTTGAGATCACTCGCGTCTGTTATTACGTTTTCGACAATTATACGTAGGAATGGAGAAAAGACACCCTCAAACACTTCCTCCGTCCTGCGTTCAGACTCTGCCATCTTTCTTTTTTCGTACGTAATTTTTCACCAACATCCTTTACGTCGAGCGTAAGATCGCGGCACACGCCATAACGATATCGCGGCGGCCTTTTTTGTCGGTGAAATTTATGGCGAGGTAATAGAGGGCAAATTAGAACCACATGACTGGCTACGCCATCAATCTCCGGCGGTTCCCTCTTAGCCAATGGGCCTCCTCGTGGCGCCGAATAAACTAAACTGCCGCCGCGTGCTTAGCTTCGTCGAATTCCTCGCGATTCTCGCGAAGAGCTTAAAATCGTTGAACTTGCTAAGTGCGCCGCAAAAACACGAATCTGGATTCTGCGATTCCTTAATTGGATGTCTACCAAACCAGTGTGAAAAGGGGGAACTCTGACTTAAGAAACGATGAGTTAAGTTTGGCTACGGTTCTTCATGTAATTAATAAATTTTTTTATCCTAATAATCTGTTACATATAGCAATATATGTATATGTAACGTATATATCCTTAATATATTTATTACACACAGTATTATTTTAGAAGTATTGGCAACAATAAGTGTCAGTATTTCTTCAATTAAATGTTTATCAATTCTCGTTGATACAATTGTAATAATAAAAAGGCAAAATGTTCTGCGATATCACTGTTAATTTAAGAAATTCCGTTTAATAACAAGCTCAATTATATTAGTCTCTCGGCAATTATTATGGAAAGGCTTTGCATTCTATTTTCATCTTTCCCATTGTATATTCTATATAGCTCTTCACCGTAAGCATATAAAGTAAGATGAATTTTCCGCTTTGTTACGTATGCATGAAAGCCATGGACCTTCATGGACGCATTAGTCGTAAGTAATAATTAATTTTTCCCCATCGTGCCATACAAAGAAAAAAAAACCTAAGCTAACGAGCCGCATGGTCGTGGCTAAACGTTGCCTCCGTAAAGTAGTGTATGTATTATAATTATATGATACAGGAGCTCAAATATGACACAGGAACAACTGTTTATATAAGAGGGAATATAAGAGAAAAATATTCTCAATAATAGTCGACATGATTTGGTCACTCTGATTTGTTTGGCTCTGCTGCTGCAAACTAATTTAACCCGTTGAAAGCAACGTTACTTCCTGAATATTGAAGCCAGAGAACAGCATTTACTTTTATCATTTAACTGAAAAATTATTAAGGTCGAGTAACAATTTTTAAAAGAACAATAAGTGTTTTATTAATAGTTGATAAGAGTGTGAAATTGCTTGAAACGTTCTGGAACACATAAGATTGTTAGATGACGCTCATATTCATTCACCTTTTTTCTCACTCGAGCTTTACATAATTTAGTCGAATGCTGTTTCTTGGCAACACGCGAAATCTATATTGGAAAACGTACTCAATTCGCTTGTAATGAATAAATGCTCTCCAACCTCGGACGTTTGGCAGATAAACATTAATGAGATAAATTCAACGTATAACTTTTCATACGATGTATTTTTTAGGAAGTGTAAACGTCGCGAGTTGATATACAATTTTCAGTAGCACTTGTCAAACTAAATTATTTGTAAAAACCATCCGTTGCACCGCGTATTCATAATAAATCCGATTCATTATTTCCATATTTGAATGTATAAGAACGCTTCGTTAGACTCGTTGCGCGATCTCAATGGTTTAATGGTAGTTTCATAGATTGCAAAATGAAGAAATTGAATAAGTCAGAAATGCAATAAATTACTGAGATAATGGTTTGCTTATAAGAATCGTGATTTACGACGGTTGTTTGGATCATTTCGCGAAAAAAAATGTTCCAAACGTGAAATACGTTTTTTCACACGGGATAAAATATTTCGGCGCTCGTACAACGCAGGTGCGTTCAAATAATGATATGGACTTTCACTGTTTTATCAAGAGAAGCATCATGTCGTTTAAAATTCGATATCATATTTTATTTACTAACGTTGCAATCTCTGACTGCGAAAATCCGAACTGTGGAATCGCTATGTGATATGCATGGTTTAATAAAACTATCGCGATTCGCAGCATAATAAGCTTTCGTTGCGAAACGAGCTCAATATATTCGCAACTGCGCTCGATGGAAATCTTGGAATAGGCGTTGCGATATCTGAAAGTTTCACCATAGCTTCCAGGGGGATGAGCTTTATCGACCGGGCAATCTGAACGCCGCGCCGGTACCGCCGTGGATAAATTTCAACTTTCTTCGAGAGCAGAAATGAAAATTACGCGCGCTAAACGTAATCCTCCTACAGATGCGAAGGACTGATAAGACCGCGCGCAATTTAACTCGTTAGTCCGAAACAATCGCTGCCGAATTGACAGTTCTATATTTTTGCAGCGGCAACTCGCAGTTCCGTTTCCCCCATTAAGTATCCCGCAATTAAACCCCGCTCGGTTCATTGTCGACGCGCGAGAGCTATTTCTTCCTCTCCCCCCCCCGCCCCCGCAAGCGCGATAAATAAACACCTTGCGTTTTGTAGATAGCGACTCGAAGGAGATGCTCCGGAAAGGATTATGATTAGAGATAAGCAAAAACTTTATAACTTGGAACGTTCTCGATTTGCATCGACAATAAGAAGCAATTATCCTTGGGAACAATAGCTCGAACTATCCCTGTAACAGAATATTCTTTCGCGGGCTTTGTGTAGTGCACTCCACACTTATTAATAGCGCCGCGTAACGGGAACCGCCGGGCGTATGAATGCAACTGCACACGCAGCCGCGAATCATTCCGGGATGATGGGCGCAGAGGGTTTTCTTCCTCTTTCTTTTCCAAGGCACTCTCCGCATCTCGTCTGGCATTCCGGTCTAACAAACTCCGGTATATATCGGTACGATGCGGGCCGCGCGCTGCAAGCGCAAATATAACTGCACACTCCCGTGCGCATAGTACACGTGCACACGTACATACCCCCTTGGTAGCAACTACGAGCGCACAGGCGACTCGGGAGCGCGGCTACACCTGTGTGTACCACTAACGGCTTTTCTTTGTTCGGATCTTCGCCCGCGTAAAATTTGTGACGTCTCGCGCAAGGACAATGGAATCTCATAACGCTCGTGGACAAGGCGGGCGCGCCGGGATGATACATTATTCGATGCCAAATGAGACATCAGCAAACAAGAAATTTGCCGTAATGAATCGCTCGTCCGATCGTTCGCGAATAATGCCGAAGTAACGAATTATACTTGGAAGGGGGGGAGGGCAATTTGCATGATATTTGACGACACGTGAATTATGGAGCCGTACGGCTCTTTTGTGCGAAGTAGTTACTTCCACGTGGCAGCGTTACGCTTAAGCGATCGCCTGGAAATTTCATTCGTAAACGTATATACGCGTGCCTACGGCGCGATGTAATGAAATATGCTTTCCCGATATTCCAATATTGCCGAGGAATAATTTATTTCCTTACGAGTGCCCGGCGCGTAATACGGATAATGACAAAAATCCGCTATAAGGCCGCCGAACAATTCTGTTTTTCCCCGTCTAAGTCCAGCGAGGGAACGTAAACACAGATTATATTAAAGAAATGCAATTTCGAGCGTGATATTTTACATTTCGACTTGTGCGAGGAAGACATTTTTATCCTTCCCCCGAACACCGAAAATAGATTCACGTAGTGTGGGCACAATATCTGTATCGTCGATATCAATCAAGAGCCAACCCGGTACGCCGGACGGAGATCCGCCTCGGACCTCGTGTCCGAATGAAAAAGGATTCCGTGACCATGGCCCACTTCAGCCTGGGACTCGGAAAGCCCCTCGTTCCATTAGACGCGAAAATTCCGAGAAAATGTTTCGATTTCAGATAGCGTTGCCTTCGAGATAGTGGATATCGGTATCGCTCCGCCCGACGTTTCACCGATGTGCCAGACGAGATCCGCGCTAGGCCGAGACTGCGTAGAATGGTACGCGGGGGACACGAGGGGAGGGACACTCGGGAACGAGGTAACGTTGCGAAAGCATCCACGGTGGTACAGACGAGCGCACTCAGCAAGGGATAGGTACCAAGCTGTCTCTGATCTGACACGACGAGATTACCGTCGAAAGAGGAAAAACGCGTACGCGCCCTTCCAGAAAAGAATGAATGGCAAAAATAGACTCCGGGGCTCTCACCTACCGTCGGGCGAGCTGAAACTCGTGGAGGGTAAATTACGAGGTACATACACCGGCGCACGTACCTGCACGATAGATTACGCGTGGACACATTATCCGTTGCGGAATATGCGCATAAATATGCATGAACGAACGTGCGGAGGATTTAATCCGAACTACCGAAAGAAAGATGACGCGCGCGCGACACAAGGTAATCGCTGTGCGGGACGTCGTTTGAATTTCGAGAAACGACACGTCTATTCGGCGATGCCTCGTGTCATTTTCAATGGCGTTAACGTCGGCGCGCGTAATCGATCAACTGTGCGCGTTAAAAGCGCCAAAAATTGCACGCAACGTGCGGGAGTCCGTTGCGTTTCGCGTGAGAGCGAAGTGTGCGTAGGAAGTTATATTTATATTATACAATCATTTTGATTGAAGCCGGTCAAAGTTATGACTGGGTCCATTGCCGTTACTAATTAATTTCTCTACATATATATTATTTTCATCAAATTTCCATTCCGAGGCGGTACTATTAATAGTCTCTCGCTGCGAATTACGGCGAAATATACCAGAAAACAATAGAACCGTGTGTACCGCGCGTGTAATTCGAAATAAAGTCACTTCTTTATCGAGTCTGCAAGTCGGGGCGTAATCGTAAGCTGAGAGAACACAGTGCGATGTGCGATGCGAAAAGAATGTACGAAAATATATTTAAAATATCGCTAAATTGCTTAATTAAAAATGATAGCGTTAATTCGTACGAAATTGTCTTGATTAAACTCGGCAAATTATGTGATATCAGCGATATCGTATTTTTTTTCCACCCCCTTACACGTGCGTAAGGATACGCGCGCAGCAATTATGTCTAGTCGAATTTTACTTCTTTCTATTAACGTGCAATAACGAGCGGCAAAAAGAAAGCTTTGGCCGTTACAATGGCGCGCGGGTATATTCACACGGGTGTGCACGTGCCTCTAACAGAGGCTACGTATGTAGAGGATTACTTTTTATTGAAACCGTACTGGACGGGCTCACCGCGTGCACGCGGCATAGCCTGCAATGCGATATTTTACGCAAAGTCTCGGGCACGGAATTTTATTTTCCCGTTATTATAGCTAATACGTAAACTCGTTTCCCCAGCTGTGTATTAAATTAATGTTTAATGTCATACAACGCGATGCATCGCATTGTCTCCCGCAACGCAAACACCGGAGTCCCGCATTATCCTGTATACTTATTAGAAATGTTCAATTTTCATTATACTCTACTAGCTCCTGAATGAAAAATGGCATCCTCCATACGTATTAGATAATAGTGAGCCTGTGTGCGTGTCAAGTTGTCATCGCTCAAACACTCGGCTCGATGCTGATGCAACAACAGATGGACTTGTATACATTTTTAATTGGACAAAATACTACTATCGCGTCACTTTGGCTCTAAACCGCGCTATCGCTTCGCCGAATCATCCGGCACCTTTCGCTATCGGAAACTGTTCTCTTTCTGCGGTTCCATTCGCCGCAACAAGCTTTAATCTGCTTAGCCGCATTCAGACTACGTGGGAAACTGCACTCGTGTAACTAGATTGTGAAATCTAGTGTGTCCCTAAAATCGAGGCCGTGTTCCTGTCCCGGTGAGCTATAGCACCCTGTCCGCCCACGACGTGTCTACAATCCTGCGCTACAGATTTAAATAGTTTGCGCGCCACGTGCATCGTCGTATTTTACGTTTTTCCTTTCCCCGAGACTCCTGTAACTTCACGCCGGGACGAAGCCTGTTTATTCGCTCGAAATCTTCATTAAAACGTGTTTAATCAACGTAATGCAATTAAAATCGCGCCGCTATTAATTATCGCGTTTGTTGTTAATTTCGGTTGCATAGACGATTTTGACGTGCGGTCAGAAATCAGAAATTATAGTACAACGTTTCCACGTCATTATGTTCGCGACAAAATAAGAGTAAATTCATTGTCATTTACAAACTGTTTCTCACAATTCCTGATAATGCGAATACAAACAAGAAATAAAGACACGATCGATAAAAATAACAAATGCAGTTTTAGTTCCCAAGACTGTTTGTATTTGCCATTTGTTATTCATGTTCGCGTATTTCTAAAAGAAAGAGGTCGCCTTGATATGGTATCAGAGATGTACCAGTAAATGTTCCCGATAAATGCGATTCTATCCCACTGGAGATCTGTTATAGAAACTTCTTCATTCATGTGTGTCGAAAGCAAATGCGATACGCTTCGAAACACATATGCTCCATTATTGGATGTATTAGGCAGAGAGAGAGAGAGAGAGAGAGAGAGAGAGAGAGAGAGAGAGAGAGAGAGAGAGAGAGAGAGAGAGAGAGAGAGAGAGAGAGAGAGAGAGAGAGAGAGAGAGAGAGAGAGAGAGAGAGAGAGAGAGAGAGAGAGAGAGAGAGAGAGAGAGAGAGAGAGAGAGAGAGAGAGAGAGAGAGAGAGAGAGAGAGAGAGAGAGAGAGAGAGAGAGAGAGAGAGAGAGAGAGAGAGAGAGAGAGAGAGAGAGAGAGAGAGAGAGAGAGAGAGAGAGAGAGAGAGAGAGAGAGAGAGAGAGAGAGAGAGA